>NC_054826.1:24330787-24640594 GCF_018345385.1 Vulpes lagopus
AGCTAACTGGGGTGAGGAGTAGCCCACGGGAAAGTGCTGATTGATGAGCACGCCTCTCCTCAGCTCCAACACAACATGACACGTCCTCCAACCAGGGCATCTGCAATATGAGATTGTGGAATGAACCTGGCTTGTAGCGAAGGTGCTTTTCTGAAGGAAAGAGAAAATTAGAGAGGGGAAAAGAGACTTGATTATAAGCACTACGATTAGGACCATGATAACTATAGTTCAAACTGAAGCATTAAAGACTTTGGGTCTTTTTTTTTAAAAAAAAAAACAGACATCAGTGAACATGGCAGATGCAGCTTTGACTATCCTTAGAAGTAGTAATCTTTGCTCAGTCGAAATCTAGCCTCCCTAGAGACCCAGCAATTTAAAGGTGTTGAATAATATTTTTTATTTTTCTAAGATTATTTATTTATTCATGAGAGACAGAGAGAGAGAGAGAGAGAGAGGCAGAGACCACAGGCAGAGGGAGAAGCAGGCTCCCCATAGGGAGCCTGGTGTGGGACTCGATCCTGGATCCTGGGTTCACACCCTGAGCAGAAGGCAGATGCTCAACTGCTGAGCCTCCCAGGTGTCCCTGAATATTTTTTAAGAGGATATATAGTACATGAGAATATTAATGCATATATTTTCTAAAGGTTATAGATGATGATAAAATATATTGGGGGAAATTATATGCCAAAATAGTATAAACTTAAAAGTTAAGATAAATAAAGTGTATCTTCTTAAGAAGTTGATGCTTAATGTACCATTAGAAGTTATTTCAGGTAGGCACACCGCCCAGAAGTCTTTCTTTCAACCCGTTCTCTATTCATGAATACCATAATTTCATAAATGGAGAATGCTCTTAACTCCAGTTTAAACCAAAACAGGAAACATACAAAAATAGCATTTTTTCCCCTAATACTTGTTTCTACTAATTCTTTTCTGGTCCAAGGTCTCTTGTGAGGGGAGCAAGGTAAAGAAGGGGCTTCAACTTGAAAGTCAGTTAAGAGAGAGATTGGAGTCAGTAAAACTAAATTTTCCTTCTATAATTTTCTTTACAAGTATATGATCTGGGGGTATTATTTTAGAAATGCAAATGAGTGATCCTGTAAAAGCCCATTTAAATGTTTTAATCCTAAATATGTAATTTCTGGATCTGGTCAAATTCTACTTTATGTTGGGAGTAAATTTATAATGTAAAGGGGTAAACTCCTCTAGAGGTTAGGATAAGTTTTGGTGCAAAGAAGGAGTTTTTCAGGTAGAGTTTTATAAATCTTCAGTGCCACTTTTTTTTTTTTAACTTGAGAAATGGAATTCTCTGGAATTGATAATGGAGGAGTACCTTGTAAATAAACTGTATGAGTCATTACTAATATGACTATTTCTCAATTATTTTCTAAATATTATTTATTAATGAAACTCATAAATGAGAAGATGGTCCTCTCATCTTCTCAGGTCAATTCATCAAATATACCAAATTTCCCTGTGATAAGAAGCCATTTCATCTATAAATTGTGCATCTCTCCCTGGAACAG
This sequence comes from Vulpes lagopus, assembly GCF_018345385.1. Lineage (NCBI taxonomy): Eukaryota > Metazoa > Chordata > Mammalia > Carnivora > Canidae > Vulpes > Vulpes lagopus. Next base: position 24,332,314 of record NC_054826.1, read on the forward strand.
ATATTTATCAAGCATTGATATGCTGATTTCTAGGAGACAGCAGACCAGGCTATATGGCAGTGGATGAAAACCATACATTTTTAAAATAGAAAATATGTATAAACCAAAACAAACACACTGAATTTTTTCAAAACAAATAATTTTGTCAATAATGCTCATTTCATTGCTAGAGCCTAAAAAGTGGAAGAGTTCATTTAAATAGATGTTGACATGGTCAGTTGACAGAACTTTTTCAGAGGTACATTTTGATCTATATATCTAAGTTTTCTGAATTCAAATAGAAAATATCCACGTTAAAATGACAATTAGCTTCAAAATTATCTTTGAGTCTACGAAACACTCTTGATACTGACAGGGTTTAGAAAGCCAGGGAGCGAAGGTGATTTTCTGAAGGAAAGAGAAAATTAGAGAGGGGAAAAGAGACTTGATTATAAGCACTATGATCAGGACCATGATAACTATAATAATTATTATAATTATTATTACAATTCTACCTCTGAATATTGAAATAAGCAGTCCACATAAAAATGAGTAATATCTTGGATGTCTGTTTGTTTGTTTATTTATTTTAAGATTTTATTTATTTATTCATGAGAGACACAGAGAGAGAGGCAGAGACACAGGCAGAGGGAGAAGCAGGATCCTTGCAGGGAGCCGGATCTCTGGATCCCAGGATCATGCCCTGAGCCAAAAGCAGACACTCAACCGCTCAGCCACCCAGACATCCCTTCTTGGATTGTTTAATAAAATTGCTTGTTTATTCATCTCAATAGACTAGGGTTGTCATATATTAAAAGGCATAAACAGGATGGCAAACTCGAAGAAAAAAAATGAGGATGAGACTAAGAGTAAAATCATCATGATTTTGAATTCATTTATTTAAAAGAAACTATCACATGGAGAAAGAAATGGATTAATTTTATAGTTCACAAACGCAAGAATAAATTGGCAAGTTATGAAGAGATAGATGAAGCCTAAATACAGGGAAGAATTTTCCATCAAAATTTCCCCAAAAGGAAAAAAAAAAAAAGATGAATTGACTCAGGAGCTATGATTTCTTTCTCACTGGGAATATTCAAGGACAAGAAGGAATTCATTCATTCACTCAACAAATGTTAATTGCTTGTCCTTAGACACTGTGTAGGCACTGAGCATAAAATGATGAGCAAATTGGGATAACTAACTGATCTCGTGGCACTTCAAATCTAGTGGAGGAGACAGGCACAAATTGAATAGATATTCTATCTACCCTAGGAATGAACACATTGTGGTCATGGCAAGAGCTGGGGTTAGGTGGGCAGATAAAACATGAGTCTGTCTTAATCTGTACTGTCTGGAAAGAAAGAGACAGTTGAGATCTGAAGGCTAAGAAAGAGTTAACTAGGTACAGAAGCAGTAACAGAGGCAAAATAACTGAAGTAGGAGCAAGCACAGTGCATTCAAGAAACTGGAAGAAGCTAATGTTGGGGCAAGGAGAGTGAGGGGGAGAGTAGTGTGAAGTGAAAAATGCAATTGGTGGTGAGACTTTGTATGACCTCACAGACTATGTTAAGGATCATTTGGTATTTGTTTGTTTCCATTTTTTTTTTTTTTTTTTTGTCTTAGGAACACTGAGACACTCTTTTTTTTTTTTTCCTGTATGGGGAGTATTATGATCAGATTTGTATTTTGAAAAGATCACTCTCCTGATGCCAAGGAGAGAATTCATTGGAAGGGAGCAAAGATACGGAGAGTGGATATTGTATTTTGAATAATATAATAATCGAGGAAGGAGATGTTGCCTGCTTGGATTAGGCTGATGACACTGGAGATGCAGAGAGGATAGATTTGAAAAATACTTCAAAGGCACATCAGTAGGCTCTGGTGTTGATGTGAGAGGACTTCAGGGTGAACTCTGAAGTGCTTATGATTCAGAGAGAGAGAGAGGAGCGGTTGATGGCATCTGAGGGTGGGGACAGGCATTTATTTATACTTATCTGGAACTCAGGGGACTAATACAGACCAAAGATAACATTTGTGAATCCAATTATAAGGCTTGTAATCATAGCAGTGGGAATGAATGATACAGTCTGTGGAGTGAAAAGAGAAGAGGCCCAAGTCTTGAAAAGCTGCACTGTTTCATGGCTCGGTGAGAGGATAAACTTGCAAAGAAATCTAAAAATCTAAGGACATATGGGGAAACTTATTACTTACCAGAAACCAAGAGAAAAAAATATTTTAAGAAGTATCAAGAAACAACAATGTCAAATGCGTCTAAGGAGTTAAGACTCAATACTGTTACTTTTTTTTTTAATATTTTTTTTATTTATTTATGATAGTCACACAGAGAGAGAGAGAGGCAGAGACACAGGCAGAGGGAAAAGCAGGCTCCATGCACCAGGAGCCCGACGTGGGATTCGATCCCTGGTCTCCAGGATCACGTCCTGGGCCCAAGGCAGGCGCCAAACCACTGCGCCACCCAGGGATCCCCTCTATACTGTTACATTGAGTTTGGTATTTGGTTTGGTGACAGGTAGCCCATTTATGACCGTGGGGGTCCGGAGCGAGGATTCACATATGAGAGAAATTGCTGAATGAGATAAACTCTCAGGCTCCTTTCAGCTCTAAAAGTCTTCAAATTTTTGTCATGGAACAACACACTTCGAAGTTATTTCATTTTTAAAAAGATTTTATTTATCTATTCATGAGAAGCACAGAGAGGAGAGAGAGAGGCAGAGACACAGGCAGAGGGAGAAGCAGGCCCCATGAGGGGAGCCTGACGTGGGCCTGGATCTGGGGTCTCCAGGGTCACACCCCGGGCCGAAGGCAGCGCTAAACTGCTGAGCCACCCGGGCTGCGCCTCTAAGTTATTTTATAACAAAGTCGTTGCTTCATCTGTTCCCTCAAAAATGTTTTCTAAATTTGGGACAATAATTATTCATTGAAAAAATACACTGCAAATGTGTGTAATAACATTTGTAACTTTTCAAATATGATGGTCAGAGTGAAAATATCTGTATCTTTCCTTTTTGTCTTAATAAAAATCACTTCAGCTCGACTGCCTCCTGACCTTCCTCTCCACAGCAATTCACACAGTGTTGTACTTGACAATTGTAATCTCAGGGCCCATTTTAAACATCTTCATTTTTTTCTTAACTGGGAAATCAATGGGACATATCAAATTCTCGCCACCGTACTAAATTGCAGTTCTTCAGAAGTGTAAGATCCTTTCCTGGTGGTAAATTTATCTAAAGCTGGGAAAATCCTAATAGCCTTTAGGATGTTGTCAGAGATTGTTTTCTATGGCTAAAAGGCAGCTGGGGTCTATTCTTAGCTCTGTAACTGATTCAGTCTGATCCGCTCTATGGCTCCCACCATGGTCTGTGTTGTAATTTCCCTGCCTATAAAATGTGTTACTAGAACAGATCTCCAGACAAAGTTCCACCTATGTAGTTATATCAGTGATGGCCAGATACAAATTACTACAACAATGCAACTCTTTCTGAAAATGCGATCAGCTATAATTCTCTTGTCCAGGGGGCCTTCCTCTCAGTTTATCAGATGGTTGGATTTTAACTGCTGTCTCCATGGGTGCTTCAAACGACTCCTGGAATTTTTGGATTTCCAACACAGTCAGGTGCCCTTATACAGAAATGACTCCTCTGTCTTTCCTCCCGGTGATGCTGTAGCATCATAGTCTGTACTGGCTCCATGAGCAGCAAGCAGACATCGCAGATGGCATCCAGTCCCCTTTGGCCCATTGGCAGCTGCTCTTTAAGAAACTGGAGCCAAAGTAACAAAGAGGATGACTTGTCTCCCCTCTTTCTCTGGGGTGCTCCCTGCGACTCCTTCCACCATTGGTATTTTTTCCACCTGAATTTCAGGAGTTTTTCCTCCCACACCTTCCAGAGGCGCCTCTTGACAACTCTCAGTGGCTGTGGTGGCCCTGCTTTTAATGATTTCTCAAATTAGTAGTCTACTCTCAGAGTCAGTGTCTCTCAGCAGTGAGATTCGATGACCCTGACTTGAAGCACCTTCCTGCTGTTCTGAACAGTGGGAACTGTTTAAACCTGTGTTTACTGCTCTTGGCTCCTGACCAGTCGCCACTCTCACTGCCAGCCTGTTCAGAGGCTCCAGGATCTCTTGCTCCCTTCTTGTCAATTTGTAGCTAAATCCTTAGGCAGCTAGGTAGCTCAGCCCCCCTCTCAGTCATATCCGGAGGTTATTGTGGAAAGGTCCTTCTGGAGCTCTTGAAATGGCCTTGATGGATATGTTCTCTCAAAGCAGTCCTTCCCAGTTACTTGTTTAAAACCATTCTAGAGATAGGGAGAAGGAAGTCTTCAACACTTGCAACTTCGTCTGTCTTTTGATTTTTCCTTTCTGTAACGTTTATCAGTGCCCTAATTTACTCAGAACAAGTTTTTTTTTAACTATTAATATTTCTTCAAAAGGCAGAGGCCGTACAGCTTCCAAGCAATGCCCAACCCTATAGCAAGGGGAAACTCTCTCTTCAAAAGTGTCTGCTTCATAGACCACTTGCTAATAATACACAGCATGATTTGAGAATAGTTCTGGGGACTTCACGGGACACGCTCTAGGGACACACCACCTAGAAGACAATATAGCATGTGGCTATGAGCACAAGATCTGACATTAGAATCACCTGGGCTAAAATCCTACCTTTTCATTTACTGATCATGTCACTCTAGACAAGCAGCTTTCTCATCCCAAGTCCTAGTCTCTTCATCTGTAAAATAAAAGATGATAATGCCTACTTTATATGGCTGTTATGATTGCCTGACCCACAGTAAGCAGTCCATAAATTTTAATGTGAGTTTTCCCATACTCTTAGATGCACAGAGAAAATAGAATTTTTCCTTTTCTAAAATTGTTCTGATCTCCCTTATGAGCCAGAAAAAATGAACCTAATGAACCAACCCGGTACCTTTAGTCCATTGCGATTTAAACAGTCACTTTAGATAAAGCTTGGCCTCCTTAGATAAAAATAATCAGTTTCTCAGATTCCCATCCGTCTTCCCCTACAGCTCTGCAGGATGGCATCAGATATATGAAGGGTAGGTGAAATTAACTGCGTCCTCATCACAGTAAGGAAGAAGGTTCAGAAATCCATGTGATTTCCTTGTACTTTTCTCTAGTCTCCATGGTGATGACTTTCTGTACCCTGCTGGCCTCACAGCTCAGGTCCAGGTATTGACTGGTCTTTTTCTTTGTTTCGTTATTTCCCTGTGGAACAGTACAAATGACTCAGCCTTCTCTTGGAATTTACTGGTATTTGAACATTTCCCTGACACCCCCCGAGTTACCTTTGCTTAAATCTGGGGAAGGGATATCAGAACCTGAATGGCTTACTCCTGTCTATTATCTTCCAAGATCAGGAAGGACACACTTCTCTAGTATCCTCATCTCATCTTCCTCATTCAGAGCTTCAGTTTTAGGACTAAAATTTAACAGTGGATTGAATGTAGACATAAAAGTGAGATTTACTTACTCATAAGGGAGCCCAAATTTGGAGGTATTTCAAAATACTATATCTGTTTCACTCTCCTCCTATTAAACTTTCACCTTTTTCCCATTTCCCACATTACATTTCAAAGCATGTGAAGGTTAAGTCTCTGTGAATCAGATCTATAACTCTGTTTAATCCTGAGTTCTCCAAATTTGACCAGGTGATCCTGGATATCCAGAAGCAAGTCCTGTCCCTACTTGGGAGACACTACCTCCCAGGGTCTTGGTCCCCTCCCAGTCCTGGGACCATTCATCTTCCAGCTGCACAACTGCTTAGTCTGAAAGAAATCCCCTGTGGGTTGGGGGTCAGCAATAGAGAAGGTGAGTGACATCTCTGCCTGAAGGTGAAATAAACTGTAAAATCTGACTCTCAGCTCCTGCAGGGCCTCCCTTCCCCCTCTAGTACTGGATGAGAGAGAAATTGTTGATCTGAGATGATTATCCCAAGACGACAGGGTTCTGGCCCTAGTTTCAGAAAACTATGGGTTGGCTTTTTGGCTTGTTGGCTTGGCTAAGAAGTCTCTTTACATTTTTACTAGTCTCAGTTTTTTTTTCTAAGAAAGATTTTATTTATTTATTCATGAGAGACACACAGAGAGAGAGAGGCAGAGACATAAGCAGAGAGAGAAGCAGTGTCTCTGTGGGGAGCCTGATGTTGGACTCGATCCTGGTACTCTGGGATCACGCCCTGAGCCAAAGGCGGATGCTCAACCACAGAGCCACCCCAGCGTCCCTACTAGAGTCAGTTTTATGTCCCAAATTTTTACTGGTAGAATTCGATTTCCCTCTCTTGAGTCAAAGAAGGGGGCTTAAAGATAATTTTCATTGCCTCATCTTTTCTTCTTTTAGCTAACTGTCCTATCTCTACTTGAGTATTATAGTTTTTTGCAGAGCTACTTCTTGATCTCAGGATGACTAATTTCAAAGTGCAGATTTTTGCTGTACCTATATATTTTTTTTTGAAAGAACAATACTCACAGATTCTATCCGAAGTACCGAGTTTCTTTTCCTGACTCACCCTTGTTGTTTTTTTTCCCTTATGTTCAAATACATTCATGGGATCAGAAGTCGAACATTGCTGTTTAGTACTTGAAAGAATGAGCATCTCATTTGTCTTTTGAGTGAAAATTCACTTGACTCTGGAATGGAATTGTGAGAGCTACCTGCTCTAGGAATACCCCATTTAGCTCATTTGCAAAAGTCCAAGGAGCCCCCTCCCAGAGAAGTTTAACAGAGTTCCTAAAAATTGTAATTAGTAGATATGATGGAGCAGTCAAGTTGTGGCATTCTTAGTATATGCCTAATAAAGCCACCAAAGATGATAAAGCAGCTTTTTCTCCTTGGTTCTTGAAATTTGGGCAGGTATGCCATGGATCTCCCTTTGGGTGAAGGAGATGAAGTATAGAGAACTTCCCTTTGTGCATTAACATTGGGCAACATAGTGACCTTTAGACCAAATTAGTAAGAAGGCCACCTGATATCCACTTATTCTATATTTGGAGATCCAGTAAAGTACAGCTTTATCAGCCAAATGTACCATAGTCTGTGGAACAACTTGGAAGATATAAGTACAGGAGAGAGAGCCAATTTTCTTCCCAATCCTCACCTCCATTTCTAGGCGTAGAAGATTGATAAGATGAAACATGTAGATGAGTAACTGTATTTTCCAGGAATATAAAAATTCATTGCTGGGGGTGAGAGGTGCTGCCAGATAATACCTTGACATATTAAAACTATATGCTGTCCCTGTCTACTGTCTAGTCAGAGCTATCCACAGGGACCCAAGGACAAGTGTAAACAAAATAACCAATAAGTAAAATTTAAAATAAAAGATAAAAGGAAATAAAGAGACCACTCAAGTTTTTGCTTTCTTTAAAAATAGACTTTTTAATTTTCATTTCAGCAGTTACATTTCCCTGGGGGAAGTAGTCTTCTTAGCTATTTTCTTACCAAGAGATTTATCTCCCATCTACTGCCTGTATGCCACCTGGGGTGGTCTAGTAGTAAGACAGTTACCTGGGCCCTACATATTGCAGGCCCGGGTATTTTTAGGTTATCTCAATATCAGTGCATGTAAGTAGTCTTATACATGCACTGTAGATAATGGGCTGTTATATCTTATAGCATCTGACTGACATGGAAACCAATTTCCTTTACCTAAACTAGTTACCTTCAATGATCCCCTAATGTGACACTTTAGAGAAGAATCCAAAGTACTTCAATGATAAATTATTAAATATTCATGTTTTTAAAAAATGAATTTCAATATAAGTCAGTGATAATGGAAATATGGTCAAGCAATTAACAATAAATAACTACAAAAGTTGATTGTTAATATTATTACTATTTCATATTATAATAAAAGATAGTTGTTTTGATACTTAAAGATTCAGATGCCAAAATTGTCACATTCCACCCCTATTCTCCCTCCAAAGAATATAAGATCTTGATGTATTGATACTGGATAAGAAAAATGATATATCCGTGAATAGAGATCTTAATTTTTTCAGGTCCATACACATTAGATCAAAATAAGATTTTTTTTTTTTTTAATGGAAACAAATCTATTTAGTTCAGTTGGTAAGGGATGCAAAGGAATCAATGTGGAGGTCATGTGATTCCAAGATAGTATAGTTTGGAAAATACTTCAGTCAGAAGCAGCTAAAGCATGTATGCAATGGTTTAAATGCACCTAGAGCCTGGTTGTGCAGGAGAATGCCTTTATGTAAGCAACTGAAACCCATCTTCTATGGACGACGCTGTACAAAAACAAATGTGTAGTAACACCAAGTCAGCATGTTGGCCTCTCAGTGCAGGCTGGCAGGCAGCCAAGGCCCAGCCTGCTGAGAGAGAAAATTGAAAGCAAAAAAAAAGCAGCTGTACAAGGTGAAGTCTGATGGTGGATATGGAGACTCTTCTGGGCAAGGTAGGGGAATAAAGGTCAGGTTTTTGCTTGTGTGGCACCTTTAGAGCTGGACCTACTGCTGGGGTGTCCTCGTTTCTCTAAAGACTAGATCCTTTTTATGAGGAAAAATTCACATATACACAAGTGAATTCAGTGTGAGCAGTGAAGTGTGCTGTTAGGAAGAGGTGTTCTCCAGCAGCCACCGTTTTGATTTTAGCATGTGTCAATTGTAGGACATTTTGATTTCAAAGTCTATTTACTGCCCTCTGGGTGAAGATCAACAACTGTCCAATATTAATAGAGTCAATGGAAGTGCTTTATTCTGAGAAAGTATGAAATGGATACCATAGCAGAAAGTTTTTCTGGATAAGAGTGCCAAGAGATACTCAGTGTCCTGGGCATAGGCTCCAGTACCCAAGTTGTAGTCAAATCTCTCTCATTGCATGATTGTTGGTCAAAGGGCACTCCTGGCTGAAGAACATAAAAGTCTATTTTGATCTGAAGACTCTCTTTCCTCACCAACTCATGATGGCCTGTCTCTTTGATAAATTCCAACTTGACAGTTCATTCAACTGATGATTTTTGAGTTTGACTGTGTGCCACAAACCTCATTAGTATTTCTTGGCCCTTAGCATATGTTACATATTTATTTGTCATTTTTTTTCCAACCATGTCCCATCAAGTGTTACCAAACTACAAAGCTCAAGGTGACACTATTTGTGATGTATTCTAGATAAATGACCTTTCTTGGAGTTGTCTTATGGAGATTATTTTAATCAAGAGGACTGTAAATTTTTTGAGGGCAGAATCAAACTGTATTGCTTCTTGAGGTTATCTCCAAGATTTAATTAAAGATGCTGCATGTAGTAGTTGCTCAGTTAATAGAAGCATGTTAAGATGACAATGATGATTATGCTAACTTTATCTCCTCTGAGGAAAGATTCATTTCAAGTAAATTCATAGTTGCCCAAGTTGTTTGGTTCCTGAACATTCAGTAGTAAGTGCTCTTTTATGACCATCTTATTCTTATTCCTCAGCTTGAGAACGTGAGCAATCACTATATTTGGGAGAAATTTCACTGAGATGTCTACTATCAAGGAAAAAAAATTGATTTTAAATCAAACACAGGTAAATGATGTAGCCATAGACTCCCACTGTTAATTTTAGCCAGAGACAAGAAACATCTTTGCTTTTGTCTAACTACTCAACTTGTTTTCATAGTAAGTAGAAGCAGTAACTTCTTGTTCATCATGCACATGATTACAGTTGTTCTTTTTATTTTAAAGATTTATTTATTTATTTGAGGGAGAGAGAGAGAGAGAAAACACCACCAGAGGAAGGGATAGGAGGAGAGAGAGAGAGAGAGAGAAGCTCAAGCAGACTCCCTGCTGAGCAGGGAGGTTGATATGGAGCTCCATGGGGGTGGTAGTAAGGAGTAAGGAGCCCTTGATGTGGGGCTCCATGTGGGGCTTGATCCTAGGAGATCATGAACTGAGCTGAAATCCAGAGTCAGCCACTCAACTGACTGAGCCACAAAGGCACCCCAGATTATAGTTCTTTCTTTAGATTGTATTACCAACAGAATTGTTAAAATTCACTCAGGGCTCTGAACTAATCTGTGCCCCATTGTTTACCAAGATCACTGGGAAATAAATTAGCTCTTTTTGTCTCAGGTTCTAAATTGATTTTGTATTCCATGTTGGTGTTTTCATTTTTCTTATATATATGAGACAGTTTCACAACTCATATTTGGAATATAGTATTCACAGATTAAACTTTATTATTTATTTAAATATAGTATTCACGGATTAAACTTTATAATTTATTTAATTCTAGAGATAAATTTGAGCTAGTATAATTGGAAACTACAAATAGAAACTAATACAAGCAAAAAAAAAATCAATGAAAGACCCAATTTGCAAGTACATATTGCTCAGCAAACTGTTAGGTCTATGACTGGGACACAGAAGAACTTAAGCCACAGCTCTTGTGCTCAAAGAACATATAATCTGAAGATTGATGGAAATAATTATAAATAGTTGAAAACAGTATGCTGATACAAAGGCTGTATTTTGCATTTAAGATTGTTTTAAGGATTCCATAAAATCTTGTAACATGGAGAATGGGTTGAAACTTAAACTGGGACTTTAAAAGTAGGTTGGAATTGAATTTTCCAAGATATATAACTGGGTACCAGCCTCAATCTCCATCATTATTGGAATAATCAAGTATTTAATAAGCATCCACATTTGTCCAACCCAGAGCTCGGGGGTGAAACGTTTTTGCTTAGGCCTCAAATTCAATGTCATTTTTTTTTTCCCACATCAGCTTCTCTTTACTCCACTGAAGGTTACAATAGTTAATACATAATATTTCCTCATTACCCCTGTATCCTTCTTTTTTGCACTTACCAAACCTGTAATCAAATACTTCTTTGTGTAATTACATTTCATGTTTGTGTCTTTGATAAAAATGTAGGTCCATAAAGGGTACAAATAAGTTATATCTTGTTCATTATCTCACATAGTGCACTTACAAGGCATTTGGTGTCTAATATGAATGAATTAATGAATCAAGCATTGAAGACACTGGGGGGAGTAAAGATGAATACAGCTTAGTATCAATCTTGAAGAATACACAATGTAACAAAGAAGAGCAGGTGCCCATAAAGCAGTTAAGATTTTTAGGGCCAGCTTCTCTAGAAAAGTTTATAATAAAGAATACTCAATGCAGAGAAGATTTATAGTGTTCCTAACTTGTGAAGATCACTTTGTCGCACAATGTATAATTCAAGCTACCTAATATAAGCCTGAATGGGTACACTAGAAGATCTACTTGCAGATTTTAAAGAATTATGAGACAAATGCCTTTGAGAGAGTAAATGCATTTGAAGCACAGTACCTTTAAAATAAATTACAACCCGAAATGGTACTCTAGGGAGAGTAGAGAGATTCAAAATGCTCTTTGTTCTTTGATTCTTCCCCTCATTCATATGTAATTATTCTTCTCTTTTGTCTTTGGAATTATTGTTTTATGCTTCACATTTCAGCTTGTTTATTGTATGACAAGATGAATAACTGTCACACAAAAATAACCAATAATTATATGCATTTACTATTTTATGAAGCAAAAGAGATAGCAATTAACAGGTTTTAGAACACTGTAGATTTTATTTTTAGACATACTTTTCCTAATATTAATCACTATAGATAAGTCATCACACTATTCAGTTGTGGTGGTTACAATTGCGTTGGATGAGAGAATTCATATTTAAGAAGTGCATATATGTGTATATAAATATAAACAGCAAGTATAAAAAGTGTCCTTTGTGAAGGGTTAAGAGGAATACAACTAACTCAAGCAAGCGTAAACATTTTAATACAAAATGACTTTGGAAAATTGGTGTTTGCTCTTATTTAAAAGAAAAATAAAAGCTGCAGCCCGCTGACAGAGATGGTGATGGTAGGGGAGGCTATGCATATGTGGGGGGAGGGAGCACATGAGAAATCTGTATCTTCTTCTCAATTTTTCTGTGAACCAAAATCTGCTCTTAAAAAATAAGGGCTAAAAAAACAAGGTCTTAAGAAGTTGACTGAAATGTTATCCATGATTATAAAAAGAAATAAAGATTTGCTTAAGGAGGTTAATCAAATTGGAGAATTTAAAGCCACAAAATACTTGATTATTTCTATTTTATCATAACAGAAATGTTTTTGCCTGTGGACGAGCTTGATGGTAGCACCAGTATTGCTGGTACTGGAAAAGGAGCTCAGTCATTAAATGTTCCCCATGTGAGTCTATGTCAGGGCTTAAGGCCTAAATTAAACAATAGACTCTTCCTTTGTTTGTTTGTTTAGGTGCAAGTAAATGCCTTTCTTAGTTCAAATATATGGGTATATGTAATGTAATATATTACAACATGCATAGTAGAATCACTTAAGGATACATTCACCAATAAATTAAATAATAACTAACAATGGTTTTAAAAAGGTTAATTAAAAAAAAGATTTTATTTATTTTTTCATCAGACACAGAGAGAGAGGCAGAGACATAGGTGGAGGGAGAAGCAGGCTCCCTGTGGAGAACCAGATGGGGGACTGGATCCCAGGACCCCAGGATCACAACCTTAGCCAAAAGCAGATGCTCAAACACTAAGCCACCCAGGTGCTCCTAAGTGAATTTTTTCTATCTAACAGAACTTTTGGAGGAAGGCAACACAGGCTAAGTGTAGTCCTTCAAGGAAGTCATCAAAGAACCAGACTGCTTCTCTTTTTGTGCTTTGCCCTGGTATGTGTCTTTCCTCCTCACCATCTCAAGATGGCTCCCACACTTTTAAGTAGCATGTCCATATTCCAGGAAGGAGAAAGCAGGGAGATAAGGGATTTTCCCCCATTAAGCCCTTACTAGAGAAGGGAAGCTCTACCTAGGTATTGTTGTCTACATCTTATTGGCCGGAACTGTATCACAAGGTCACCTCCAATTGCAAGATAGGCTTGAAATTTGAGAAATGTACTCTACAGTCTCTTGGAGAGGAAGACAAAAGAGAGGAGTATTGGAATAGCTATTGACTTAACAAAGCCAATTTAAAAGAATCTACCACAGCTCTACTTAAGAAGTCGTCTCCCTTAGAGAGATCCTTATGACACAGATCCTTAGCAAATGTAGAGAGAGGGTAACTATTGTGATTACTCTAGCTGTGTAACCAACTACCCCGAACTTGGTGGCAAAATGAGTAACTTCTATATGTTCATGTATTCTATTGGTCAAAAATTTGGACAGCTTATCTCTGCTCCATAGTGTCTGGGGCCTCAGCTGATAGGGCGATGCAGATGGCTGGGCTGGACTTTTACCATGCAGAGCACTGCAATCAATCATCTGGAGGCTGCTTCACTCATGCCAGGCATCTGGGAAGGGATGACTTGAAGTCTGGGCTCATGGGTGTCCATCGAAAGATGAATGGATAAAGAAGATGTGGTCTATGTATGCAATGGAATATTACTCAGCCATTAGAAACGACAAATACCCACCATTTGCTTCCATGTGGATGGAACTGGAGGGTATTATGCTGAGTGAAATAAGTCAATCGGAGAGGGACAAACATTATATGGTCTCATTAATTTGGGGAATATAAAAAATAGTGAAAGGGAATAAAGGGGAAAGGAGAAAAAATGAGTGGGAAATATCAGAAAGGGAGACAGAACATGAAAGACTCCTAATTCTGGGAAAAGAACTAGGGGTGGTGGAAGGGGAGGTGGGCGGGGGGTGGTGACTGGGTAACGGGCACTGAGGTGAGCACTTGAGGGGATGAACACTGGGTGTTATTCTATATGTTGGCAAATTGAACACCAATAAAAAATAAATTTATAAAAAAAAAAAGAAGGCTGGACTCAGGTAGGGGATCAATCCGAACACCTACACATGGCCCACTCATGTGTCTTGAGCTTCCTACACTATGGGAACTGGATTCTGAGAGAGAACATCCCAAGAGCAAGTGTGGCCAGGCGGTAGCTACATGGCCTTTTGTGACCTAGCCTTGGAAGTCACATAGTGACTTCTAGAAGCAGTCACAAGCCCACCCAGATTCAAGGGAGGTGAACAAGAGCCCCCTTCTCTTAATGGGAGGATGCCCAAAGAGTGTGCAGCCATTTAAAAAACCTGCCACAGTAACAATGATGGGACTAAATATTGAGCATGATTCTCTAAGAATGGCTTCTCTTCAACTTTCTTTTCCGTCTTTTCCATTCCTATTGCATACTGAGAGAAGGCAGTGTTAAATCTATTAGGAGAAAGTCCCTCTACAGCATTTCTGAAGGATGATGGGCTGTTTAACCTCCTAGGCAAGAGAGAGCACCCAGAGATGGGGCTCCTTTGCTGTGGAGTCTGATCAGCCAGCATGGCCAGGAGTGATGTGACCATGTAATTAGGCAACCCCATCTTCACATGAAATGGCTCTCCTGTAAAGTACTGCAGGGAGTTGTCTGTGTGTGAATTCTGAGTGTAGAAAATCGCTTTTCTATTTTCCATGCGGTTTGGAATGTACGACCTGTATTTGTATGAAGGCAGCCAGATAAAGGTTAGATTATTGAAAAAACAGTGAAGTGGAACCAAAGAAGCCTCCTCTTTATCTGAAGTGAAGAGTGGCATGTTGTTATGTTCTTTATAGAGCAGGAAAAGTATCAACAACGTTTCTGAGTAAATTAGATCCATGAAGAACAATTTCAGGCATTATATACCATTTCTGGTTTCAAAGTTCTTATAGTAATATTTTTCTGCAGGTAAGTACAAAGTACAGTGGAATGATTGAATCCCGGCTCTGGCTCTTAGTAACTCTGGGACTTGGGGCAAGTTTCTGAAGCTCTCGCTCAGCTCCTTTTACTTATCTCAGGAAATGGAGATAAAAATGCCCATCTTCAGCCATCACTGTGAGGATGAAATGCATATTCTTCCCACAACACTCTTGCCTCCCTGAACTGCCCTACCCCTGCCTCTGCCCCTAATTCCGGACAGTCTGCAGGTCCCCAGAGGATGTCAGTTCATTTGGAAACTGTCTATGATGACATCGGAGAACCAGGTCCACTATGTCTCCTAGGTACTCCCAAAGAGAGCCCTGGGCGTACCTCTGTCAGAGCTCTTAACATTCAACAATTCACTTCACAAAGTCTAACTGAAAAATGATTATGTGCCAGGTACTTCATGAGGTTCTGGAAATTCAGCAATGAATAAAGCCAGAATGATCTCTGCCCTTGTATTTTGTACACTCTAGTGGAGCAAAAAGAGACAATAAACAAGCAAGCACATAAGAGGAAAAATAACTTCACACCGTGATAAGGGTTCTAAGGCAGCAAAGAACAGGGGAGGAACAAGAGACGCTTGAGGAGACAAATACTGGAAATATTCTAGTCAAGGACATGACATTTGAGTTGAAATCTTAATATGGAGAAGTAGCCAACCATGTAAACTTACCAGGCTCTTATGAACACTCTGTGTTTTAACTCACTCTTATAAACACTCTGTGTATTAACTCACTTTATTCTCATAACTTCTCGAGGTAGATACTCTTCTTATTCCCACTTTTTACATGGGAAGACCAAGGTAGAAAGCCCAAGTAACTAACACGTGATTACAGAGCTTGTAAGTGGTAGAGCTTGGATTCAAACCCAGACAACCTGCCTTTAAAAGCTCATGTTCTCAGCCACTCTGTTATAACAGTCTCTCAAAAAGCACTGGGTATTGCATTGACGCTGACCGTTTACTTGCATGGTTTTTGGTTTTTTTTTCCTACAAGACCGTGAAGAAATTGACAGATAGAGCTCAGTCCCAAGAATAATGTCCAGCTTTTATGCCCGCAAGTGCATGAATGCATACCTGCAACGAGCAAATCTAGATGAGATAAAGGGTCCTGCTCAGTGCTTAGCATCAGTGATTCAAATGTTAGTTCTTCCTTTCTCCCTTCTTCCCCACCTCCCTGAATTGGATTCATACAGCTTGCTGTTGAACTTGAAGGAACTAGAAGATTTATAGAAGGTGGCGGGGGGATGGGGTGGGGTGTCACCTTCATACTGTATCAAAAAAGAAATTAAGAAAACAAAGTCTTTTAATTTGTTAGCAAGAGATGAAAATGAGTAACTTCAGTGAGCTCTGAAGAAAAACACGTGGAAGCAAGGAGCCTGTAAGGTAATAAATTTCCTCCCTCTAACATAAAAATGATGGCCCCAGTGCTTTAAAGGAAAGCCATTTGGAAAATTTCCATGCATACACATTTTGGGGAAAATGTAGGGAGAAATATGAAGTTAGTTAAATGTCTTTAATAGGTACTTCAAAGTTCTGGACCATTAAATCATTTCCACAGCTTTCCGACTGTTATCACTTCCCAAACATTGCCAAAACCACTCCTTAAAAGGCTGCAATAAATTTGAAAGGCAAATCAGATTTGGAAATTTTGCATGAAAGAGAACTATATCTTGTACCTTAGGAACATTTTTCAATGTCAGCACATAGCTGTCTGCTGCCAAAGATGAGCTTGGGAGCAGTGACCTTTGCGGATGACTTCTCTCTGTTAGCAATTTTTGCCCTACAGGATTCTGGAAGCCTGGTCACAGAAACATTTAAGGATACCAGGTGGTTTTGAAATGCTTGGTTGAGCTGGGTGACTTATCTAGGCCTGAACTTAATATTTGAAAAAAATAATAATAATTCTTCCATGAAGAAAGTGAACATTTATTCAAACTGGATCAGCCAGTGTTCTCAGAAGTTCCTATAATACTCCTGCTGCTCCTAACAAATTTGATGGAAAAGGATGGTGCTATGGACTGAATGTTTGTGTCCCTGTCAAACTTGTGTTGAAATTCTAGCCTCCAAGGTAAAGGTTTTAGGAAGTGGGCCTTTGGAGGTGATTAGGTCAGGAGGGTAGAGTCATCGCCAATGGGATTAATGCCTTTTTTTTTTTTTTAGGATTTTATTTATTTATTCATGAGAGACACAGAGAGAGAGGCAGAGACATAGGCAGAGGGAGAGCAGGCTCCCTGTGGGGAGCCCAATATGGGACTCGATCCCAGGAACCCAGGATCACGACCTGAGCCAAAGACAGACGCTCAACACTGAGCCACTCAGATGCCCCTAAGATTAATGCCTTTATGAAAGAGATTCCAGAGAGCTCTGCTGCCCCTTTTGCTTCACAAGTTTACCATGAAAGACAGCCGCCTGCGAACTGGGAAGCTAGTCCTAGTCAGCAAATCGATGGGGCATCTTGATCTTCTACTTGCCAGCCTCCAGAACTATGAGAAATAAATGTCTGTTGTTTATAAGCCACTCAGTCTATAGTACTTTTTATAGCAGCCTGAATGGACTAAAGCAGATGGTGGGTCTAAGAAGAAAACAAGGGATCATTCGCTGCGATTTTTTTTTAAATCCAGTGCCATGTTAAATTTCTTTCTAGTTAAAAGTGTAAAGTGTCACGAGCGGGAGTCATCCGACCCAAGCAACTTCTGTCCCTAATGCTTTGTTTACCTCTAGAAGATGCACTAAAAATGTTAGCAGTTGCTCCAGCAATGTTAGGATGCGACCTCCCTGCTAAATTGACTCTCTTAGGTGGGCATAGTTTTAAGACAAAGGTAGCATTTTATACAGGTAAGCACCTAGCATTCACACAAAGGACCTGGTAATGATGTATATTTAGTCTCTATTATCAACCCATTTTGGAACTCTAAAGAATGGAGACTACTTAAGTAGTAAAGTAGCACAAATGGAGCAAAAGGGACAGGAAGAGAGCACACGTGCTGTGGCCCACCATCTCCTGTCTGAGAGATGACAATTAGTTGTGGGAGCAAGCACTGGACACCAAGCGGAGGTAGGGCAGTGGATGCAGGGGATACGAAATAAATACTACCAATTAATTAGTGTTGCAGTTAGAAATGGTGGTCCCAGCTTGCAGCTCGTGCCTTGCACATAGTAGATATTCCAAAAATCTTTTTGAAGATTTATTTATTTGTTTGAGAGAGAAAGAGAGAGAGTGGGGAGGGGGTTAGGGGGTTGCAGAGGGTCAGAGGGAGAAGAAGGAGACAGGGTCCAAGTCGACTCTTCCCTGAGCCTGGAGCCCATGGAGGGGCATGATCTCAAGACCCTGAAGTCATGACCTGGGCCGAAACCTCGAGTCAGATGTTTAACCAACTGCACCACTCAAGTGCCCCCAGAAAGTTTTTTACACACTGTGCCCCCAGAAAGTTTTTTACACACTGATTGCCTGAATAATCAGCCCAAAATGCTGGAAAGGAAAAAAAAAAAAAAAAAGTGTTTCTCATGATATTGTTGTTACTTTGGAAGAGAGGGTATGACAAAGGAAATGAACTGGTACAGATGTTAGATACAGTTAATGGTTTATAGATCATCTTGAAGTGTAATCACAGGAAAGGGTGCAGCTCTGAATCATCCTGTTTCCCTGCGCTCACCCCTTAGGTGGGCAAAGCACAGTCCACGCGGTAGAGCATTCACAGCCTTCATAGATGCAGGTTGAACAGCAGGTGGCAGCAAAGGACACTGTAAGAGAAACTGACTTCCGCAAGCACATTTGGAGGAATGTGAGAAAACTTCCCATTTTTGATGGGCTGCAAGTAGAAAAGGCACTCAAAGGTGATTGCTTTCCTACCTCTAATAAAGCGTATGATGTAAGAAAGGCAGCTATTGGCAAGGTTGATCGTGACAACCAAGTTTAAATGCTTTTCTGTCCTTTTAATCACCTTTTGATGAAATGAGAGGATTGCAAAAGCTTACTGAAAATACAAGTATCCTACAGCAAAGCCTAACTAATCCTCTTAGGAAATGGACATTTATGCTGAAGGGAGATTTTTGTAATAAGACATGACATGCAATATTTATTATAAAAATTATCATTCAGACCAGCATGGAAATATGCCAGTTGGAAGATGATTTGTCTCTTGGCTCAGAAGAAATATTAATGGAAGGGCATTACTATCCTTCAAAGAAATGATATAAGTAAAGAAAACATTAAAGCATCATTAGGTGTAGATGGGCTTCTTGAGAATGTGATAATGGCATGAGAAAAAAGAGCACAGAGTCTCGGATCTTCTTAAAGCATCCAAAAATAGGAATAATGAAAAATTTATGAAGAAAAGAATGTACATTAATTTAACGGAGGTGGAGATTAGTGGGAAAGGAAGAAATATGACAACTTGTAAATATTCGTAACACAAGGCACCTACTTACAAGCAAACACCAGAGGTACTTCGCCATCAAGACCAGTTTCTAAGTTCCCAAGAAAACCAAAGTGATGATCCTAGTAGATCAGTTTTTGTGGAAGACTGCACTTTATTTCTTTACGTCTCAACTTTGACATTATTTGTTTTAGTTGGTGCCTAATTAGACTGGTGAGTAATGCGTGGAGTTGAGTTTCCCAAGATTAACATAATTGAGAAAAGGAAAGGCATATGGTAGAATGATTTTAGGTTATGCCATCATGCCCACTGGATTCCCAATGTCATTTCAGATCTAGAGTAACTATCTGATGTTGTCCAAGTTACAAAATTCCTAGTCACAGTTTTTTTTAAAAGATTTTATTTATTTATTCATGAGAGACAGAGAGAGAGAGAGAGAGGCACAGACACAGGCAGAGGGAGAGGCAGGCTCCATGCAGGGAGCCCGACACGGGACTCGATCCTAGGTCTCCAGGATCACGCCCTGAGCCGAAGGCAGCGCTAAACCCCTTAACCACCCAGGGATCCCCCTAGTCACAGTTTCTTGAATGTAAAGTGGGTGTATAAGAATACCAGGCTGTGTGAGAATTAAATAAGACAATGTGTCCCAATGCTTCCCTCATAAATTACTTAATACATTTTATTTCTTTTCTCTCTGCAAGAACATTTACAAAGATATTGAGGTATTTTAAGGAATGTCTCCAAAACATTCCAAATTAGCTAACAGCCTTAGTGTGGAAAATATCTAATTGTAACATTTTGCCCTTAGATGGAACAAAATCCCTCAGAGGATTACCACGGTATGACCAAGGGCAGATACAAATAGAGCATGGCAGATGAAGTAAAGATGACCACACTGCAGCTCCCACTGGGTCACAGTTCTCTCTTCCAGCCACAGAGACTATCTAGTGAACTTCTGAAAGAGAGCCTTTGCTTCGTCTCGCAGTCTTTGAAAAAGAGATTTATCCCTTTCTGGTCAGTTGTGGGGAGGTGGATGGTTGGGGTGGTTGGAGTCAGACTGGGTTCCAGACTGAAAACACGGCTGCCCAGTTGCAGGTCTATAGCTGGAGACGTAGTTCTCAGACTGAGTGTCATGAAGTGAACCATTACCCTCAAATGTGTCTACTACTACCACTACTATTGCAGCACACACATTCGTGCATACTCACTCACATTTTTTCTTTGTATCTCTTATATTACCATGTAAGTTACCACAAAATGAAAGCAAATTATTTATGGACACTTGTTATTTTGCTTAAACATTATTACAGTTGAGTTTTTTTAAAAAAGAAACTATGAAAAATAGCATTTTTGGAACCACGTTGCCAAAGATATTGTGAAAATCTTAAATATCAGCAAGACTTCAAAGCAAGTCCCTTGATCAAACTGGTACTTATTTACTAGGAAAAATTCATGAGGCTGGGAAGCATAACACAGATAAGGCAGTTCTGAAGTTGCTGTCATGGATGAGGTATGGGGTGTGAACAATTTCAGTGCTATGCCTTTGAAATGTTTGTTTTTAAAGCAACTTTAAAAAATATCTCATGGTGAAAAAATATATATCTTATATGGTTGATATTTTACCTTACTACTAAAAAAATCTTAATATGAATTATGAATGTTAACGTAACTCTAGGTCATCTAAATGCAATATTATGTTGTGATTCTTGATGGGGGTCCAGTGAAAACTTTACATTCTGTTGCTGTTTACAATTTTTTTCTGCTTCCCTTTGAGATATTTCATCTCTAATTGCATCCTCCAAACACAAGCTTCTGCTGATACTAATAATCGCCAGGCTTCCCTGCTAAAGTTTCTCCATCTCACCTGATTCTTGAGAACTGACATCCAGAAAAAGTTTCAATGATTTCATGCAGAGGTCCCTCAAAAGGCAATCATAAATCTCTGCTCACTACTTAGCCAGAGGTAAAAAAAAATTCAGGTCTTTATTCCCTCCTTCATAGCAGTTCATTTGTGGAGACTATTACAAAACGTAAAAAAAAAAAAAAAAAAAAAAAAAACTATCCCTAGATTGTAGGCTTAAGGGTTAGATTGGGTGAATAGGGATAAGTTGTCTAATTTTATTTGAATGTGTTATGTTAGTGATATGTATATACATTACCATACATACATCTATATATAGGTACGGTTATATACATATAATTTTTTAAGACAATGTAAAAGTTTCTATGCTGTGACAAAAAGAAAAAAAACACATTTCAAAAATCTAGATTTATAATAGTAATTGTCCTTTAGGAGACTGAATAGAACAAATAATGACAAATACATCTGCAACTTTTCCAGGGACATTATTCTGTGTTTTTTTGGTGTTGTGCTTTTGGCTTACAAATTCACTAAGTCTATAAAGAGCCTTAAGATTATCCTATGGGGGGGGGGGGCACCTGAGTGACTCAGTGGTTGAGTGTCTATGCCTATAGCTCAGGTCTTTAATCCCCGGGGTCCTGGGATCAAGGTCGGCGTCAAGCTCCCTGCAGGATGCTGCCAGTACCTCTGTCTATGTCTCTGCCTCTCTCTGTGTGTCTCTCATGAATAAATAAATAAAATCTTTAAAAGAGATTATCCTATGGGATACTCCACTTATTAAAGAGGAAACTGAGACACAGTTTGATTAAAAGATTTGCCCAAAGTGAGATAGCAGTTTCCTGCAGATTGGAAACTATAATCCAGTCCTAGCTTTGAACCAACTCCTGTTTCTAACCCTTTCATAATTTTAAGTTCATATTAATATGATATTCACCATTTTACTGAAGTTCTCACTTATCCCAGGAAAGAAGAAAACAAGAACTGAGTCTCAAATATCTTAAATTATTTCAAGATACAATCTGACATTAAAATGCAGAGCAGGGATCCCTGGGTGGCGCAGCGGTTTGGCGCCTGCCTTTGGCCCAGGGCGCGATCCTGGAGACCCGGGATCGAATCCCACGTCGGGCTCCCGGTGCATGGAGCCTGCTTCTCCCTCTGCCTATGTCTCTGCCTCTCTCTCTCTCTCTCTGTGACTATCATAAATAAATAAAAATTAAAAAAAAAATTAAAAAAAAATAAAAAATAAAAATTAAAAAAATAAAATGCAGAGCAAAAACAAAAAAAAAAACCCAAAAAATAATAATAAATAAAATGCAGAGCAAAGGTTCCCAATAATCTGAAAAAAAAATCTTTGAAGTAACATCTGCCAAGTAGCCTTGCGATGATGACAAGCTCATGGTTTTCTAAGCACCTTTAGTAAATATCAAAGCATATATATACATAAAGTCAGTGTTAAGCCAATTACCTTTTTCACTTGCAACCAACCAGTAATTATTTTGGGAAGTCCTGGAAATTCTCAAAAGTTGGTTCTATTGGGGATCCCTGGGTGGCGCAGCGGTTTGGCGCCTGCCTTTGGCCCAGGGCGCGATCCTGGAGACCCGGGATCGAATCCCACATCAGGCTCCCGGTGCATGGAGCCTGCTTCTCCCTCCGCCTGTGTCTCTGTCTCTCTCTCTCTGTGACTATCATAAATAAATAAAAATAAATCTAAAAAAATATTTTAAAAAAAGTTGGTTCTATTGAACAAGGGGTAGTGGAAGGGGAGGTGGGGGGGGAGGATGGGGTGACTGGGTGACAGGCACTGAGCGGGGCACTTGACAGGATGAGCACTGGGTATTAGATTATATGTTGGCCAATCAAACTCCAATAAAAAATATATATATACATTAGGGATCCCTGGGTGGCTCAGCGGTTTAGCGCCGCCTTCCACCCAGGGCGTGACCCTGGAGTCCCAGGATCGAGTCCCCTATCGGGCTCCCTGCATGGAGCCTGCTTCTCCCTCTGCCTGTGTCTCTGCCTCTCTCTTTGTCTTTCATGAATAAATAAACTCTTTAAAACAAAATTCATTAAAAAAAAAAAATTGGTTCTCTTCCCTGACTGCACATTATATTATCTGGGGGAAGAAAAAGATGCCCGAGTCCCACCTAAAACCAAGGAATGAGAATATCAGAACCCCTGATAGTGTGTGTGTGCGCGCGCGCGTGTGCACGGTCAGGGTTAGGATTACGACTCGCCAGGTGATTCGGTAGGAGCCTCTGCCCTATGCCACTGCAATCCGCTAAGGGACAGCATCAGACCACGAAACTGCGGCGAGCCTCCACGGCGTGTCTTCCCCTCCGGTCGCACTAGGGGGCGCTCGGGCACCGGCTTTCCTCCCGGCCACCTCCTCCCCCAACTCCGGAGCCAGCGCCGCGGAGGAGGCGATGGGGAGGGGGGTGGGGTAGGAAAGACAGAGAATTGCACTTTACGTATTCCTATATCCGATGGCCCGCAGGTATTTGCTTAAACAGCAATACCCCCAAAGTAGGCTTTTCAGAGCTTCTGGCTCCGTGGCAGCTTCTCCCTCCGGACCTGGGAAAACTTTCCTGCAGGGAGAAAATCCGGGCCCGGCGACGGACGGGGCGGGATGGTTTACGGCTTTGGATCTTGAGCAGTTCACAGTTCAAATAAATCTTGGTGAGCAATGGAGAGCAATCTCAGTATTAATCTCGCGTAATTAGCGTTATAACCCTCAGCAGCCCAAGAACCGTTAAAGACAAAGCTTTATGCAAATAGCCCTCCCCCGACTGCACCCCTCCTTTCTCGCTGGCTGCCCTTCCCCCTCCCCGCTCCCCAATCGCGGGTTCCCGCGCCGTACGGGAGCCTTGTTTGAAATGACAGGGCACACTGGGTACCTTAAATCGAAAAGTTTTTTTTTTTTTCTTTCTTTAAAATGCAAAAGTGAAGAAAGGAGAAACAGCAGCAACCTAAGGAGGAGAGGGGCGTGTGCAGGCTGAGGCTATTGGGATTCAGCCTCGGGGGAATTGGCACCTGCCTTGGGCAGCCAGGGTTGTCCAGTTCAGGACCCACCCCAACGCGTGGGAAGATCTAGGAGCCGGGAGGTGGCATTTTTCTCGAACCAGTGGCTGTAGGGGCCCACACCTATGCTTGGCCGTTCTTCTGCAGGAAGGGGCAGCTCTCCGAAGCCACCCCAAGGACTCCCTCTGCCCTCCAGACGCGCACTTTTCGCAGGCATTCATCTAGGACTGAGTCCCAGCGGAGAGTCGCCGCTAAAAGAAAATAGGGCCTCAAAGGAGGAGGAGAGTGTGGGGAATCTCAACACAAAAATCTTTACTTGCACTTGTATGTGTGTGTGGGGGGGGAGGGGGAGCAGGGGAGGAGGAGGGAGAGCGGTGCGCACCGAGGCCAAGGTGCGCGCACAGCCGGGCGCACACGCCGGCACAGACACGCAGCCAAGGGCGCGCAGATCCCCTGCCTGGCTCTGGATTATCTGCTCTGTGTTTACTGTTTCGGAGGGCTTTACGTGAAACGAATAAATTTTTACTCGCTCCCAGGGACCGGCTTGTTGTTTTATGGCATGTATTTAAAGCCTCTTTTGTCGGTGTTGAAATGGTCCAAGCTCCCAAATACTGTGCAGGGCTATGAGCTTGGAATGCCGCAATGCAATGAGCATCACCGGGGAGGGGAAAATGCGGTGGGGGGACGAGCCCGAGTCTTTCCCTACACACACACACGCACACACACACACACACACACACACACACACACACACACAGTACTTGCTTTTCTTTTTCACAAACCAGAACGTAATGTTGTTTAATGTCTTATGCAGAGGGCCAAGGGAATGCAGTCTAGAGCATTATACCTGAAATACTGCAGGCATTGAAGAATTTCTACAGAAACCGTATTCTGATTAAAAACAAACCTCAATACAAATCTATTTGTCCTCCTTCCATCTGTATCCGCTTAGGGTTTATTCCTTCCCTTTCTGACTTCTTCTCCCCCCTCCCCCCGAAAGGTAAGCATCACGCTAGGCGAAAGTTAAGATTTGGCTCTTTCAACCCGTAATAGCTGTCGTCTCTACACTTTGTTTATAAAATGGAATAAGAATGGGAGGGGGACTTAATTTAACGGCACAACGGGGCTATATAAATACAATATTCATTTTTTAAAACTGAAGTGGATTTGGTTTACTCTGAAGAACAGTAATTCAAACAGCACCTATCTGCCCCAGATAGAGTAGCTATGCACATCTATACAGGCAAGTTTGAAATTTAGAACAAGGCTTTGATTTATTCCCTTTCTATCAGTGATTAATGTCCCTTAATTAGCTAATCTCAAAGCCATTATTTACAACCCGGGCAGACAAAGGGAAAACTGATGATCCAACACTTAATGCCAGTTTGAAATTTTGAAGCAACAACAACAAAAAAAATGCTTCATTCAGACTGGAGTCCTTGGTCTTTCAAATGAACCTCGAAATAACAAAGAAAGCTCCCAAATATTTAAAACCAAAAATAAAATAAAATAATCAAGAACAAATTTAACTCCACCCCCATCTCAATCACAGCCCTCCCCTTTCTCCCCAGAAATCGTTGCCTGGAGCAATTTGAAAACGCAGCTATTTAAACAGAAACGGAATAGATTCTTTGTATCTTCTTTCCACTTAAAAATCTAGAAAAGTTCTCAATTTTGGTGGTTGTGGGGAAGGGGTTTATAG
The DNA here is from genome assembly GCF_018345385.1 of Vulpes lagopus. Classification (NCBI taxonomy): domain Eukaryota; kingdom Metazoa; phylum Chordata; class Mammalia; order Carnivora; family Canidae; genus Vulpes; species Vulpes lagopus. Next base: position 24,357,972 of record NC_054826.1, read on the forward strand.
TTGAGTTTTCCAAAGTCGTTTTCGGGGGGGTTGGGGGAGGAGTTTTTGTTTTTGCAAGAGCAGAGTTTTCTTTTTGTACTTTTCCTAGGCGGGCGTTCAGGGCTTGGGACCAGGCTTGCTTCTCAAGATCGGGTGCCCGGGGCTCTCTCCAGTCGGGGGGGTCGTGCAAGCCTGTTAGCACCCGAGCAAAGCCGAGGTGGTTCGGGATTTTTTTCTTTTAACTGTGCTCCCCAAGGGGCCGTCCCCTCGGCGGCTCAATTTCAAGTGACCCTTAAAACTCCTCTCTGGATAGAGCTGCAGTTCCTCCGGTCTTTCGTGGTAGAAAACCAGAGAGATCGGGTATCCTGGGGGCTTTCGGAACCTCTTTTTGGGGGGGCTCGAGGAGCCAGAGATAGCTGGCTTGGGTTGCCGAAAAACACCCAGGAAGGAGCCTTAGGAAGGGGCGGAGCGGGCCGAGGCCGAGCCGGGCCTCGGCGCTCCACTGGGGACACGCCACGGGTCGCCGCGGGTCGCCGCAGGCCGAAGGGGTCACCTCGGCAGTGCGGCCGCCTCTGCCCCCTGCAGACCCCGCAGTGAGGAGGGCACCCCCACGTCCGCGCTCAGCCCCACCATTTACTCCCGGCAAAACCGTCCCATCGTCGCATCTCGGGTCCTTTGTGCGCTTGGGCACGTTCGGAAATAGAAAATAGAAAATATCCAGACACCAGGACCGGCGGAAGGGCTCTGAACTAAGCAGGGCCTCGAGAGGCCTCCCATCCGAGGGCTGGGGAGACACGCCCTAGGTGGGCTCGGGCACCCCAGAATTCAAGAGCTGACTGGGAACAGAAAAGAGGCCTCCTGAAATCGGAGCGTGCCCTTCAGGCAGCAAGATAATGGGATTAGAAATCCCGGGTGGCAAGTAGGCGGCAGAGGAGCAGAGGCAAAAGCCGCAGGACCCGAGCCCACCTAGGGCGGGGGAAGGAAGGGCTCCAGGCGAGTGCGCGCGTGTGTGCGCGCGTGTGTGCGCGCGTGTCTGGGGGTGCCTCGGAGGGCGGGCGGGAGAAGGTAAAAGGAAGCCGGGGAGCGAACAAGGAAAGGCGAGAGCGCCCCGTCTCCTTTGTCTGAGAGCACCCGCGTCCCAAATCGGAGGAACGAGGCCCTCATTAGCGCTCTGACCCGGAGCAGAGACGCATTAGAGAAACGAGGAGAGAACCCGCACCTCCTCGCCCGGCTTATTCGCTTTCCTTGCAATCCCTCGGCCTCGAGCCTCCCGTCGCCTAAGCTTTCCCCCCATCTCCCTCCCGCGCCCCTGCCACAGACAATGCGCCCCGGCTGAGAGGGGAGGGAAGGAGGGAGTCAGGGAGAGAAAACCAACAAGCTTTTCAGGGTAAAAAATAAACCTGCGGATCCAGATTACCAACATGTTTTCTCCATTTGCATTGACTTATTTGGAAACAGTTGTTGGGGTGATCATTTCGCCTGAGAGATTAACTGTTAAAGTCTCAAAAGTTCCCAGTGGTTGTGGAATCCTGCTTGTAAAAATACAGATTTTTTTTTTTTACGTTTCTCTCCCCCCCCCCCCCCCCCCCGCACTTGCCCCAAATGAAACCCCCGAGAATGCGCTTTGGTCTTGGGGACTGAGGGCGTGGCGGACAGACAGCTGTTGAATCCAAACAAAGACTATGTGGGATCCAATGCCGTTTGGGGTTCCATCTGGGAGGATTTTTCATCTCCTTCTTCCCATTCCAGGGGAAAGGAAGGGATTAGGAGTGGCCTGGTCAAAATTGTGCGTTTGTGTCAGACAGATGGAACCGGAAAGAATGAACCCTAAGCAACAAAAGGATAATTGAGATTTGGTTTCTGGGTGTGTAAATTCGGAAAGGAAATAAGCAAGGAAGCTATACATATACCACTGCTGGGGAGATAGCCACAATATTGATTCATAGATGAATCCATCTCTTCCTTCTCTACCTTTCTTTCATCTATCAAAAATTGTAGTCCCATCTAACAAGCTGCCAGGGAAGCCAAAACTGCAGAACGTTTTTGAGGAACAAGGCTTGAAATCTGCCTGAAACTAACAAAGCCACCGGCCAGCCCACCAGTCAGCCAGAGCGCCTCTCTCTCTCTCTCTCTCTCTCTCTCTTTCTCCCCCCTCCCTCCTTTCCTCCCAATCTCTCTCTCCCATCTTCTTCCAGCTAGCCTCGCCCCAATTAGCTTCCTTCCAACAGCAAGTCGGCCATACACCTGCTGGAGGAATCGGCATTTGGGTGGCAGGAGGTGGTGGGTTGGTTCTGAGCAATCCAGGAGGGCACAGTATCAAGCCTGACTATGACCCGTATGGGTTCCTCTTGGGGAATATATTGGAGCCAAGAGCTGGGCAGGCTTTCCTCTGCCTGAGTGAGTCATTGCCTGTTGTCACTTTCGGTTTCTCTTACCAACCAGCCAGAGTCACCCCTTTTCCACTATCCCCTCTCTGAGCTATTCTATTCTTTGCGGAGTTTGCAAAGCTCTCCTACTGACTTAGGGTATGCAGGGTTCAAAATGGAGAGAACAGAGTGGATCTAAAGAAAAGGAGGGCCCCACTGGAGTTCTGCTTTTTAAAATTTTAATTTTATTGACACATCTTTGAAAGGTTTGTTTTGGTATAATTCGAGGCTGCCAATTCCAAATACAAATAGACGGACACACACTGTGTATATCAGATGTTGGGAATAAAAATGGTTTATTGATTGAAATAATAGAGGCATTATTTTGATTTGTCTTGACATGAATGCTGATTTATAGAGCTCTTCCCACATTGATTTCTTCTTGTAGTCCAGACACATGGAAATGATAAAAATCTCACCCAAACTCACCTTGGTGCTAATCAAGAGTGCTCGATGCACATTATAAATCTGATATTATATTTATTGCTTATCTTTATTTGAGGGGTTAGTCCCCGTCCGAAGATTGTCCCCTTTCAAAAAAAAAAAAAAACTTTTCAAATGCATCTGTTTTCACTTTGCACTTTCAACGGGCTGGAGCAGACAATAGTGTGAAAAACATCTGAAAATATGAGGCGACAGAGCTGCATGTGTGTTTCATTTCTGCAGTGTTGGGGGAGAAAATAACAAAAGAAACACACTACACACACGCACACACGCACACACACTGGTGCAGGACCGCAGCACAAAAGGCTTGCTGACCCAGCGCTAACACACAAGACAAATTAAAGAACGGGGCAAAGGGAAGGAGGGGCTAGGGCGGCCGGGGGCCGGGCAATTTGGAAAGAGATCAAGGGCAAACAATAGTTAAGAAATTGGACTTGGGTAGAGGAAACGCAGGGAGAGAAAGTTAAGGGTCTAGGACTGGAACTCACGTCCCTGAGGATGGGGAGAAGAAGTTTTCTTCAAACACCGAGTTTTCCTTTACTGCCTGATAAAAGAAAAATAATCGTAGAGCAAACACAAATGGCCCCAAACAAAAGCAACTCGGCTCCCAGACCCAAAACCCAAAGCCCAGCGGTCTCTGTTTACTTAATCTCAGAGTCACCAGAGAAGCCGATCTGGCCCCAGAGTCATCTTAGGACACGCTGCGGGGAGACTGAGGAGGGGCCGAGAAGGGGCGCGAGTTACCGAGGCAGGACTACAAAGGCAGGCGTGAGATGATCTGGTTATTAGCACGGTCGCCCTCCCCGGCCCCCCACCCCCAGGATGACTACCTAAAAATGAAGGCCGGTTGGTAAAAGGGGGCGAGATGTCGTCGGAGTGAGAGCATCAGAGGCAGCGGGGCGACTCGCCGGGGGCAGCGCGCCGGGGGCTGCGGGAGCCGCGGCCGAGCCCGGGACCGTGCGCCGCGGAGCAGCCCGCCCGCCCGCGGGGACCCATCGCTCCTGCGCGCGGGGCCAAGGGGACTCCTGCGGGGAGGGGGGGCTCCAGCAGCGAGAGGGATGCCCCGGATTCCCGATCCCTGGGTCCCGGGTCTCTGCCTCTGTTTCCCCCCCGCGGCCCCGAGGATGCGCCTGGGCAGGAGAAGTCGCGGGTCCCGGGGGCGTGGAGGGAGGGGGGACCGCCCCCGCACCCCTGCACTGAAGAGCTGGCTCTGCAGACCACTGTCTTATTTTCACTGGGGTTTGCATTTGTTGCTCAGCCCGTTGCTGCCGCAGAGTCACTCGGGGTCCCCGCGTCCCCGCCGGGGTGTCCCTCCCGGGACGCCCGCCCCTGACCCAGCGGGGGGCAAGCGCTGGTTCCCGGGTGTGGCACCGTCTCCGACTTGGCGGGGCCGGTGCCCTCCTGAAGCTCACCTCAGGCAGTCGCGGGAAATCCCGGTCCACTCGTTGGCTTTCGTCCCCGTGGCAGGGACGGGGTCGCCTTCGACCCCCGAGGCTGCCTTCTCCGGGCGGGTCCCAGGGTCAGCGCGCATTTCTCTGCGCTGCGCGCTTCGGCGATGGAGAGCGCGAGCTTTCCCTTGCACTCCGTCTGCCGACAGCCCCTTTGCGTTCGGGAATCCTGTTCCCCCTCCCCACACGTACGCACACTCATTTTATTTTTAATAAATGATTTTAAAAATCAAAACAAACCTCTGAATCAGTCCGCCCAATTTTATGCTCCGTCTCCTCTGTGTCTGTGTTACACTCTCTCTGCCAATCGATGGGAAAGAGCGTGTAGGGGCATTTGCAATTTCCTTTGTCACTTGCCACTCTCGGTGTATAGGTTTTACATATCATTTGTTTACCAAATCAGTTCGTATTTTCTTAGCCCAGGCTCCGGGATTTGCATTCCTGGATTAATTGATGGCCCTGTACTCAAAGGACTGGACGTGCAGCGGAGCCACCTGATGCAGGGAGGGTCAGATCGCATTAGGGCACTACCAGGCGGCTGCTGTGACAGACCCGGCCCTCTGCAGGCTCTGCCTTAGAAGCTCAAAGTGCCCTCTGCCTTCCTAGGATTAAAAAAGCAACCACAGCAACAACAAGGGTAAAAAAAAAATCCCAATAGAGTTTGAAGAAGGGGTGGGGTGCTTAATGTCCTCCTAGCCTCTGTCCATCCCTAGGCGGTAGGAGATACTCAGTTTCACTCCTCCCGGCTCTGCAGAGAATATGTCTTCCCTTCAGTTCTCCTGGCCATATGATGCCTACCTGCATTCTGATCTCCACTAAGTCTCAGGTTCCTTATTGGGTCTCACTGGTTTGTTTATCGATTTCTTCACGAGATTAAATCACGATGCAATATAGCTGAGTGATGTGGAGTTTGTGGATGATCCTATTGTTGCCCTAATTAAAGTTCCCAAGGTAAGACGTTTTTTGAAGTGGTGTTTGGCCATGGTGGCTTCCTCATGATGATCTTTTGGTCTGATTCAGTTTAGCTTTGATATCCTCCCACTGGAACTTAAAATCCTGAGACTCTCAAAATTCCTATGCAAGTGCTTGGCTGCCAATTTCAGGTTTCCGGGCAACGCTACCGTAGGCCATGTGATGGCAAACTGGACCAGATGACCACTTGTCCATCTCGGAGGAAAATCAGAGTCCACCCACCAGTCAAAACACTGGCATCTCAAAATGTATGAAGAGTTTTGTCTATTTCAGCCAATTATCAGATTCTGTGGCATTTGAAATTTATAGAAAGTAGTCATGAGATATATTTTGGAGACAAATTTAAGATCTGCTTCGTCATTTATAAAGGTAACTTTGAGTGCAGTGTCTTTTTACACCCAGCTTTCAGCTGTAACAAGGGACAGTAAGGTGAGGTGGTAATGCCATCTGAGATGCTCAGGGCAGCCTGCTCACAGATAAACAAAACAAAGCCCCGAAGCAACGACTTTACTTCACAGCACAGCTGTTCCCTTGGCTTCAAGGTGGTATCTTCTACTCATCATTATTAGTGAACACAAATTTCCCTTATCTAAGATTATAATAAACACTGGCAGATCAATGCTACAGGTGGCCTGGGATGTCTTTTCTTTCTTTGTAAAAAAGAACAATGGATAGAAAACCCTCTTGATGTTCCATAGTGTTGTCTTTTTTCTTAATCAAGCAGAAATGAGTTAATAACCAGAATTTGAAATAAGCAACAAATGATTGCCCTCCAAATATTAAGCTACAAATCAGTATATAATGGATCTCAGAAAAGAAAAAAAAAAGAGAGGGAGAAGTCCTTCCAGCTGACAAAGATGAGATTGTAACTAATTTTGATTGGAGGACTGGCAAAAGAATGATACGCACAAATGATGATTTGTCCTTATCCGGTCACTAGTTAAGTAAGAAGAGATTTCGGTCAAGGAAATTCTAGTCCAACTCCCTTTATTACAAAACCATGTTCACGAAGGAACTTTCTGATTATAATTTAGCTTGCTGTATATGTGTATGTGTGTGTATATATAAATATGTATATATGCATATATATGCTAAGTTATGGGAATGTGAATATTTAGGTCTCCGAGATATTATATTTATATTTACGTCACTGGACATTATGGTTTTAACATTGGTCTTCATAACTTTGGTCAAAGCAATTCTACTCTGAGAGAGAGTCACTCTTAATTTGCCGAGAAATAAGATTCCCGAGCCTCCAAGACTGGAGAAGGATCAGCTTCAGACTATAAGGAGCTTTCCTAGAAGGGCAGCCAGCCATGCCTTTTGGCAATGGCCTGTTACATCTTCCTGGTAACAATTGCACCTCATTGGCTGTCAACTCAGATTTCAACAGACAGCAACTTTGCCCCTTTAGCCTCCGTGACTAGGACCTATCAGTGACTAAGAATTATTTCCTAAATGAACAAAATAAAATACCATAAGCCCCCCTACTTTTATAAAAAATTAATTCATCTAAACTATTCTCAAAATTAATCATAGCTTTGGTCTCCAGCAAATCTGGAAGTCATTTAGTTTGATATCTACCACTGTAATGCATTGTGTCCTTTTATGCTTTAATGCAATTTAATTGAATATTCTTGAGACGTTAAATTCTGCTATGTGGTGAGCACATGCATTTTACTATTTTATAGACTTTGTTCCTTATTTTATTAACCCTTGTCTTTCCTCAGTGAAAGAAACTACCACATTTATTTAGCTATCCTCGTGAAAACCTTCATCTCTTGATTGTAAAAGCTTCCTTCCCATCCTTAACATTTTCTGTTAGATTTTTCTAGTGTGGCAGACAATATTGCATCCACTACTTTAGAGATGAAGACATCTAAATTTTCTAAAAGTTTAACTGTAGGGTTATTGGGGGATTAAATCAGATAAAGCATGTCAAAGATTTGGCACAGTGTCTAGCCCTCAGTGCTAAGAAATACATTAGTTGCTACCATTTTTAGCATAGAAATGCTCTGGCTGAAACTTTTAAAGGATGGAGTATATTGACACCTGTTTCTTTTTCTTTGCTTGTAGCTAAGAGCTTAGCTTTCTTCCTCTTATAAATACATTTGAAGTTATTTTTCCATAAATACATTTTGTTAAAGTTGTTTATGCTCAGGGATTTAATGTAAACGGTAGAGATTGGCACTTGCACTATGCAACTCTTTTTACAAATTATTTTAAACAAAGTTAAAATAAGGTATAATCCATCATTGATCTCTTGGTGACCTCATTTTTCACACGTCTCTGCTCATAGATAGTTTTACTTACCCTCCTCTGAATTATGGAGTTGTAAGAAAACTTGAAGATCAAAGAATTGTGGGATCATTGCATTTCAACCAGGTATGAATTTACATACATCTGATACCTAGAATCTAAGCTAATTCTTTATTCATCCATGGTAACTAAGCTATTTTCTTTTTAAACGCTCTTACAAAAGTCCCTTTAAAAATCTACTTAAATTGTATCTCCCAATTTCCTTTTCTTCACATACTTTTCCAGTCCTCTTAAAAATGTTTTCCTATTAATGGGTCATGATTTCTTCTTATGGATTTTATGCTGCCTTTCCTCTAAGAGCTGATGCCTGTTTTTTTTTTTTTTTCTTAAACTGATCCTCTGCATTTGAATATATTGTCTCTAATTGCTAAGATACTATTTAAATACAAAACTCTCTAGTTTTCTCTAGATAATTTTTATAAATGGCATTTGTGCTAGCAATCCCTCAGAACTGCAACTCATAAGGATTTATATCAGAAATTATATATTGTCACATAAAATATCTCAAATTCGCATTATGTTTTTAAAAATATTTGAATGAGTATCATTCCATTCAGGTGGTTTGTTTATGAGCTTCCTCTTAATTAAGACTTTACTTTTCCATCCTGCTAGAACTACGATGACTTTGACACTCTCCAAAAATTTCAGTAAATTTCCAGGCAAAGAAGTTCTTCAGTTATACCATCATTTTTTTCTTTCATCTCAAGTGCAATTTTGACAGATTATTTAAAGTATGCAAAAGGATGAAAAAAGTCACAAAACAGGAATCTGAGGATTTGGACCAAGCTTTGTCATTATAATTTGCTGTGTGACTATAATGAAACCTCGAAGGTTTGTTCATTTCTTCATCTGTTAAATGGTGATAATAATTGTTTCTTCCTCACTAGGACTTTCTTTTTTGCAGTGTGTGTGCATGTGTGTGCATAGGAAAGAGAGAGAGAGAGAGAGAGAGAGAGAGAGAGAGAGAGAGAGAGACTCAAGTTAGACCATAACTTAAAGATCCAAGGAAGGAGAAGAAAACTATTGCTTTTGACCACCTTTTCTAGACCAAATCTTGTGTTAGTCATGCTAAATAAATTATTCCAGTCAATAGTATTTCATAAAATATATATTTGAGAAATTATTCCATCCAAATGTCCAGCTTGCTACTTTCCTCTCTATCTGGCTCCATGTTGCCAGTCAGATTCTGGTATGTTGACTTTGATTTTCATAATAGCCTATGCTTGTTTAGGGGATGTGATAGCCTCTTTTGTAACCAGTAGGAAATGATTATTATGTTTGTGTCTAGAAACTTTTTTAATGGTAATTCTTCTAATTTTAGAGCTAGGACCTTTGCTTAAAAAGTTTTAACTTTGCTCAAATGTTTGTTGATTTTTGGCTGTATGCTTGTCTTCATACTTGAATTTTCCTATTTTTTTGTGGACATATCTTGCCTTCAGTGGTCGCAAGGAAGGTTCAGACTATGTTGTAGGGTGGTGTGTAAGTAGTCCATCTCATGAGCTCAAAATATCACTGTTGTCTTTGGGTGCACCTTGCAAGAGGATGTGGCACTATTCCTCTGACTCAAGCATCCTCTGGCACTGGGGACAAATGTTGTTGCTGCCCCCTTTGCCACAAAGGTTTTGGACTGTCTAGCTACCTGGTCCCCAGATGCCCCCAGCATCACAGCAAATTCACAGGAGCACTATGGTGTATTTTGAAATTTCAAGAGAAACATAGTGATATTCACTGTCAGACACCTTGAGAACTACCAGGTCAGTTTCAAATTCAGATCATGCCACATTCCTTTAGATGATACCATATTTTTGTGAAGCTGGTATTTTGGAGTTTGCTGTGAATAAAAGCAATTGCTATGTGAAAATTAATGTGGGATAAGAAAGAAGGATGACAGTGTCTCATCTGATTCCAAGATTTGAAAAGTGGTATAGTGCCCAATACGTTTATACACATCCCACTAGTAAATATTTGTGATTGCTTAAGAACGAAATAAAAATATATTTCTCTTTCAGTTGTACGTGTTACCTTTTTAAGTGGCTATTGTTAAGACAGAAATACTTCAATTGTTTATACCTACCTACTTAATAAATTGAACTATTAGGTATTTCTTGAGAGCAGGATTAAAAAATTACTGAGACACTAAGAGGGGTGTGAACAGGAAAGATTTAGGAACCTCTGGTCTTAAATTTTCCATCATGGTCTCCCAATCAATTATGCTGATGATCTGCCTAGAACTATTTCCCAAGTCTTGTCTCTGTTTTCTAAAACTAGAGTAGCCCTGAAACTGCTGTCAACATTTGCATCAGTTCTAAGCTGTTGTTCCCCCAGGTTTCTTTTCCTATCTACTTTCTGTCTTTCAGAAATTCAGAAAAGTTTCTGTTCTACCAATATTAGCCCTTAGTTCTCCAAGGATAGTAAGCATTTTCATTGGGGGATGGGACGAGATGATGGAGGTTGAGACGCAGGTGGGAGGAAGTGATGCCTTGTGTTTAGCTTACCATTTTTAACTTATAAACCACAGTGGAGTCTTTAGGTAACTTTTTGGTCTAGATAAATAAGAAAAAAAACCTTTGCCTTTGTTATTTTGCAAGGGACACCCCTAATTACTTCTCAGCTGTCTATTTTTAAAATTATATCTGCTCCATCATAGTTTGCAGTATTTCTTCTCTTTTCGTAGAGATACTTGCAGCTTTACCAAAGATATATTTCTGTATAGAATAGATTATTATTATTATTATTATTATTTGGTCAGCGAGGGGGGCAGAACTACACATCCTTATGTTTCCTCAAAATTTTATTTAAAGCAAATATTTTCTCAGTTATTTACATCATTGCATTTTATTTTAGATTGTGCTAAAATCAAGTAAATACATAAATAATTATTTGGTCTTTATCTCCACATTGAATGTTGCAGTTGCTTCTATTATCACTATGACAGAGTAGTTTCCTTATAAATATATTCCATACTCATTTTTGTTCACATTTCAGAAGAAATGGAGTGTTTTCTTTTCTCGTATATCCCTAGCAGTTTTTTGCCCTCATAAACCTAGACACATAGTTAATGATCTGGTTTGGAAGTTTAAAGTTTTTATGAAGTCATTGCTCTTTTTTGAATTGAACTTTTTAGTAAGAATACTGTCCCTTTCATACTAGGGACGGCACTGAAGTTTTCTCTTCATCACCAAGAGAGAAAAAATAATCCTTCTGTCTTCATCATCTCAGGCAGGTGTAACAGACCACCACAGACTGGATGGCAACAAACATTTGTTTCTTATGGTTCTAGAGCCTGGAAAGTCCAAGATTAAGGCACAAGAAGATCTGGTGCCTGGGAAGAAAGCCCTTCCTGGTTGACAACCAGCGGCCTTCTTGTTATGTTCTCACACCGTAGAGAGGAAGTAAGCTCTCCTGTCTCTTCTTGTAAGGGCACTAATATCATGGGGCCTTTAGCCTCAGAACCTAGTTACCTCCCAAAAGACCCACCACCAATTGCCATCAAATTGGGGAGTAACTTTTCAACATATGAATTTGGAGAGGACACAAACATTCGATCCTTAACACATGCTATCACTTTCCTTTCTCTATTTCCTCAATTAGCTAGCACTACCCATAGGAAAAGCAAAAGAATTTTTTAGCCATGTTTATCTGCTTCTGCCAATTAAGCCGTTAAAGGAAGGTCAAATGAGGTGATATCTACATGACATAAAATAACTGATTAAAAATTTCAATCAAACTAACTATTGGTCAACACACACACAGACTGTGCACATTTGGTCGGGGGTGTGGACACATAAACCTGATTCACCCTGAGTTAAGGCAGATGGTCAAACTGATGAAGCTGACAAAATCTGGTCCTTGCACAGAACCCTTTGCTCCAAAGTACCACGAGGCAAAGGATCTCTTTAGTACCTCTCAGAACTTCTAGTAGAATTACTCCACACCATTCATATTGACAATCTAATCAATTTCCAGGAGTTTTATATAGGAAATAAAAATAGCAAATTCCCATTATAGAAATCGGATCTTGGAATTTGTATTAATTCAAACAGGAGCTTTTCTGAGTTAACTATTAGTAGACAGTGCAAATTAGAATAATAGTCTATATAAAGTTTCAATGAGAAAAATGTGGAAAGCTTAAGAAACAAGTTGCTCGGGAATACCTTTGGATTTGTTATTTTGCATTTTATCAGTCTATTTGGAGTTTGCATGCTAATTCCAAAATAACTTTCAAAATTTACACTGTGGTTAAAATTTCACTATCTTGACCCTTTCATGGAAGGCAGATTGCCATTCCATAGCTCCAAAATTAGTGGGGCATCTTGATTGATAAGAATTCTCATTTTCTTCACATGGTTTTGTTCACAACTACTTCAGAGATGGAAAGCTCTGTTAAACATATTTATTTAAGGAATACTTAGATCCAGCTTAAGTCTCCTCATTTGGTTTGTATGATTGGTCATGCACTTGTAAACTGAAAATATAAATCAGTGAATAAGTTCAAAATTTTCTAGGTTTGCTGAAGTGTTCCCAAGCTGAGATAGTAATCTTGACAATAAGCTTAGCTTGGCAGGCAAAGTTCCATATGTCTCATTTCTTGTTTAAATATTTGATTTCGTAAAGGATTGCTTAGAATAGGGCCACTATAACTAGGGGAAGAGAAAACACTCACTCGAAATGTAGTTATTAGAAAAACGACAGGCTCCCTTGTCAAGAAACCCTATTTTTAATATGCTTCATGGCTGTCAGCAGGTGGAGGTATGCCAGAGTGAGGTCATTGTTGTGTTTGAGCTTGTGATTCACTATTTAGCAAATAGAAACCATGTCCTATCATTGCAGCACTACAGAAAAATAACTGCTTAGAGTGGAGAAAATCCTGCTTTTTAAAAAAATTCTGAGATATTTTTCTTTTCCAGAAATATAGATCTGAATAATAAAAACAATGAGTCAGTAGCAAATCATTTTTCTTTTTTTAAAAAATGGGTACATTTTGGTCCGTCTTCCTGGTCGTTCTTCAGCACATCTATTTTTATTGTCACGCATGCCATTCTGTTCTCTACAAATGGTAATATATTGCCTTTCCCAACAATGATTTTATTTGGCCAGTACAGGATAGCATGTTCTGTTGGCAACTCTGGTTTCAGAGATGAGGAAGCTGGACTCAGAGACAGGAAAGTGAATTACTCAGAATCACGCGGAGTTGGTGGGTTGGAAACCCAACAGGAACCAGAACCCACTCCTCCTCACATTCTCTGCGCTGCCTTCAAAACTCAGCCCCTCCCCCTATGGTTTCAAAATACCTACTTTTGCTGAAGTCTGGCTTTCGGTTTTTGGTAGGATTGGACCCTGGAAGGGCAAGTGAGATTGAGCTGATGCTTAAACGAACGGTGTAGAGAAAGTGATAAATTTATTTCAGAGATAAGTATGTTTAATTAAAGAACAAGTATGAACGCCTATAATACGAACTTCACTGACTACTTCCAAAGGAAGGTAAAGCATAAGTGTAATTTTTCATACTCCATTGTTTAGGAAATGAATTATGTATAAATTTTTCCTAAAATAGCATGGCAATTTATTAACATACTTTCAATGACTTCTGGGAGAGTGTTCTGAGACACAAAGGCCATGTCTGTATGCAATAATGAAATTAACCATTTTAATGTAGATTGAGTTTTTGGTGGGACATTCTTATCTGGCCAGTTTGGAATGACAGTGGTACAGATGAACTATCTTCTTTATCTGTTGTTTTGTTCTATAGAAGCAAATAAAAGTAAAAGAATAAATCACCATTTAATTGACTCCTTACAAATGTGCTTTAAGTATCCTCTCTGGAACTGGTTCACCTTTGTTTTCATTTTGTTTTGTTTTGTTTCATTGGTTTGCTTGCTTTTTCCAATCTCTGCATCCCTCAATCTCTTTCTCTGGCTCCTCCTCTTTTTAGTAAATGTGAAACATGATGCAGAACATGAAATTTTTATGTGATTTCCATTTATGTGAATGCATTCCAACCCATTCGTTATTTATTTGCTGATCAGAAGAATCTTCATTGCCATTCAGTTGCTTGTGTCAACAAGCATTTGTTACAAAGCCACTAATTTCCTTGGGTTCCCCCCAAAAAAGTCAAAGTCATGGAATATTCCCAAACGCCATACCATTTAAAAACTCAAAATACTTGGTAAATAATTAGTAAGTATGGTAGCTTAGTAAATACTGTAAGTTATCTGGATTGCTCTGTGTATGTGGAAGGTACAGATTTATTAAAACTGTGAGTTCAAAATAGAAAGGTAAAAGATGCACGGATATGTATTTACTGTACAACAAACTTAACATTGAAAATTTGACTCAGTATCACCATTTTTAAATACCAGTAAATATTTTCTAAGTTAGACCTAGCTTTCATTAAGTGTTAGAATGAAGAATACAATTTTTCACACTGCTATTTCTGAAAGGCTGTTTCAGATATGAGTTGGTCTTTAAAAGCCCAAAATATAAGATCTGATTTATTTAAAAACTGTAAAAGCTTGCTCATACAAATTAATTTCATACATATTATTTATGTATTAAATTCTCTAATATTTCTAAAGTTCTAATAATCTAAACTTTGGGTCCTTTGTCCAAGATAACTCAAGGTCTTACATTCTGAATGACAAGACTAAAGAACATTTGATAAAATAAGTTTTATGTGTTATTTATGAGAAAGACACTTAAGGATTTAAATAAGCCTCTAAAATATTTACATTTTTACTTCTCACTTTTTGTTTTACACTTTTTTTAAAAAAATGGACTTTTCTCTTATATTTGATGTAGATTTCAAACTTTAGATTTATAGTTCAACACCTTGCAACAAATTTTGTAAATATTCAGTGGGGGCTTAGTCTTGAAATATAAACATTTCTTGCTATTGAAGCACTGAAGAAAAGCAGAACCCCTCATTTATTATAAGACATCCAGAAGACTAAAGAGATTTTGAACTTTTTTTCTTTTTTCTGGAACATCTTCTTCAACAAGAAAAATGAAATGTCATCATGCTAAGGTGAATCATAATAAATGTTATGTCTTGTCTGACACTGAAAATAAATCCAAGTAAGTTTGGAGAAATATTGGTGGCTTTTTCCTCCATAGAGGTTTAGATCAGCTTTATAAATTAAACAGTATGCGTTGACAGCTCAGGGGCAGTAAGTAAACTATTCAGTAGATAATCTCCATAGAAACCAAAAAAGTTTAACCATCTCAATCTAAAATTGTACTTCTGGGCTCAGTTGTTGGATCTAATAATGCTGTGACCTTCTTTCTTCAAATCAATGGTTAGTAACAAAGGCATTGCTAAATAAAATGGAAAACCTTGTAGGTTATGAAGCCCAACAAACGAGCACAGATTAGTTTTTACATTTGTTTAGCTAGTCTAGTTGGTTGAAGAGTGTCTCTCTGCCACAGCTCACCCCAAATTTATGTCTACCTGTAACCTGTAAATGTGACTTTATTTGGAAATATGACCTTTGCAATTGTAATCAAATTAAGCGAAGATCCTAGTGAGTTAGGGTGGACCCTAGTCCTATATGACTAGCAAGAGGGAAATTTGGACACAGGGACGCAGCCCCAGTGGAAAGAGGAAGCCACTTGAAGACAGAGGCAGAGATTGGAGTAATGCAGCTGCAAGACAAGGAGCACCATGGATTGTGAGCATCCACTAGGAGCGAGAAGAGGAAAGAAGGAATTCTTTCCTAGAGTCTTTGTGGCGA
The DNA here is from genome assembly GCF_018345385.1 of Vulpes lagopus. Taxonomy (NCBI): domain Eukaryota; kingdom Metazoa; phylum Chordata; class Mammalia; order Carnivora; family Canidae; genus Vulpes; species Vulpes lagopus. The sequence continues at coordinate 24,373,290 of NC_054826.1, forward strand.
GTGTGGCCCTACTATGCTACTGCCTTCTGAGAGCCTTCACGGTAGTTTTCTCTATTCTGGGTTGGCCAGGTCACTGCTATAAATTCTGTTGTGCCTCCTCTCTTTTCCTTTACTTCTCCCTTCACTTGCCATGGATACCACCTTTTATTCAGAAAGGTGAATAAGTACCAAGGTACCAAGGTACCTTGTCAGTATTGATTTATTAAATAATTAATTAGCAATTGTGATAGTTAATTTTATGTATCAACTTGGCTGGGCTAAGGAATGCCCAAGTAGGTGGTAAAACATGATTTCTGGGTGTTTCTGTGAGAGTATTTCCAGAAGAGATTAACATTTGAAGTAATGGACCAAGGAAAGAGAGTGGCCTCCCCAGTGCAGGCAGCATCATCTCTATCTGTGGAGAGCCTGAATAGAAGTAAACGCAGAGGAAGGACACCTTTGCTTTCTGTTAGCATTGAGACATCCCTCTTCTCTTCTTCTCAGACATCAGAGCTCTTGGTTCTTGGGCCTCTGGACTTGGATCAGAACTTATACTATCAAGTCCCCTAGTTCGCAGGTCTTTGGATTTATACCAAATGACACCTCTGGGTTACCTGGTTATTCAGCTTGCAGATGGCAAATGGAGTGAGTTGATTAACTCCTACAAAAATTTCTCTCTCTGTCTCTGTCTTTCTGTATCTGTATGTCCCATTGGTTCTATGTCTCTGTAGAATCTTCATATAGCATTAAAAATACACTAGGAGTAGTTTTAAATCTTAGGAAGACAGCAAAGAATAAGATGGCCTATGCTTTCAAGGCCTTACTGTTTCATAGAGCAGATTGACACAAAAATTGGCAATTATAGTTCAGTGGGCTAGAGCTGGGGTGGTGGTAGATAAAAGAAGGTAGGAGTAGCATCTGTCTTGGAGGAGGTGAGCTTTAAATTCAAGTGAGCCCTCTCTGTTTCTTGGTCTAAATTGCATAGGTCAGCATATTAAAGACTCCTTACAAAGAAATACAAATTGTTATTAGGCACATTGTCTTATTTCTCCCAAATACAGTAGAATTTTAATAAGTATGAGCCCATAATTATGAAATTTTAGTCCTTAATAGTTGGTCATAGGAGATACAGTTTTTTGAGAGATGGAACTTTTTTAGTGCTTCCAAATAACTTGATATGAGTAATATCAAGTTTTCCTTTTCTGATTTTTCCTTTTCTGTGGCCAGCACTTGGTCCATCTCTTTGTTTAGAACTCATTATTTCTCCCATGCCTCTGGTGAGAAGCCATTCCAGTAGAACCTTAGCAAATATCTATTAGGTATCAATCTATGCCAGATGTAGCATAAATCACTGGGAACATACTGACCAATGGGAGGGAGAAGTTCACTGTCCTCCCTGCAGCTTGTTGTCCTGGGAAAAGTAGGAATCATGTTTCTCCAAGTGAATTAGGTCATCATTCAAAGTGCTCCCAAGCTTTGCCAAGGGAGGTAGAACCAGAGCTATCAGCTGTTTTAAGGAGATCCTACCAAAACTTCAAAAATGGCTGAAAAAGGGAAGCATTCTACTTGTTTTTGTCTATTTGAATTAAGAAAGCAGTTGCCTGAGATACTCCTCCAACCTCCAATAGAATTTCAACCAAGTAATGGACTTGGTCCAGTGTGTAGATATTTGTACCTTTGTAGCTGCAAAAAAAGAGACCAATTAAATGCTCAAAAGCATTTAATTACTTTCCTTTGAGACTTTAACTTTAACCCTGTTTATTACTCTTAAACCACTCCAGAGGGCAATATTTTTTATTGGTGACAGATTGCCCAAACTGTTGCCAATGACCTAGTCTCCCTCTGCAGACATGACTGCATTTTGCTGAGAAGTGCTTTCTTGAATGAGGAGAAAGTGTGTGTCTGTATTAAGGCAAGTGCTCTGCTCTTTGTTACTTTACATATGGATTATGGACTCATACAGATCCATTATGTAGACTTCAAAAATCTCACTTGAAATCTAGGCATTGGACGTAGTTAAATGAACACATACAATTGTTTTTTTTTTTTTTTAAATTAATGCGTCCTCTTTTCTTTTTTTAATTAAAAAATTTTTAAGTAAGCTCCACAACCAATGTGGGGCTTGAACTCCTGACCCCAAGATCAAGAGTTACACGTTCTATCAATTGATCCAGCCAGATACTCTAAACACAGTTTATGGCTTGATTCTTGGAATTGATGTCTCTTTATGTGTTTGTTGTTGGTAGAAATTTGGTATTTGGTGTCTGAAGTTATTCCTGGTGTGACTTGAGGGCCTAGGAGGAAAGTCTGTTTAGGAAGTCTAGATTCAAAACCAAGTGTCAGAAAAAAAGGGCCTATTTTTAACTTGGTAATCAACGTTAGACGCATCACTGACCTTTACACCTTGGTTTTCACATGGATTAAACAGTACTATTCATAGCGGTGTCTGAGTGTGGAGTTCTGATGAGCACCAGCCCATGTACGATAAGGGTTAATTATTGCTGTCAGAGGTAGTGGGAATATCCACTGGCTTAATAACCGCGTTTTATTATCTCTGTCTTTCTTAGTATCCCATGAGGTAGTGATCATTGGTTTAAAGTACTTGAGTCAGAATAAAATAGTTTAGGGTGTCCCATCAGTTAAGAAGCACATAATGACAGATTTGGGTGAAAAATAATATTAAAGACCATGAGGTCTTCTCTGCCTTATCTCCTTGTATATAATAAATGTAATTATGTGTGTGTGCATAAATATATACTGTTTTAATTATTAACATTTCAAAAGATTATTTGGCACTTGATATCAAGGAGTCCTTGCAGGCACCTGGCACAAGAATGTATATAAAGATAACAATTGATTTGCCAAAGCATTTTTTGAGGCAAAAGATATACCCAGTTCTGGCACGTAAACCTCAATCAAGGGCCCCCCTTCCCCTTTATTGGATATGTATTAAGAAGAGGAGAAAAAGGAGGAAAAAAGAAACATAGAAATATTCCATATCTAAACAATTCTAATTTTCAATCCCAAACGTGAGGATATTTTAGTGGCATGCTTGTAGGAATGTTCATTGGCCTTAGATCATGCATACTTAACCAATTGCAGAGGGGCTGGAGGGCTTTATAGGTAGATGTGGCTGAGAGTGAACTGAACGGCCACCATAAACCTGTGGGAATGCTTACTAACCAAAGAACGTATGAAGGTGAAATCATTCCTTCAAAACTATGAGGCTAATAGGTTATGATCCTTAGATAAATTAGATCAGACTCAATAATATGTTTACAAAGGGTTACATTTTGTGACAAGATAGAATTCTGGACACTGTGTGTTTTACTTGCATCTGTCAGTGCTTTGCTGATATGTTCACTTTGTTGGAAGCTCAGCTACAAGACAGAAGTGGTTTAGAAAAATTTCACATGATATCTAAAGCACACATTGTGAGAACTCTGTCTCTCTTTCTTCACATACAGCACACACATACAGTCCCTTGCACAAATATCTTACATTTGACATTATCACAATCACAGGTTAGAAAGGAGTCTTTGCTGCTTTTTGGAAAAATAGAAAAACTTTTTAACACATATATACAAATAGTACATATATTTAAGGTTCTACTTATTTAGGGGTCTACTAACATTATCAACTATGTTTTAGATTTTTCAAGATGTATATTATGATCTACTCAAGGTTCGTGTTTAATTTTTCAATAACAAAAGATGACAAATATACCGGAAAATATAATCAAATCTGGGCCCTTACTCTAATTATCTAAAATGACAATTTGTTTACCTTACTTTGGGAACAGATGTGATCCATCACAGTAGCCCATAAATAAGGTGTCAAACTGTTTGGCTGATCAATGAATATAAGTTATTGAAAAATAATGTAATTCCAAGGTTACCAAGGAATTGAGCTTAGTGTTATTTTAAAAGGAAGACTTTCCATTCTTAAAAATATATGTGCATATTTAAGGGTGAATGGTTCTAGTCTAAATGGAATTTCTGGCCCTCAAGGGCAGGCTTGTGTTTACTCATAGAAATAAATGATAATTCTTAGATTCTATTTATCTGAGTTTCAGCATGGTCTTCATCAGGGACAACTCTTCTGGAGTTCTTACATAATCTGTGGTAGTTAAAATATGTCCACGAGTCATTTTTTAGCCCTTTCTTCAAAAATGCAGAGACTAATTTCACTCCCCTAAAAATGTGAGTTATTACATTCAGTGACTCACTTTTGACAAACAGAATATGGTGGAATTGACTGTGTCTGACTTCCAGGACTAGTCCCAGAAAACCTTGCCACCTCTGTCTCACTTTTTCTTGGATCCTTATTTCCAGGAAAGCTAGGAGCCCTGTGGTGAGGATGCTTGAGCAACCTGTGAAGATGCTCCTGTGACGGGAAACTGAACTTTCCTCAACCGCTGGTACAACCTGTCAGCCAGCCATGTGAGGGAGAATTCTTGCAAGAGAATTGCTCAGCCCAACCCAGCCATGAGTTGACTGTGCTCTTAGATGATGCACATATAACCTCTGAGAGACCCACGCCAGGAACCAGCTAGGTAGACTGGTCCTGAAGCCCTGACCCTTAAAAATTGGATAATAAATGTTTATGGCTGCTTTAAATCTCTAAGGTTTAGAATTAATTTGTTAATGCAGTAATAGATAACATTTATTTATTTATTTATACACATGGGAGGCTGGTAGGATGGAGAAATGTTTATCAATAGGAGGATGATTAATGGTGGGAGACCAGCAAGGAACATATTTTAGGACAGAAAGCTCTCTAAATTACAACTAGGAACCTGCTGCCAAATCTGTTGTGTGTGACCTGGCCTTCCTATTTTGTGCATTTCTATAATGCTGCCAGTGATGAGATAACCATCAGGCACAGCCTATACACTTTTCGGGAACCGACGAAAATATTTAAGAATTTAAAACAAACAATAGCATCAAAAAAATGCTCCAAAATCACATCAAAGAAATAGAGTTAACTATTTTTAAAAATACCAAACTTACAAAAATAAGAAGGAAATTACAAGACAGAAATTAGTGTTAATATCATGTGTACAGAACATCATTAGTTAACTGCAACTCAAATAAACTCTTCTAATTATGTAAACATTAAAATTAAGGTAGGGTGTGGGAACAGAATAAGAGTTCCTGAGGTCTACAAAGATCCTAAAAGCCTTTGCATTTATTTTGCTGCTGTCCCTGGAATGAAAAAGAAATTACATTTTTGTCATATGAATTGAGGGTATTTACTCTTTTTTCTTCGTGGCTGCCAATAGAAACACCTCTTCAGGAAGAGGAACTAGGGATTTTATGAATGGTAATTACTTAAATGATTTCTCTAAGTAACTGTTAAGAGAAGTGCTGAAGGCAAAAAACAGAAATTTTAATAAAGTTTAGAAATTTTTCTTCTCTCTTCCCTTTCTCTTCCCTGCCTGCCTCCCTCCCTCCTTCCTTTTTTTTTTTTTTTCCCTTATTTGGATGGTGAGGAAAAACAATTTCTCAAGCATTTCTGGAGCACATGGCAAAATAAGGTGGAGAAAACTTGGTAGAGAAAGTTTAACACAGACAGAAAATGAATATTTCAGGCAGTCTTATTTTACTGTTTTATTTATGGCCCGAGGCGAATTTTTCACTTTTCATAATTTGTCTGATCTACATAGTGAAAAAAATAATGGCCCATTTTTATAGGGTATTGTAAATAAATTTTTGTAATATCTTCCTTTGAAGATAAAAAAGTGTCACATAAATGCAAAATGTCTTAATAAGAATATCCCTGAAAAGACTGTTATCTCTGAGCCACACCACAGGGTCTCCTGCGAAAGAGTGGGATGTCATCTAAGCATCAGGGTGGCTTGTACTTGACAATAGAGTCCTGTAGTGCTTAGTTTTCTTTATATTCTGATCACGGACAAGTGTCCAATTTTAGATACTTTCTTCTTTCTGCTCTTCCACAACTGAAATGGAAGTTTGGTGAAAGATTTAATGAGTTAAAAGAACAACAGTGGCTGGATTTGACTTCTGAGGAATATAAAGACATATATCTTGTGTAGACAAGTGGAGTTTGGGGACACCAAAAAGATCTGTGTGCCCACTTGAGAAGAAATTATATTGCTGTTCAAAGAGAATGGCTGTGCTACTCAGACTACTGTAACGAATCTTCTCGTAGCTGTTTTTTGAGGAGTGACAGCTTCACTTTGGCTCTCTGCTAAATTCTAGTCTTAACAGGATGTGCAAGGTCATGGTGTAGTCCTTGGTTTGTAAGCATTTCCAATAAATAGGCAGCTCTAAGGCCAACTATTATAAGATGAGTCATTTAGGACTAGGTTTCTCAGGCCCTTCCTGCTCCAATTTTTTTTTTTCTAACAATCCATGCAGCTAAGGTTAATATCTGATACTACATTCACTGGAAAGAATCTGAATTGCTGATGTTCCTTTTAACTGCATGTTATGATTTTGTTAAATTGACATTTGTTAAGTGAAGGACAGGGTGTGTGTTGGTGAACCAAAGTTCAACAACAGACCACAAGAGAAACTGAAAGAGGAACACTTATCACTCATAGGTCCTGCAGAAAGTACACAGCCCGCCTCGAAGGGCCCCAGGGGAGGTTAAGATAGAGTGCAGAGAGAGGGAAGGGACCTGGGGTGCAAGTTTTTGAAGGGACTATGGGTGGAGTGTATTGGGATTTCCTGGACGAAGGCTGGACAGGTCAATTCAAACCAAGAATGGGGTTTTGGTTAGCCCCATGCGGGTCTCATCTATGAGATGCATTAGGCATATAATGAATCTGGGAGGCAGGCGCTAGGAGGCAGGGGAGATTGTTGATTGCAAGGGCTGTTGGGGAAGTCATACCACTACTTATATTTGCTTGTGATTCTGCAGGCTGCTGTCTATGTGCTTCCACAAGGGGGCTGTTGTCAGTTCAAGGTCCCTGCAGCCCCCTTGGCCAAACAAAATGGAAGTCAAAACAGCAAAAACCATTGGAGTAACTTGGCTGAACTTCTGATACTGTAGAAAAAGAAGAACGTAGAAAAGATATTTTGAAACAAATAGGACCAGTATTCTTTTCTAATTGGGTATGATTATAACAGATGGTCAATAGATATACTGAATAAATACATGAATAAGGTCATAGAAAAGTTGATTTTGGTCTAATGTTAGCTTTCAAGATCACTGTTCTTGTTCTAGGTATGAGTTAATTATGAACTCAGCTGTATGCGATTTTCTGTAAAATAGGGTGTATTTTGTAGAGAAAGGAGGTGAAAGGAATCAATGTGTGGTAGGCAGAAACTCCAAACTGGGAAACAAAGGGTTGCAGAAGGGGAGGGATGAGGTAACTGGGTGATGGATACAGGATGGCACACGATGAGATGAGCATTGGGTAGTTACACTATATGTTGACAAATTAAATATAAATTAAAAAAAAAACAACAAACCAAAACAAACAAAGAAGAAACAATGTGTGTTGGGCAGATTTCTAAGATGGTCCCCAAGATTTCTGGTCTCTGATGTATATGCACTTTCTCCCAATTATTCAAACATTAACGTAAGTACTGCTATGAGAGGATTTTGTAGGTGTAATTTAGTTTCCAAATCAGTGAACTTTAAGATAAGAATATTGTCAAGGTGGCCTGATCTAATCATATGAGCTCTTTAAATCTGGTTGTAGAGTTCAAAGCCAGAAGTTAGAGATTTGAAGCAGGAGACCAAAACATTGCTGGCTTAGAGATGTAGGAGGTCATGTGGAAAGGAATGTGGATAGTCTATAGCTGCTTAGAGCAGTTCCTGGCAGCAACCATTAAGGAAACAGGGACTTAAGACCTACAACTACAAGGAACTGATTCTGCCAACAACAAAAAATGAGTATGGAAGTGGATTTTCCCCCAAAGAGTCCAGATGGGAACAGCCTGGCTGATAACCTTGCTTTTGGTTCTGTGTTTTCCTAAGCAGAGATGTAGTCCCATGGTATTGAACTTTTGATCTACAGAGCTGAACTATAAAGGGGTGTTTTCTTAAGCTGCTTAAATTTGTGGTCACTTTTTATGCAACATTAGAAAATGAATACAGGATAAAATCAGTGTCACGTTTGTATTTGATTTTAGTTAATGGCCACAGCAAGAAAGAAAAATGAGCCAGTTCCTACTGCTTTTGATACACTAGTACATAATCATTTTTATTTCTATATGAATCAACCATGTTCCCAGCTTCAATAGCCACTAAGAACAATGTGTATGACTTTTTGAATGGTCCACTAATCTCTCTGTTCTGAATGCTACCTAATTATTGGAAGAAAATCCAACATCTTTTAGGTAGTCTTCTCTGAAAATGTTTCTGAGATGCCACAGCATTCCAGAGGTGCACCCTGTATTTGGGTGGTGGGTATGGTGTCTTCTCCACTCAGAGTCTCAGGGCATCTTCCTAAAATCCACATTCTTCCTTCCCATTGCATACCTTTGCACTGCTGATCTTGGGTCATGGGCACTAATTGTTAATTTGTTTTGGGCATCTGACTTCCGTGTTGCCTATGGGATTGTGTAGTTTGTTGTTGATTCAGTACTATGCTCAGACCACCTAGGTAGTGACCTCTGGCCAGGGGCATCTATGCTTTTTCGCTTCCTGGAGCTCATATGATGTGCCATTGGATTCTGCAGCTTGTCTTTCTGTCTCTGGCCTCTAGGGAACTGTCTATCCCCTTTATGTACAAATATTTTTGTTTTTGTTTATGACAGGAAGGTCAGGAGAAAGGAGGGAGATGAACAGTAGAGCTTTGTGGACCAGTAGAGATGAATTCTGGTCATTTCTAAGACAGTCTAACTTTCTCAGAGTGACAGGCTCTCCAAGATGGTGGAGAGGGAGGGATTAGAGTAGCCGAGGATAGCCTTAAGTCATTCCTACAACCACGGAGTCTCAGCTGCTGAGTCTAACTCCTATTTGTTCTTACTCATCGGGATTTCTCTCACATGCCTTGTGTTTCTTTCTTTTCTGAAATACATTCAGGCATGTTTGTGTGGGTCCAGATTCCAAGGATGGGGACCTGTTAGCCCTGGCGCATGAGCTTTTGGTTCCAGACAAACCAAGGGAGTAACTGGGCACTTATTTAAGGGTTCCCAAATACCTTCTGATAGGATCCTGTTCACTAGAAAACAGGGAGGGGAGGTAGGGAAGCAGTGTGAGAGGTGGGGTTACCTAACTACCCACAATCCCGGTGGATCAGGGACAGGCCAGCTAGAACACGTACAACCCTTGTTTAAAAAGCACCTCTGCTCTTTATCTGTACAAAAGTAGCTAAAAACAGAGTCCAAGCCTAGTTCCTCCAGGATGTGTGAAGGACTGCAGAAATTTACATAAGCTTGTGAATTGCAGTATACATGCGCTTACTAATGATTTCCACCAGATTGCAGTTCTTATCTTCTAAATGTAGACTTCTGCACAGTCAAGGACATATCAGCATGTCTTTAAATGTTCTTTTCTGTCATGACAATTAGCCAGAAATCAACAATTTTTTTTCTAAGCAAAGGGCATTTAGAGTTAGGATTTACACTGAGTGGGTACAGTTGCTCCACTGCAGATCTACTGGCTCTGTAAGTGCAAATAACCTCCAAGGATTAACACCTGAGAGTAAATTCTTACTACAGATGAATTATCTGTTAAATAAGGGAGAAGGAGCCTTAACAATGAAAGAACAAATTTAACCATGGTGTACTCCTGAGTGCTTTTGTGGGAAAAATAAATATCACAGGAAAAAGAGAGAGAGAAATGAGTTATGGTAGAAAATAAATACAAGTGACCTTTCAACTATCAAAATGTCTCTGGTTTAAGAAGCACAGAATATCTGTTTAATGTGTCCACTGTCTTGAAAGATTTTTTTTTCTTTTTTTTTTAATTTTTTTTTTTTTATTTATTTATGATAGTCACACAGAGAGAGAGAGAGAGGGGGGCAGAGACACAGGCAGAGGGAGAAGCAGGCTCCATGCACCGGGAGCCCGACGTGGGACTCGATCCCGGGTCTCCAGGATCGTGCCCTGGGTCAAAGGCAGGCGCCAAACCGCTGCGCCACCCAGGGATCCCGAAAGATTTTTTTTTAAAGAACACATTTATTGAGATACACTTGATATGTTATTTCCATCATTTGGACCTATAATCGTACACGATACCATTAAAAGCAATGGAGAGACTTACAATTGTCTATATAATTGTTTACCTTTTCCCTGGAAGATTATTTGGTGTAAAGACAGGCTTTTGTGTCTTGCAACTACATCAGAAACATGCAGAAAATATTTAAGCAACTATTAATTTCTCGATGCAACTAAGGTGGAATAATTGCCTATATTTTCAATTATTCATTAGGTTGAAAAGTTTAAAAACTTAGTGTTAAGTACCTAATGACATTGTGATTTTTTAAATTGTTATTTTTGGAAACAATCTTTTGAAGAATTTTTCTTGGCCCTCTTTCAGTTTTTCTTTCTCTCTCAAAATGTATGTCATAATTCATGCCTACACATACATATATGTTATCAATTTGAACTGATTACATACTCTGCAACCCAGCAGATTGCACTGGTCTCATCATACCACACATACCCCTTTATCTTACTTACTACTCAACATCCTGGCGGGAGAGTTGTAATCTCCCCTCCTCCCTTCGTACACTCTCTCTCTCTCTCTCTCTCTCTCTCTCTCTCTGTCTCCCTCTCTCTAACAGATGGCTGCATCGGAGCCAAGAAAAATGGTGATGAGGTTTAGAGTTGTCATTTAAACTTCTGCATCCACCATTCTCCCAGACAGTCCTCATGCTTTGAGAAAACAAAAGTACTATGTCTGATTTCTGCTTTAGGGGTTCAGTTGATGCAAATAAATCATCTAGTCTTGCAGTTCCACTGAATGTAAAAGGGAAAAAATAAGCTTTTTTCCCCTATCACTCATGAATCCAAGAGAATTAGTGAGTATAGTTCTGAAACAAAACAAAACAAAACAAAAAACCCCTTTCTCTTGTCTTAAGTTCTTGAGCCTGGTCAATGTAAAAATAACCCTGCAAGTCAATGATTATTCAGCAATGATAATATCTGCAAGTTTAAAAGAAAAAAACACTTATACCTGATTTATAAATTATTGGGACATGGGGTAGAATTTATTTTGTGTGGTTTCACGGTGCCACTGGTCCTTCCTTCTCTTGTTTTACAGTATCGGCACTGTGTTACAGAATTGGACAGGAAAAGCACCATCCTCTGCTGTCATCAGTGTCTTGCCGTTAATCCCTTCCCTGTCCTTCTGTCCCTTTGCTTCACCATCACTCCTTCTTGGCTATATGTCAGGGTCTATTTCCATTGTCCATGACCAAAAGACTTAGTGCTGGTTGAGTCAGGTTCAGCCAGAAAGAAGAGACCAATTTGAATATTTAAAACAAGGGAATTTAAGGTGGACATTGGTTACCAAGAACTGAAAACCCACCTGAAATTGCAGGTGAACTCAGAGATAAGCAAAAACAGGAAGCTACTTAGGGTCAAGGCTGGAGGGACCAAGGCAGGAGGGCTGTTGTCAAAACAAGAGCATGTCGAGGACTAGATTGAGACAAAATAGAATATGGATAGGCACAGATGCCGTTACAACCTTTAGTAATGGTGCCTGAAACCCCAACCCTCCCAATCCTCTTTGGTAATCTGTTTACTCTCCTTGTGCAGGATGGCATTTTTTTTTTTTTTAAGAATTTATTTCTTAGAGAGAGAGAGAGAGAGAGTGCATATGCAAGTTGGGGAAGGGGCAGAGGGGAGAATCCTCAAGAAGACTCCCTGCTGGCCTGCTGAGTGTAGGGCCCTATGCAGACTCCAGTCCACAATCCATGAGCTCACTACCTGAGCGGAAACCAAGAGTAGACCACTTAACTGACTGAGCCACCCAGCTGCCGCACTCAGGATGGCTTTTACAACTATTCTCCAGATGTCTTTGAACTCCCCATCCCACACCCTTATATACTCAACTTGTTAAAGTTGTCTTTGAACTCCCCATCCCACACCCTTATATACTCAACTTGTTAAACTCCTCACTCCTGATGCAAACTTACCTGCCCTGCCCATCTGTCACCATGGATATGGTGTGTCTCCTTTCCTCATGTAGTTCCCCGCCCTGGGCTTTGGGTTCTATTTCTTTTCCTCTGATCAGGGAATCTAGATCATTGGTTTTAAATTATCTTCTTCCTACCTGTATGACAGCCCCTTCTCCATTTGCATAATGAGCGGGTCTTCCTCCACTCATTCTGAAAATATTCATATTATATAAAAGTGATATTCTTATACCTTTCTGCCTGGCCAGCTGTAATTTTGTTTTTATCCTCATACATGCAAGATGGTTTCAGTATCCTCAGAATAATCTGCATCTGAGGAAAGAAGAAGGAAGAAAGCAGAAAGACAAAAAAAGGGGGGGGCACAAAAAGCAACCCTTCTTGTGAGTCATTGTCTTTTTATTTTGCAAGGTAGGCCCCATTCAAGGGAATTTTACCTACATCTAATTAGTCAAAAGCGCATGGCCACTGCTAGCTGAAAGAGAGTCTTGGAAGTTAAATATTTTAGTTTGGTTCATCTATGTTCTAAGAAAGAGGAGAGAAAGGATTTTAGGCAGGAAACTACCCATGTCAGCCATAATCCCTTATAATTCGTTCTTCATTAGAGGTGACCCCAAATGATGATCTCTTTTCACCCTCTGGGAGAAAAAAAAATCCTCCCATCGCTTTAATAATGTTACTCCAGGTAAATCTGAAATTCCTCAGCATAGCATGTATTGGCCCTTCATGATCTGGCCTTTGCTTTCTCTCATTTCATTTTCCTCCATCATTTGATAATTTAATCCATTTGAAGTGCTCACAGTGTCATTGGTACTCTTGTCTACATTTTCTTCTGAGAAGAACACTGCTGCCTGCATTTTCATCTGGATAACTTTTATTTATTCATAGGGGTTCCAATCACATGGCAGGAAGCCTTCCCTGACACCTTAGGCTGGGTCAAGAGCCCTCTGACATTCTCTTGTATCCACACCAGGCATGATTAACACTATGTTACAACCTGCTGTTGTCTGTCTTCCCTCAAGACTTGATTAAAGGCATTACATGTTTCTTATTATTATATATCCATCTTGGAATACAGTATGTGCTTAATGCACATTTGCTGATTGAACGGATAAATAAAATGGAATGAAAGTTCAAGTTAGTGAATTATATACACTCAATTCACATATATAATGATGCTTAAATTAACTTGAATTTCATTTGACCTCTATTTTTCATCAGGGTAGACTTGTAAGAAGTATCTGGAAACTTTTTGGAGAAAGGATCATCAATGAGTACATTTTTTAAAAAAGATTTATTTGCTTATTTTGAGCGTGCGAGCGAGAGAGAGACAGAGAGCATGTACAAGTGGGAGGGGTAGAGAGAGGGAGAAACCCAGGCAGACTCTGCACTGAACTTGGAGTCTGACGTGGGGTTTGACGTGGGGCTTGATCTCAAGACCCTGAGATCACGACCTGAGCTGAAACCAAGTATTGGGAACTTAACAGACTGTGCCATCATGGTGCCCCATCAATGAGTAATTTTGATTCTAGTTGGAAGTGTTGCAACTTGTAATCAACTTTTCACTTTCATTCTCCATAGGAAGAGCTTTCATTGTTCTGACTTCCTACTGTGCAAAATCTTCCAGGTAATCTTAATGACTGTGTAATCAAACTAAATGGATCCAAACTGGTTATTAAGATGTTGTAAGTTTGGGGATACTTTAACATAGTTTAAGTTGTCCTCCTTCTTCCTCTTCTTTAAAGACAATGGTGCATTATATGCCTGATTCTTTAGTGCCTACAATGATTTGAGCCAACTTTTAAATTCTATTAGTGTGTTTATATTGGCCCTTAACCTCTGAATTTTTTTGCCTTCTAAGTTTACATGGTCTTGAATTTTTGCCTCAGCTTACATAAGCTTTAACACTTCTTTTATATTTCTATTTTATCATAATTTTATTATATATGGCCTGTTGTAATTTTCCTTAATTCCTTTGTGGAATGAGTCATGGTATAAACAAATATTCCTTCACATGTATACTCACACTTGCAGGAGATTGAAAATACATAAAGGAGACACTTGTCTATGCTTGTGCTGAGAATGTTTCATAGAATCATTCCAAATGCAACATTTAGTCTAATCAATCCGGACAGTCTATTTCTTAGATGCAGATTTTTTTAGTCAATATCCTCTTGCTGTCTTGATTATATCGCCATGCTGACTGATCTGACCAAGATTTATACTTGCCAAAGTTTCTATAATTATTCTGCAGGTTTAAGTATCAACACCAGAGAGAATTGAGGTTTAGTGGAAAGTAATGTCATAGTAAAAATTTAGATCCATGAGAACTGATTTCAGATTTATTCTAGTAGAAGAATAGAAAATACATTTATTAGGCATCTAAAAATCTACTTTGTGAATTATAATAAAGTTTAAATAGCACTACTTCTAGTTTTGTGGATGGGAAAACTGAATCTCTGAGAGATTAAAGAACTTGTCACTGTCACAGAGGTAGTAAGAAACAGCTTCTAAAAATGTGATGAAATTTTTAAAAATCTCCTTACCATTCTTCTAGAGGTTAGAATGTCCACTAAATATAGGCACTTTGGTTCCAGACACATCTATGAAAATTGCCACCTAATCTGGCAAAGGAGCCCTGGACAATTATTTAATTTTCTGTGCCAGAGCATCTTTAACTGACTTTAAACGAAATATGGCATAAAGGGAGTGTTTAATAAATGTTAACTATTACAAATGAAAGGGAAAGGGGTGCCTGGGTGGCTCAGTCAGTTAAGCATCTGTCTTTGGCTCAGGTCATGATCTTGTGGTCCAGGGACTGAGCCCCTCATTGGGCTCCCTGCTCAGCAGAGAGCCTGCTTCTCTCTCTGCTCCTCTCCCTGTTCATGCGAGCTCTCTCTCTCTCGCTCTCCCCCTTTCCTCTCTGCCTTGCAAAAATAAATAAAAAATCTTTTTTAAAAAGCCCAAATGAAAGAGAAGATGAATTATTTCTTTTTATATAAAGCAGTGAACTATATATACTTAAAAGACTTCCATAGAAAAAAGACATAGAGTTGACCCCTGAATGACACAGGGGTTAGGATGCTGACCCTGGTGCAGTCAAAAATATGTGGTAACTTTTGACTCACCCAAAACTTAACTATTAATAGCTTACTGTTGACCAGAAGCCTGAGTGATAACATAAACAGTTGGTTAACACATATTTTGCATATGATATATTATATACTGTATTCTGACAATAATCAAGTAAATTAAGGGAAAAGTTTAAGGGAAATAAAATGTTATTTAGAATATCATAAGGCAGAGAGAGTAAATTTACAGTACTGTACTGTATTTATTAAAAAAATCTGTATATAAGTGGACCTGGACAGTTCAAACTATGTTGTTTAAGGGCCAACTATACTGACACGCTCTAACTGGTGGGTAATTTTAAGTATGAGCTACTCAATTTTCTCCTCCAGTGAATTGAGTATATTTTTAAGTTGACTTTAATTTCCACAAACTAATTTCCACAACACTAATTTCTAGTGTTACTCAAGAGAGTGTGAACTTTCCCAGGTTTGTATGTGGGATTCCCAATTTATTTAAATGGGACCTGATAGCTTTTGGGTCTCCCATGTGCTCACGGACATCTTAACCATGATGAAGAAAAACACCTCGAGCCAACTTGTATTTTCATTCCTCTTTTGTTATCATAATCATCATTGTCATTATCATCATCAATAGCAAACATTGATTTGTCGCTCACCATAATAAAATAATGATCCAAGATCATCATCCTCATACATACCTATGAGTAGCAAGACCAAAACTGATATAGTATGGTTCCTGCAGACAAGGGAGCAGGCAGAAGGGAATAAATTGAGTAGGAATTTGAATGAAGTAGATTTGTGGTGAGTAAATGTGGAGTAGGAGGTCCTCTGGCAAAAGGAACAATAAAGGGATTAATTCAGTTAGGTGTGGTGTGTACATTATGGGTTGTGTGTGTGTGTGTGTGTGTGTGTGTGTAGGGCAGTAGGGGAAATAAGAATGGTAGGACTGAAAAGGAGAGAGATGGATTTGGACATTACTTTGGGGAATGACTGGAGAATTTTGAACCAATTGTACTGAATCAGTAAAACAAAATTCTGTCCAAAATGAGAATTCTCTAACTCTAAAAGATGCTTCCTAATTAATTTAAGTTTGATTTTGAAGTAGTCAGGATTCTAGGATGGGTTTCAGCTAGATAGAAGTTAATTTTCTTCATTGAAAAAAAAAGTTCCAATTCTCTTAAATTTTATATAAAAAATTTGGGAGGTCAAAGTGAGTAGTGATTGGGGATGGGAAGATGGACAAGATTTCTAGATTATAAAAGAATGTCTTTTGAATATAGAATTGTTTAAGATCTGAAATATCAGCTCTGGAGTAAGAATTCAGACAATAAAGGACTATCTGTGTTCATATTTAGCTGTATAAATTATTCATGTTTTTTTTTTCATTTTTGTTTTAGAGGAAATATCATAATCCTGTATGTATATTTTGGCTCAATTGTTTATATGATTTTACCAATTGGCCTAATTTGCTTAAAATGTCTGAAATGTGGAATAACAGAACATGCCAGAGATTAATCTTCTCATCATGCAAAACATCTTTAAACTTTTCTTTAAAATATCATTCCTAACCCCCTCAATACTCCAGTTACCATGGCACATAAAAAACATAGAAATCAAGTCTGGTGGTCTACTTATTTGTTAATGGGAACCTGGACCAGTAGAGGAAATACTGCACAAACACGCCTTACTCACACCCATATGGGTGGGGAAGTAAGTAAACCATGCTGTGTCTACCAAATACCTCCAGTGATAATGGAAAAGGAATATTCTATTTCTCTTCCAAAAGGCTGGTTATTGCCCATCTTCATAGCAGAGATAAATGGATTCACTCTAAATATCCTAACTACATGGGTGGCCTCATTTTATTAGTAAAAAGAGTATCATCCATGAAAATGTGCAGTTTCTAAATTAAACACCCACACACACACACACTCACCCACCCCACTTTCAAGAGCAAAAGGTCCATAGTTAACTAGTTCAAGTTATTTTAGTATGAAATAATTAATGACTACTATCCCTTTCAATGTGTCAATATGAAATGTATAACTTTGGCCTGTATAATACAAACATTGTGTATGTCTTTTGTGTTCCTTCCATGGGTTGCAAATGTCCCTATCTGTTGTATACACATTCATTAACACAAATTCATTTACACTTGTGTGCACATTCTTATTATATGCTTATTAATATCGCCCTTTCTGCCTCTGAACAAAAGCACAACACATTTAAACAAAAATCTTTGCAAGCTCAAACATACAAAAACAGCAATGATACATCACACTTTTTAAAGAGCATTTCATTAATAGATGGATCAGAACATACTTCTTGTTGTACATCATTTAATTGTTATGTATTTAAAATGAGACATATCTCTAATATTCTTTTCAAGCTTTCATATACTTCAAATTTATTATGTCAGTTGTTAGTGGCAATGACATCACAAGATGAATTCAAAGCAATGATTGCTTTAACATTTAAAAAGCTTAGAGCGTGCCGATTATTCAGCTGCTAAGTGAAAGTACAAATGTCAGTTTAGCTATCTATAATCTCATACTGTTTAAAGGTTCATGAATTACACATGCAGTGGATAGAAATGGAGGAACTGAATTTGACTAAAAGACCCTTTTCACAAAAAATTTGCTGAAACGGTTTCTTCTAATGTATTTTAGTGATTAATCAATTTGATTTAGAATGTTAGAATTATTTAAGGTCTGTACTTTGGATTTACTGTGAACTCAAAGCATGTTTATATTTATTGCATCAACTAAGTAAACAGCATATGCTTAATGCTTTTAAAATGCTCTCCGGTAAAATTTAGGTCAGTACTTACTTGTTAGCTATCAGCCACAAAGATACATTGACATATTTGATTAACAGTGTGCTTCTCCCTCAGTGCTTTGTGTAATTTCTGCAATTTTATGTCATTGGCAAAAATTCAGTATCCACTGCTATCATATACTTAAAGGTGTTTTACTTGCATTAGTTTTCTGTACTTCTCAACATTTACACACTTTCTTTTCTGGACCATGTTTGTTTTCTTTGAAGAACAAGCAATTCTAACATGTAAATATTCTTTAGAACTTAAAAATAGAAATACTGGGGAGGTATTGATTTCCTACTAACACCATGTGCTGGTGGACATGGTTTCAAATACAGAGAGGACCAATAATGGCTGAAAATTGAGATTATTTGAAATTTTAACCATTATCTGACCCTATTAAACACTGTATACTTCTATTACCGTGTAAGTGTATTAATGGGGCCCCAAAACCAGACTGGCTAAGAAGAGGTACTTTAGTTCCCTTCTCCAGCAAGCAATTCCTGGTTTTGAGCCAGATTATAGCTGGTAAGTATCGGCAGATAAGTGCTATAATGAACACTATGAAAAATAAGGGGGAGACAACTTAGCTAGAGATAGAGGAGGAGAAATGCTTTGACTATATGTTGGAATCACCAAATTCCCCTTCTCTCTACTGAAGATGTTTTCTGGTTATAAATTTTTCCACCCACTATTGAAAGAAAGGAAGTGTTAGTCCAAAACTCTTAAATTTGTCAAATGAAAGAATGAGTGAATATATAAATAATTATACTAGTCTGGGGATTGAAAAACCCTAGTGGCTAAATTTATCCAGCAATCAAAGTGCCCTGCTGGATAGCGGCCATTGGTTTAAGATAACAGAGTGTAGGACCACAACTGGAAAATGAGAATTACAAGGCTGAGTTCACTTAGTTAAAAAACTGAGGCCACTGAAAGCCTCTGACATGGCTAAAAATTCCTCCTTAGGGGGAACACTATTAGCCGACCTTGGCCAGATATACCAGTATTGTATCTAGGAGATGCCAAGGAGAAATTATCATAGAATTCTTTCAATTTGAGTTTTTGAGAAGATAGATGAATCAATTGACTAGGTTCATACATCTTATAGAGGAATAAGATATAGGATTTGAAGATTCCATGTTGTGTTTTGGAATTGTGTTTATTGTCCATATTTCTGCATCATTTACGTTGGCTCACTTGGGAGTTTTGGGTGCCTGCATCCTTTATCTTCAAGATCTTCCACACAACTTCACATATTCAAGTCTTTTTTTTTTTTAAGATTTTATTTATTTATTCATGAGAGAGGCAGAGACACAGGCAGAGAGAGAAGCAGGCTCCATGCGGGGAGCCGGACATGGGACTCGATCCTGAGTCCCCAGGATCACACCCCGGACTGACAGCAGCGCTAAACCCCTAAGCCACTGGGGCTGCCCCACATATTCAAGTCTTTAGGGTATTTTCTCTAGGAGGTCACAGCAAGTTGGTCATATTCGAATCAGAGCTCATCCTGTTTCTACCCCAAGTCAACTCTCTCTTGTCAGTGACTTCCTATGACTGGTCTTACTAGCTTTTCAAGTCATGGAGATGTTCCCAATAAGTCAAAGCAACATTGACCCCTCCATCCCTCTTCATTTTCCCTTCTGGCAACTGTGTTCTGGCCCCTTCCCAGGATCTTCAGTCTCCCAGACCTGATCTTAAAAGCCCTTCTTTAATTGTTGAGCTCTCCTAGTGAAAGTTCAGCTGAGCACCCACTCCTGCAGCTCTGACCTTAAGTTCCACCAAATCTAAAAAGCTTTTCCTGACCGACTCGGTCAGAATCTCTACTTCTGAGAAATCGATAACATTATTCTGGGTTGAGTTTGAGTATGATGAGTGGTAGTACTTTACAGTTATTTCCTAAACTCTCCCGATGAGATACAAATTTCCTTGAAGGTGGGGATTTTGGTCCTTCTGACTCCTCTAAGTACTTGTCAGGCAATTAATCAATACTTACATGGTTGAATTTACCTGAAAAGCAGGTTGCGGGAGAGGAATGATGTAAAAGGGAGTGAAAAGTAGGATGTCGAGCTGACAGCACCTGAGAGTGGGAAGAGGGTTTTTATCGCTGGTTGTGAAGACTTAAGACTTGGCAGCTGGTGGAACAGAACAGAGAGATAAGTGAGGATCATTTGATTTCACTAGGATTAGGATGGATTGGTGGGTCTCAAACATAGCAGCACATTTTAGTCACCTAGGTAACTTTTACAAAGTTTTATTACCTGTTCCACTCACCTCACCCCCCTCTCCCCATTCTGATTTCATTGATCTGGGAAGGAGTGTTGGTTATTTATAAAAAGCATTGTAGGAAACCTTCAGCTGCGTAGAGATTTAAGAACCAGTGTTGTAGGATGTTGCTCCTCAGTGTGTGGCCCCAGAACAAAGAGCAGAGGCATCTCTGAAAGACTGAATCTCTGGTCCCATTCCAAACTTCTAGAATCAGAATGTGCATTTTAACAAGATTTCTAAGGTCACTGTTATACACAGTAAGGTTTGAGAAGCACTGCTTTATAGGATCCACACTGATTTCATCTTGGGGGACCACTGTGACAAGCTAAGAATCTAGGTAATATAACCTTGGGTACATTCACGGCACCTGGTTCAGACATGGCCTATCAAGCTTCAATGGCAACTCACATGCCGAGTGAGTCTAAGAGGGGCAGGGAGGGTGGAAGAAAGAAAATTGCACCAATAGGAAGGCAGGGGCTCACAAACCCTGGTAATTACTTCAATTAGCCTTGGATTCCCATATTTTTTTCAGGATCAGGTTTGTCTACTGTGACTCAGCGCATCTGCCTCCTTCCTGTCTTCTTTTCTAACATATTCACCCTCCCCCAAGAAAATCTATTTCTTTGTTGATCATCCAGAGTTTTAAAGCTACTTATCCAAAGCTTCTTATGGGGAGTATTAATGCTAATGGATTTAGTGCTAACCACACCAGTCAAGATGGCAACCACATCCATGAGAGGATATTCCTGTTTCCTGCCTCTTTCACTCTGGGGAAGTAATCAATAGGAAATTTGGAAAGGATGTATGAGTGTGTGAGGGAGGGGGCATAATCTCCTAATGTCAACAAGGGCTCTCTGCCTTTCAGTAACAGAAAGTTTGCTTTTAAACTTTGAAGATTTAAAATATTGTCTCTATCTCAGGAGATCAGCTCTGGTTCACCTCCAAGGTCATCAGATAGAATTGCCTAGAGCTGCCTTGTCCAAAATGGTAGCCACTAGCCAACGTGAGTCCTGAGCATTTTGAAGGTGGCTAGTCCAAGTTGAGCTATGCACACTGCATTTTGAAGACTTAGTTTAAAAAAATAAAAAAGAATGCAAAGTACCTGATTAATATTTTATGTTGATTACATTTGAAACCATATTTTGAAAAGATTGAACCAAACAAAATATTGTTAAAATTATTTTCAACTGTAACTTTTTGGTTGTAAAAAACTGGACTACTAGAAAATGAAAAGCATCTTACCTTGTGCTTCTATTAGATAGCACTGATATAAAAGAGCTGAGAAGCCCTTCCAGGCAGTAATGTCTAGGTCAGTATTTAACTCTCTAAATTTATTAAAATGTTAATTTACAATGAAGTAGGAGACTTCTAGACTTCAGCGATGGCTTTAGGAAGCAGTTATGGCTTGGGTGGCATTGGCAGGGACAGGAAATGGGAGAAACGTTAAACTATAGATAATTTGGTTTAAATCCATTTTTCCCTGTTTACATCAGATAATCCAGAAAACTTAAGTGTTCATAGATAGCCTTAGGGTGGTTTTCATTAGCTTAGAGAAAATTTTGGAGATGGCATGGCATGAGCTAAAGTGATGACATTTAGTGTTTGAGAACACACTTGGGCGATAAATCATATCTAATTAACAATTACTTATTTTTTTCTATATGAAATTTTACTTTTTATTTTTAATTTTTTTCTTTTTTGTATATTTTTTATTGGAGTTTGATTTGCCAACGTATAGCATAACTCTCAGTGTTCATCCCATCAAGTGCCCCCTTCAGTGACAAATACTTATTGAACACCTATTATGTATAAGGCACAGTATCATGTGATGCTCCATTCCAAAAAGATTTCATATTTTACAGAGGAGATGACAAATAGGAGAGCATGAAGATGTTCAGTCTGTTATGTCCAAACAAAACTGGTGGGACAATGTTAAGAACATATTAACGCTATAGAAGTTGTATCTTCAGGGCACCTGGGTGGCTCAATCAGTTAAAAGACTGCTTGGCTCAGAGCATGATCCCGGGATCTTGGGATCGAGCCCCACATTGAGCCCCACATCAGGCTCCCTGCTCAGCGGGGAGCCTGCTTCTCTCTCTTCCTCTGCTTGCCACTCCGCCTACTTGTGCGCAGTCTCTCTCTCTCTGTCAAATAAAATCTTAAAACAAAACAAAACAAACAAAAAAGGAGTTGTGTCTTCATGGATTAGGTGGCTTGAAAGCTTTACACCTGCAACTAGTTTGTTCTTACCATATTGACATTTTCCAATCAGTTCTTAGAGTTATTTCTTTTTCTTGTTTTCATTTCTCCTTCTATATTAGTGAGTGTATAATCTATAGTCCTTCTTGGACTTGGTGGGGGGCAAGTATCAGGCTAAACTTGTGTCAGATCTCATTATTCACAAAAAATAAATTGTCAATAGTTGGAACAAATATGTTATATTTGATCTTTCTTAGAGAAAAATATGTTGGCGAGATTAGACTCACATTGATCTGTGGTAGCCAAATACTAAGTTCTTAGGGTATCACAGATAAGTCATTCTTTTCTATGGATTATTAGACTAAATAGTTTTTTTCACTTTATCAACAACTTTCAGTATCTCTAACAGCTTTCCTTTTGACATTTTGAAAGGAATATTTTCAAAACCCACAATATAATCTACCAAGGCTATATAAAGAAATGATACAATATGAACACAGAACAGTAATTGTTAGTCTTGACCAAGAAGCCATAGTGCTAAAAAATACATAGTTTAGGGGCGCCTGGGTGGCTCAGCGGTTGGGCGTGTGCCTTTGGCTTAGGGCATGATCCCAGAATGCCTGGATCGAGTCCCACATCGGGCTCCCTGCATGGATCCTGCTTCTCCCTCTGCCTATGTCTCTGTCTCTCTCTCTCTCTCTCTGTATGTCGCTTATGAATAAATAAGTAAAATCTTAAAAAAAAAAGATATAGTTTAAATAGAAAAATAGAAAACCTACCTCGAACCAAAAGAGAATTGATAAAGTATAATACTACCCATGGCAAAAGTCAACAAATGTATTATCAGAATCCACAAAAACACATTCACATAATCCAGAGAAGGAAGGCAAAGATGATATTTTTCAAACACCAAGAGCAAAACTTAATGTGTCATAATCAGAATTTTAAAAATACTGGTATTCATCACATATTACAAAAATAAGTACTGTTTCATGAAACTCTTCCTTTAGTTGTATGTGGTGTGTGTGTGTTCTGGGTCATCATATAAAATGTATCTCTTATTGTGGGCAGTAGTTAAAAATATCAAAAGAACATTACAAATTACATTTTAATGGGTAGTCATTAAAATGATGAGTCTGGAGTCTAGGAAGATTACATCTTCCCCCAAAGCCACAGAACTGATTAATAAGAAAAGTGGACATAGAAACATAATGATTCCCTATAAACTTCACTAAGCTGTTACTTCATTTCAAACTCATGTATTTTAGTTGACTATGGAAAAAATATTCTGCTTCAACTTCAAAAGTAGTAGGTAGAAGAGCTTATTACATCATAGATTATTTTGTGCAAAATTTTACAGACTCTACAAATAAGAAAAAAGTATACAGATATAGAGTTTTCTTATAGTCATATTTTAGGTTTAAGTAACAGCAACTATTTGATAATTAAGAAAATGGTGGCTTCTGATTTGTTCTCGTCTGACCTGATTCATAGTGATAAATACAAGTGGACATACAGTGATTGTTAGATAACAAATTTGGTGAGATAGCATGAAACTGTTTGCTGCTTTTCTTCAGCTCTTGAGGATGATCTGACCCACAGAGCACAGTCATGAATTTTAACCAACTACCAAAGTGTTTATTCAATAGATTTGGATGCAGAACTCAGTATGGTTGGCATGGAAGCTGAAAAAAGTCTGAATGAAAGTGCTTAAAGAAATTAAGCCATTTTAAGCCATTGTAAACTGTTATAAAGCACTATTAGTCATGGTAAAAAGCTAAATAGAAAGGGAAAACATTTTGTAGCTATAAAAATGTATGTTCCAAATGGAAAAATAGTTGAGCAAGTGTCTCCAAAAATGGGGATATAAGATATTCATCAACTTTTTGCCATATTACCAAGATACCTTTGTATGCATTCTTAAGTTCATTGGCATCTATTTTAGGTGAATTTCAAGAATGCAGTGTCACAATACTTTATAATGCCAGTAGAGATGAAACTCAGATTGAGACAATATGAAGAACTGCGGACTAATCTGGTTATATAGGATTCATTCTCTTCCTTTCATCGCTCTCCCTTGGCCGCTGAATCTTAGATCCTCACAAAAGTAATTCTATATTTCTAGCAACTCTGGCAATTTACTAGTTTCCTTTCAGTAATAAGCATGAAAACATGTACCTCTTTCTAGGAAAGTAGTCTCTTACTCTTCAATTCCAGAAGTATTTTAAGATTGACTTAGGTGATTTTATCCAAAGAGTTCACAAGCTGCTTATCTATGTGTATAGATGCATACACACATAATTTAGATAATTATATCAGGATACTTATAGAATTATTTTTAAATTACTGGTAGAATAAATATTTTTAAGTGCAGCTGTATTAACCTTACCAGTATTTTTATTGACATCTTAATTGTTGTAAAAACATGTATTTTCATATAATTATCATTAACCTACAAACAATAACCTTCTGCATGTTTAAAGTGGTTGCAGAGCTTGTTATTATAGACTGCTTTCAGTACTGTTCATTTAGTATGCTGTGTTTTTAACACAAATGTAATCCACTCTGCATTTTCCATTTAAAATGCATAAGGCAAAGTGCATCATAACAGGATGTAACTACGTATTAATCAAATTAGCACAACACTTCAAAAGCTTAGGCTTTTTGCTGGGCTACTGTTAGATCACAATTCATGAAGGAAAGAAGCAGCATAATGAACAGCTTGGCAAGGGAGCAGTTTATTTTCTTTCCAGAAAGATATAGAGTGGGTTAATTTTCATGATGGGAAAACATGTCGAGAAAGGGTAACAGTAAGCATTAAGCTAAAGGACAATAAGTGGAATTTAGAATACTATAGTGGTTTTGCCACTGATAAAACATAAATTCTGTAATTATTTGATGACACAACAGAACTCCAATGACCTATTGTTAAATTATTAAATCTTCATGACCCAAGCAAATACAAGCCAGGATAGTCAATATTAATATTCAGAACATGGCAGATTAGACAATCCTTTGTCATGAACAACATGCTATATGCCAATGGAAAATATGAAATGTCTCCAATTACAGAACTCAGTGCAAATATAACATATGCTATGCAAGATGGTCTAATTGTAATTAAATAATTATTGATCTTTACCAGTGTTTGGCTTTGCATAAGCCTAAATATGCATGCAGTGTAGTGCATCATAAACAAAACAAAACAAAAAGGCAAACCTGCATGGAACTTAGCTGGGACAAATGATAAAGAAGAAATTAGACAGCCAAGCAAATGGAAGTTAATTATTTTGCCTGAACGTGCAAATGATTGTTATCATTAGATGTCTGGCACACACAAACTTCCTCTTCACTGTTACTGACAAATAACAAATGAACAGCTAATTTCCTTTTAATCTAAAACCTTTTTTCTTGGCATGGGGCTTAGAATAAGAAGGGCACAGTGAGAAGCCCTCACCTTCTGATTTTTAAAAAATGGAAGTACAAGATTATTTTAATACTGGGCTCCAGTTTTCTTTTTCCCGTGTACAAGACTGGGACAATCTATTTGGAACGAGAGAGCAAAGGAGAGACCTGAACGACCCCACTGCCAAGGCAAGCAAGTGTTTAGCTGGATACTTCACCTCTGTTCTTGATCTATAAGGTGGTGATTGCTTAGAGGAGCTCTATAGAGTTTATAATTCAAAACTTCTGCGACCCTGGGGGTCTATGGCTAAGAAATTCCAATGCCAATGACTTCTACAAGTGTCCAACAGTAATTCTTTCCTTCTCCACTCTCCCTTTTTTTAAAATAAAAGAAAGGATTTCCCCCCACCCTTTTTGTTTGTTTGTTTGTTTTAGAGAGAGATCTGGGGTGGGGGAGGCAGTGGTTGAGGGGAGAGGGCAGAGGGAAAGCGAGAGAGAATGGTAAGCAGGTTCCATGCCCAGCTTAGAGCCCAAGGCAAAGGTCAGTCTCACAAGGCTGAGGTCATTACCTGATCTAAAATCAGGAGTCAGAGCTTAACCAACTGAGCCACCCAGTCCCCTCAGGATTTTCATTTTAAAATGGGAGTTGTTAGGCACAATGGAACTAACATTGGTCACATCAAGGAATCCCTAAAAATTCAGGAGCGCTCACATTGCTAAATCCTGTCACATGTTTTTGTTTGTTTCTTTGCTTTGTTTTGTTCAGCTTTCTTTTTTATATGGAGTGGAATCCAAGGAAACTGATTTCTCTATCTCCATAATATGCTCTGACATTTTGGACAGAGAATTATTTGTGTGTCCTACATACTGTCAGCTGTTCAGCAGCATCCTTGGTTTGCACCCACTAGATGCCAGTGACACCACCTTCTAGTTGTGATGAGTAAAAAAAAAAAAAAATGTGTCCAGTGCCTTTGGGGGGCAAAATTTGTTACTGACTGAAAACTACTGGCCTAAACAAAAGGGACACGAAATGGTCAGGACATCCAAAGAGCAAAGATAAAGCATATGAGAAACTTTTTATATTTCATAGAGCATAGTACCCTCCATGGAGTCCAGGGAAATTGAAAAAATTATCAGGTCAAAAGATAAATTTGTAATAGCCCAAATCCGTTAAAACATAAACCTGGGTACTTGGAGTGCATAGAGCTCCAGAATTCCATGTAGAAAGTAAATTTGAGGTGTTTTTGGTTGTTGTTGTTGTTGATTTTAAGATTTATTTACTAAGGGAGGGGAAAGGGCAGAGGGAGAAGGAGAGAGAAACCTAAGCAGCCTCTGCACTGAGTGAGACTCTCAGTGCAGAGTCCCATGCCGGCTTGATCTCACGACCTTGAGATTGTGGCCTTAGCTGAAACCAACAGTTTGATGCTTAATTGATTGTGCCACCTGAGGGCCCCAGAAAGTCAATTTGAATTTTAAATAATAATCCTAAAGCTGAAAGAAGAAATGAAGGGAAAAGCAAGTGCATTTTATTTATTTATTTATTGTATTTATTGTATTTATTTATTTTATTTATTCATGAGAGACACAGAGAAAGAGGTAGAGACATAAGCAGAGGGAGAAGCAGGCTCCCTGTGGGGACCCTGATGCTAGATTTGATCCCAGGACCCTGGGATCATGCCCTGAGCCAAAGGCAGATGCTTGACCAATGAGCCAGCCAGGTGCCCTGCAAGTAGGTTTTAGAGAGAGAGAGAGAGAGAGACAGAAATTCCCCTTTTAGATCAAAGTCCACATGATTTGAAAGTGTCACCTTTTAATAGCCCATATAGTTTAGTAAGTACCTCATAGTCTGTCTTTAAAACCTTCCCAGAAAGACGAAGAACCACAATTGGGTTAGTTTATACTCACATCAACCTCTGATTAGAATCCCACAGCAGCAGGAAGCAACATGGCTTTCAGTTTCATGACTTTCGGGTAAGGGAAAAATAGAATTTTCTGTGATGACCTTGCCTGAAGTTGATTGTTCTTCATAGCTATGCTACAGGATAGGAGATGTCCGTGCTGGGACCTTGGCCTTAAAGGCTATTCTGGAAACCATTCTGACAAAGACCCTGTTTTGTAGACACGGCAGACATACCTCACTTCCCAGACACTTCCTGGTGCCTCATTGCTGACAAGGAGTGAGCGCCCCTCACATGGAGCATTTCCCTGAAGCAGTTCTTGTGGGCACGAGAATCACCTGGAGGCTTGTTAAAAAAGATTGTTGGGTTCTAGCCGGAGTTTCTGATGCAGTCTATCTGGAGTGGGTCTGAAAATGTTCATTTCTAGCAAGTTCCTCTGTGATGCTGCTACTGCTGGCTAGTCTGAGGTCCACATGTTGGGAGTCTATTTGCCTTAGTATTTCCCATGATTAATCCCACACCGAGTGATTATTCCTTTCAGCTGATTTTTAAAAAAAATCACTTAAGTGTTTAGTTCGTGATGCCTATCTTACATTTGCTTATACATTGCCTTTGACTATTTCACTGATCTTTTTCATGATAAAAAGCTTTGTCTCCTCCTGTAGAAGATTTGCTCTGCCTTTCACTTATCACATAGTGCTGAGCACACAATAGATTCCTAATAAATGACTCTTGAATATAGAATGAATGAAGACAATGTACAGTGTAAAGTCACAGTATATTTTATCCTTTTGATTTTTCTTCATCAAAAGTAGCTATGTTTTAGCCTGGCCTAATACCAACTCCATTTTCTTCTCACTTTAAATCTCTTCCCTCCGCCCCCTGCATATAGACCTCATTTAGGAAGAACAGGAACACATATTATGGCTTACATACTTCAACATGAAAAGCATATAAAAGGACTTTATGGCCATACTTCTATTTTCATTATCTAAGTGTATTAGGAAAAGCAAACCTATTACATCTTCCTTTTGGAAAGCCAAAAACATCTGGAATTTATGTTATGAGAAAGAGCTTTGACAGACTTTATTTGACATGTACATCAACTGCACAGAAAAAAAAATCACCAGAGGAAATGTTAAACTAAGTTATGATGCTGTCCTGCCAATAGAAGATTTAAGCTGGCTGGTTGGCTGTGTCCTGAAGAGACATTAAAATATGAAGGCACAAAATGGACAGCTGTTTCAGAGAGATCAACCCTGCATTATCCTAACTGATAAATAAATGTGCAATATAATGTATAATTCTGGTGTGGGGCTCCAGATATGAGATAATTCTTAAGAGCAAGACTCAAGTGATTTGTCACCAGACCCTTAGAAACAACACTTTGTGTTACATTGCTGCACACTTTGCTTTTATTTAATGGGAGCTATATCATTTTTATTTGATTTCTTATTTATATTTCAGAATTCTTGAAAGGTTATTCTGCTATCAAAGTGAAACTATGTATATACTGCCAAGCCATTTCAGCTCATATATGTATAAATAAGAGATTTCCCCTGCCCCTGACTCCTCAAGGTTCACTGGGAAATTCCAACTTTCATACTATGATCTGTAAGAGGGAATGGACATAATATATATCTGTCCCTTTTCCCTTTACCTCCATAACATATCTCCAGATGTCCTCTGAAATTGTAAGAAAGGGAAAAAAAAATCCCTTTACTCCCCTTTACTCCTCTTTCTGCATAAGATACCCCCCTACAAATTGAACTTCAGATTCAGAAAAAAATATCATATTTGAAATCAAGGTTGTTTCAGAAGGGGCATCTGGGTGGCTCAGTGGTTGCGCGTCTGCCTTTGGCTCAGGTCGTGATTCTGGGGTCCTGGGATTGGGTACTTTGGGTTCCCCATGGGGAGTCTGCTTCTCCCTCTGCCTATGTCTCTGCCTCTCTCTCTCTCTCTCAATGTCTCATGAGTAAATAAATAAAATCTTAAAAAGAAAGATTGTTCTAGAAAATCTATGGTATATAAACATTATAAATGTCGTATTTAGAGACAGAGGTTTTCTAAGAAATGTATGCTTTTAGCATCATGGTGGTCAGCAAGGAAGAAGCCCAGAAGTGTTTGTTCCTGGTTTTCTTAACTTCTCTTTTGAACCTGTCTTGTTAACCTCCCCCTTTTCCCCAGGAAAGTCCATGCTGCCCTGCCCCACCTCCCATGACACAGTGAAGCCTTTCCCACAAGTACAACATAGGTGCCTGGCTATGCTGTGGGAGCAGATGTTCTTGTGACATATTGCCTTCTCCTACTTGAACAAATCTCCAAAGACCTTTTCTCTATTGCTGTATGTAAGTGTGAACTCTTTAATGTCATTATAGAAACCTGGGTCAAAAGCCAATGCTAGGTCATAACCTTTAAAGTATGTATTAAAAGTTTACAATAGCCAACACAGGGAAATAATCTAAATATTCATTGATGGGAAGAATGGATAAAGAAAATGTGGTATTTACCTACAATGGAATATTACTCAGTCCTATAAAAAGCAGAAATCCCGTTTTCAACAAAATGGATGGACCTGGTGAGTGAAATTTGCCGAGTGAAATAAGCCAGACATAGAAGAACACATACTACATTATTCCAGTTATATGAAGAATCTAAAATAGTCCCACACTCACAGGTGGAGAGTAGAATGGTGGTTGCCAAGGGCTGGGGGGAGAGGTAAACAGGAGGTATTGGTGAAAATATGTCAATTTTCAGTTATACAAGATAAATAAATCCTAGCGATCTACTCTAGGGCATAGTGACTATATGTCACAATACTGTATTATTTACACAAAAATTTGGTAAGAGGATAGATCTTATATTAATTGTTTTATCACAGACACAAATGAAAAAAATAATGGAGAGAAGAAACTTTTGGAGGTTATCAATATGTTTATGACATGGATAGTGGTGGTTTTACTCGAATATACTTGTCTTCAAACTCAACAAGTTGTATATATTAAATACATACAGCTTTTCATGTCTGTTATACCTCTAAAAAGTGTTTTTTTTTAAATAAAAGTTTAAATTTGCCAATACTTTTAACCACTCATATTCAGGATGATGTAATCAAGCAATTTGTAAAATAATAACATAGATTTTTTTTCAAATAATTTATAATATGCAGTTAGTGGTATGCTCTGGTAATGGCATGCTCACTTAAAGTTGTATGAATAACATCAATTTCTTTCAATCTTAGCAGTTTGTCTTGGGAATATCTGTGTAACTTCATGTGAAAACAATGTCAAAAAATCTAAATATGAGGCCTTTCATGAAGATGAGGCTGTAGCCAAATGACCATCTGGATCTGCCTTCAATAGGTACTGTATGCAAGATATTTTCCAACCCACTTTGGAGAATTAGGCTTATTATTCTGTGGATTTAAAGCATCAAGTAAACATGAAAAAAATTGAGTCTTGAAGATATTTAGATTTTACTTTTTAATGTAGCATAATTATGATATATTTAGTCTTTGTGCAAAAAAAGAATACAAGTTGCACTACTGGTTAATGCGAGAGCATATTGTGGAAATCAGTCAATATGTGCCTGTTTATCCATGCAGTTGACCACTAGTGAATGTTACATTCGAGCTCTGGTCAAATGTTAGTTGCATCTAAGTGGGGTATTTTTTACTGGAGAAACTTTAGGGTAGCTAATTATACTTGATTGTACAATGTACACTATAGTTAATATTGGATTAATACATCAGATTTATATTCACCTCCACCTTCCAAGTCTTAACCATTCACCATGTCTCTGGCTAGTGGAGACTGTCTAGTTTCCTCTCTGGACAATGTGGGGATAAAGTTATTTTTATCTGGAGCCCAATTTTAGAAGTTCCAGCCAGTTTTGGTAGCTTCCTCATATCTACCATTCTGAATTTCTCTCAACTAGGTGCTCCCTTTGCTGTTTATAATGGCAGGCATATATCTAAGATATGTTTCTTTACCCACACTATTCATCAAGCACCTATGGTTTCAAACTTAAGTTTTCTAAATCTCCACATTTCTTTTTTTTTTAATCTCCACATTTCTTAATTTGCTTCTCCTTTCCTGCCCACACTGTTTTGAAGGATTTACTTCTTTTTTTAAAAAAATATTTTATTTATTTATTCATTCATGAGGGACACACACACACAGAGAGGCAGAGACAGAGGCAGAAGGAGAAGAAGCAGACTCCCTATGGGGAGCCCTGTGCGGAACTCGATCCCAGGACTCCAGGATCACGACCTGAGCCAAAGGCAGACACTCAATCACTGAGCCACCCAGGCATTCCCTGAAGGATTTCCTTCTTGACGCACTTCCAGTTTTTGCACTTCCTTTGTGAACTAACGGTCTCTCCTGGGGACGTAGCTATCTGTGTTTTTCCCCTGGCCTGGGTCTATTTCCCCTGAGCTCTTGGTGATAGCCACTCAATATTCCTTTGGCCGATCACCCTTTTTCATATTATTCCTTGTGGTTTGGGTGGGGCTAATTTCACCTCTCGGTCTAGTAACAGACATGTACCCAACCCGGCCAGAGAGTGTGAGCCCTGACTTCAGTCTCAACAATTGGGAAAGAAGAGCCCTCTCTCTACAGAGGTAGAAGGCAGAGCTGACGTGCCTGACTTTTTAGTTCTATTTGCCAAAGCGTACTCTCTTTTCCTCTCTCTTTCTCTGTTGCTCTACCGATTTATGAATACCCACGATGGACCCATAGCGTGGTAGGAGGCGGAGTCCATACAAAGAAATATCTTACAAGCTAATTTTACAGATGAGACCAACACTCAGGACCCAGAAAGCAGCAAACAATACTATATATTTAAAATGTATGGGATGCCTGGGTGGCTCAGTGGTTGGGCGCCTGCCTTCAGCTCAGGTCATGATCTCGGGATCCAGGATCGAGTCCCACATCAGGCTCCTCCGAAGAGCCTGCTTCTCCCTCTGCCTATGTCTCTGCCTCTCTCGCTCAGTCTATGTCTCTCATGAATACATAAATAAATCTTAAAAAAATAAAATGTAAGTGCTAAGACATAGACTGTAAATATAGTAAGTCTGGAGAAGGCAGAGAGCTTCAGGGTGATGCTAACTGGAGGTACCTTTGAATTAGAGGTGTTAATTAAACTGGAATTTGAGGAATATGCAGATTTTTTATAGGTGTAGAGGAGGGGGTAAAGCTCCCTAGCTGGATGCTGAGGAGACCTTCTGCCAGCTAAGAGGCTTGTGTTGGAAAGTGCTCTGTGATAAGGTTAGCTTGGTCATGTGACATCAAACTATGAAAAGCCTTTAAGACAGGAGAGGATTTGCTATTGAACACAGTCAGAAGATGGGAGCGATTCTAGTTTGGTAAGCAAGGAATGATATGCTCAAAGCAGTGGTTTAAGGTTGCTGAGTCCTCAAAGCTGGTCTGCATTAAACTGCCTTATATATTTGATAAAAAATATAGATTTCAGTGACCAATTTCAGATCTACTTAATCTGAATTATTGGATGGGGAGACCAAAAGTCTCTGTCTTCAACAAACATCTATACTGATTTTAATACATAGCCAGATTGAGTGGTTTGTAAATCCAACCTCAATTAACTTCATAATCGTATTGAGCTTTAGGCTTCTTGCATTTTTTTTCACATCATAATTTCATTTCATCTTTCCATCATGCGATACTCCATCTGCCTCATCTTAAACTCACTGTGCACTCTGAGATGTGCTATTATTATTAAAAATAATAATGGTTCTCACCCTATATGTGAGTCAGTTTATTCATCTGTGAAATGGGCTAGAAGTGTGAGTGAGGGGCCATAAGGAAGCCTATAATGATTTAGAAGTGGAGGTAATTCTACATCGAAATGAGTGGGAAGGAGTATGACCCCAAAGCTTGGTGCCCTTCCCCTCTCCAATGAAACTGTGTGACTCAGCCTTACAAATGCCAAACCTCTTCTCTCTTCTAGTTGCCTTCCTCTGTTCTTTTGTGGGCTTCACTGACTACACGTGGGCCATGTAGAGGTTGCAGTTTGCTTCCTTGTCAAAGGCACATGGCCAAAGGAACAGTGGGAAGCTGAAGCCCAGCTCCCTAAGGTGTTCTCTCTTGGGAATATATCTACGCAAAGGAAGGGGTGCTCTTTTCTACTCACAAGGCAGGATGCACCCGAGGTGGAGTCTACCTTGGAAAGGCTACCTTTTTATAATCTATCTGCTTTCAAGGAGAAATCTTTTAAAAATTGATTTTAAAAAAGAGGGGTACCTGGGTGGCCCAGTCAGTTAAGCATCTGCCTTTTGCTCTGGGCATGATCTCAGGATCCTAGGATTGAGTCACCAGATGTGACCAGTTTCCTGCTCAGTGGAGAGTCTGCTTCTCCCTCTTCCCTCGCCCTGCCCCCCACGTGTGTGTGTGTGTGTGTGTGTGTGTGCACGCTCTCTGTCTCTAATAAAGAAATACAATCTTTTTTTAAAAAATATTTTATTTATTTATTCATGAGAGACACAGAGAGAGAGGCAGAGACACAGGCAGAGGGAGAAGCAAGCTCCCTGCAGGGAGCCCGATGTGGGACTCGATCCCAGGACCCCAGGATCATGCTGTGAGCCAAAGGCAGATGCTCAACCACTGAGCCACCCAGGTGTCCCGAAATAAAATCTTTTTAAAAAATTGACAAAAAGAACTGTGACTATACACTCTTAAAAACTCTTCTACCTTTTCCCTCAAAAAGGTAATAAAGCTTTTCTTATCTCCTTCTGCCTCTTTGACCATTTGCCTGCATTGTTTTCTGACTATTCTCTGTACCACCTCTGGTCACCACTGTCCAGTCTTCAGCCACAGCTAAGCTTCCTTTTACCTAGACACTGTTTGAGACAGTCAACTGTGCTTGCAATACTCTGGAATGATGGTCTACACAACTCAGGGTGCAGTGAGACAATCAGTTCTGTTGAGATAAAATAGGCTTGTCTTTGCTTTGCGGTAAACTATGCCACACTACAGGCTCATAGTAACTCAGAGAGAGAAAATGCTCTTGCTTATATATACTACTATTTTTAAGAATTTCTTTATGTATTTGAGAAGGGGTAAAAGAAGGAGGGGCGGAGGGAGATGGAGAAAGAGTCTTTTTTTTTTTTTTAATTAACTTTTATTGGTGTTTAATTTACCAACATACAGAAAAACACCCAGTGCTCATCCCGTCAAGTGTCCACCTCAGTGCCCGTCACCCATTCCCCTCCAACACCCGCCCTCCTCCCCTTCCACCACCCCTAGTTCGTTTCCCAGAGTTAGGAGTCTTTATGTTCTGTCTCCCTTCCTGATATTTCCCAACATTTCTTTTCCCTTCCTTTATATTCCCTTTCACTATTATTCATATTCCCCAAATGAATGAGAACATACACTGTTTGTCCTTCTCCGATTGACTTATTTCACTCAGCATAATACCCTCCAGTTCCATCCACGTTGAAGCAAATGGTGGGTATTTGTCGTTTCTAATTGCTGAGTAATATTCCATTGTATACATAAACCACATCTTCTTTATCCATTCATCTTTCGATGGACACCGAGGCTCCTTCCACAGTTTGGCTATTGTGGCCATTGCTGATGAAAGAGTCTTAAGCAGACTCCATGCTGAGTGCAGAGTCCTACGCAGGGCTCAGTCTCACAACCCTGAGATCACTGTCCCAGCTGAAACTAAGAGTTGGTTGCTCAATTGACTGTGCCACCCAGGTGCCCCTATGCTACCTACTATTTTTAGCTTTTCTCCTGCTGTCCTTGATTTTGAATCTTATGAAGTTTGATATGTTGCTTACTTCTGCAAGGTCAGTCTTGGAACATGTTTCATCCAGGTCAGGAGACTTGAACTCATTTAGCTCAGGTAGAGTTTCCTTACTGTTTCCTCTGTTCTGTTAGTTTGGGCCTCTAGCCAAGCTTTCCACTCTGTTTCGGGTCTGAGGACTATGTCTTGGGTGGCAAATGTCAGCTATCTGAGGGCCAGATCAGTGCCATTCCTTTGTATCCGTGAGGCCTAGATTAATGTGTGTTTGGTGAATCAGCGAATAAATGAGAAAATGGACACAAAATTAAGAATTGGGCTTTTTATTTAGTTCCAAGTAGTGTATTTATCCTTTTCTTATTCTTTCTCTAACTCAGCCCCAGACTAAAAAATCTTTAAAAAAATTTCCATGTCCCAATTTGATTCTTTTTAATCCCTTTACTATAAATTCTTGCCCTCTTGTATTCTTATCCTTAGGGTGCTCTCTTGTCTGTATGCAGGCCCACTCACAGTGCACCTGTAGAGGAATTCCTTTTGGTGCTATGCTGGCTTCTTAGGCACTTTTTCCCATTGTCTTCTAGGTAAATTAGAATGACCACGGCTACTGTCTAACACCTTCTCCTGAGCAATTCTTTGAGGATCAGAGATGACTTTCCTTCTTGTATCTTTCTAGTATTGTGTGGCCAAAGTGAGCATCCTCTTGTATCTTTCTAAATCTGCTTTTCTAGGGTCTGTAATGCATGTCTGACTTCCTATTTATTGTAACGTCTGAGATTATAACACTACTAGTAGTAAAAACCATAAAATATTTCATTATCGTGAACTTTCAGTATACCAAGTGTAAGTTTGTTTTTAAGTTTGTTGTACAATGCTGATGGAGTCCTGAATTAGGGAAAGCAGTGTGACTAGCAAGGTAGGGTAAATGGGAGAGGAATTTTTGTAGTAGATTCTACAAGTTTAGAAAGAGACAGATATAGGGCATTTGAGAGGAATATTGAATATTTAAATACAATTTCATGGGGCACTTAATATGTGTTAGGAGCTCTGTTGTGGGCTAGAAATAAAAAAAAAAATTCATGCTCTAAAAGAAGAACTTCACAGTCCAGCTAAGTATAAAAATATAAACAAATGAATACCACACAAAGTAATTAAGATCTATCTATCTATCTATCTATCTATCTATCTATCTATCTATCCATCTACCTATCTATCATCTTTCTCAGGGAATGGAGCTACAAAAGAGATGACTTACTAGCATACCATTTACACTGGTAGAGAGATGCCTGGATGGCTCAGCAGTTGAGAGTCTGCCTTCTGGCTCAGGGTGTGATCCTGGAGTGCTGGGATCGAGACCCACATCGGGGTCCCTGCATGGAGCCTGCTTCTCCCTCTGCCTATGTCTCTGCCTCTCTCTCTCTCTCTGTGTCTCTCATGAATAAATAAATAAAATCTTAAAAAAATAAAGATAAGTAGAAATTTGAGGAATAGGATGGAGTAGATGAGACATTGAGGAGCATGAGGGCCTTGTAGACCCACAGATGAACTCCAGTGTGTGTTGAGAGCAGTTGGGGAAGGCAGCAGAGGCACCTGGTTGGAGGTCAGAAAGAAAATTAGTTGCATTGTGTTCAACCTTTAAATTTGTTCTGAAGGTGATAATAACACAGAAAAGGGTTTAAAATGATGTCTGGGGATCCCTGGGTGGTGCAGCAGTTTGGCGCCTGCCTTTGGCCCGGGGCACGATCCTGGAGGCCCGGGATCGAGTCCCGCGTCAGGCTTCCTGCATGGAGCCTGCTTCTCCCTCTGCCTGGGTCTCTGCCTCTCTCTCTCTCTCTCTCTGTGTGACTATCATGAATAAATAAATAAAATCTTAAAAAAATAAAAAAAAATAAAATGATGTCTGGGCTTAGAAAAGTAACACTGAGCTGAAGATCTGGGTAGAAGGCAGGCAATTCAGAAGGGAGGTGCTGCAATAAGTCAAGTTAGAGCTGGTGAAGCTCAGGACTCAGGGCACAGCAGAGGGTAAGAAAATGGAAGATTAAGCATTGATGTAGTCAGTAGAAACTGGATATAAAGCATAGCTGAATGTAGAAAGAGGTTAGGAGGTGACAGTGAGGATTTTAGTATGGATGATTGAGCTGATGCTGCCACCATTAACTGAGAAAGAAAATACAGCCTGAAGAGCAGGATTTATACAAGAAGGGGTAAGAGATAATAAGAATAACTAATATTTGCTAAGTATTTATATACGTTCATTGCAGGACTTTGTGTGAATTAACTCTTTAACTCTCACAATACAGTAAGGAAATAGGTAGTCTCATTAGCTCTGTTTTTCAGATGAAGACATTAAGGCATAGGGATCTTATATAACTTGTCCAAGGTTATACAGCAAGTCAGAAGCAGAGCCAGAATTTGAACCCAGACAGTCTGGTTCAAGAAAATGCATTCTTAATTTTATGTCGCTTCCTCTTGCATTGAGTTTTGAATGTATGGAGCTTTCTGGATTGATAACGAGCTGAAACTCTGAAGTGTGGGAGAGAGGTCGAAGGTAGAGCTGCAGAAATGAGAGTCAGTAATGTAGAGTAATAGGTGGAATGAAAGTTGAATGACAGAGGAAGAAGACTGAGGAGGAACCTTGGGAAAGGTTCCTCATCAGCGCTTGGAAGTGATCTCTGACTCAAGACAGATGTAGGTGCAACCAGAGACACAAGTGGAGAGGAAAGGGAGTGCATGGTGTGGCACTTGAGAATAGAAATACTACCAGTAAGAAAGATGTGTTTATCAGCACTGAGACAAAGATGATCAAGGGCTGAAAAAGGTCATGATGATGGGCATTTGAGGTAGAGTTCATGTCTTTCAAGAAGGCAGTTCCAGATGAGTGTCCTGGAGAGAAGTTAGAGATGAATAGGTTGGCTTATAGTTTGCGGCTGCAAAGGGAGGGCAGTAAGCACACTTTGCTTTTTTAAAAATAGTGGTAGAGAAAACATGTAATAGGCCAACTACCCTCAATTTCTTAAATGTACAGTATTGTTAACTATAAGTGCAACGTTGTACAGCAGTTCGCTAGAACTTTTTTATCTTGCATAACTGAACCTTTATACACATGGAACAGCAAAAAGAAAGGGTAGGTAAGACCGTGGGGAGGATTGGGAGCTAAGGGAGGTTTCTACTTTTGTTTTTAAGCGTATTAGAGATGAACAACAAAGTAGGCCCACAAGGGGCAGCAAACAAGAAAATAGATGAAGATACAACAGAAAAACAATGTAAAAAAGAGTAACTTTCTGGATAGTAGATGCTCTAATGTACAAATGGAAACTGTTGTTTTTTTTTTTTTAAAGGATTAACACACCTTGCTATGAAAGATCAAGAATTGAGGGGCACATGGGTGTCAGTTAAGCTGCTGCCTTCAGCTCAGGTCATGATCCCAGCGTCCTGGGATAGAGTCCAGCGTTGGGCTTGCTGCTGCCCTGCTCCACCAGAATGCTGCTTCTTCTTCTCCCTCTGCCTGCCATTCCCCCTGCTTGTATGCTCTCTCTCTTGTCAAATAAATAAATAAATAAATAAATAAATAAATCTTTTTAAAAATCAAGAATTGAGAGGTTGTTGGACAGATTATATTCTTCTTAAATTAACCTACTCAATCTCAGTGACCGTACACATATACAGTGATATTACACCTCTTTCAGGCCTTTGCTACATCACTGATGGAGTTCATTTTGCCCATCTCACACTGGTAAAGCTCATCATCTTTCTCAGAATTCTTGGTGCTTTGATTCCCTTGTAATGAGACTCAGTTTGGGTTTTCCTCCTATTGTAGGTATGTTTGTCTGTGTTCCGTGGCCATATGTAAGAACTACTTCCTTTCTCCCCCCCATCCCTGGTGGGACACACTAGCTCCATCTGCCTCTGGTTTCCTTTTCTACATTCAGGGAAAGTGATCAGATAGAAATAATCTATGAAGATAACTAAAAAGGTATATGTTGGATGACCTCAGTCTCCTAAGGGAAGTAGGAGGCAAGGTCATTTGCCGAGAGTGAGTGAAAGGAGTGATCTTAAGGGTTTGAAGGGAATGGAGGAAACTTGGAATAATTTGGAGAATTCACTGTGAATAAAAGGATTTTTCAACAGTCCTGAGGATCCAGATGAGATTAGATATCATACATTTGTAGTGGAGCCAACTGGCAGTTTCTTGAGTTTTTCCAGTATTACTTGGCAGTGGGATAACAAAAGCAGAGAAAACAGGTGGTTAGATTTGTCTAACATTGTGGATTGGCAGGACAGCTGCAGAGGAAGTCTAACATGGGTTAAAGGATCTTTGGTTACTAGTGAGAGACAAGAATGGAGGAGAAATGGGTGACCATGGTGTTCAGGCTAGTCAGATAAGTGAACCAACTAAAGCCAGAAGTTGGCTGAGGAGCAGGGAAAGGGAGTGAGGAGGAAAGAGTCTAGAGACAAAACAAGAGTCTAAGAGACAAAAACAGGGTTAGTAGGTGTGGGAAGGAGTAGAAATGGCCAAAGCCCTGGGTATTGCTCTCAGAGTGGTTAGTTTCAGCATCTGTGGATCTGCTGGTGGAAGAGAAAATGCTACGGTAATGATAGGATATAATATATGACTTGCATAGCAGAATAAAGCAAAACGTCCTGCTAATGGAAAAGGTGGAGGTAATGAAGGTCTAGGATGTTGAAAAAGTTATCAGCTACAATGTTGAAACTAGCTATAAGGTGGAATAGAGATGAAATCTGGGATCTGAGAGTGACATTTCTTATAGGTTAGAAAACTTGAGAGATTAAAAAGGCCTGGCATTAAAATCATCTCCACTGGATTTGATGTTCAAGTCATGGTCAGTCATGTACTAGCTGTATGGAAGATGGAGGATGGAAGAAAAAGACAAATAACTTGTTTAAATATTTTTCTTGGCATAAAAACATGTAAAGTAAAACAGAAATCCCACTAATATTTGTATTATATTTAATGACACTGAAAAGTAGTCATTCCTTTTTTTTTCTGAATAACCAAATGTTAAAGATAGATGTAAAGAAGATTTTTATTGTGATGCCTGAAGAAAGGTTCTTGGTCATAATCATGTGATAGGCCCCCTAGATCTATTATTGACTTATTATTCATTAAGTTATATTTCTGGACCATGGACATTATTTTTCAAGTTCTGGAAATAAAAAACAAAACTCCATATTTAATACAGCACTTTGCAGACACACGACCAATACATTTCATGAAGAATTATGTTTTCTCTTTCAATTCTCTTCCTGAGATGACTCCACAACATGGAAAGAATTATTAGGCATCGGTTTTGTAACACTCAAAATGACTGGAAATGATCACCTAGTTGTCATGGTGACGTGGTTGGATGAGGTCATCCACTTTCTCATCCAGTCAACAATAGCATACCTCACTACAGCCCCAGTGAGAACTGCAGCTTTGCTAACTGCCAAATGCAAAGACCTGCTAACTTATCAAATCCATTCCTAGAGATATAAGATTAACCTCATTTACACATTCCTGAGTGTTTTACCCATCAGGCTTTTAAATTACTTGAGTCACCTGGCTCCAGCTGCTTGTACTATTTTGTCTTAGTCTCTCCTTGTTCTCTGATCATCTTGGAGGAAACATGTCAATATTCTCCTCGATTTTCTCTTATTCTGTTTCACTTTAGTGAGTGAGGGCCCATTTTAAATGGCTATACTTTAGTAAAGAAATGTTAGCATGAGTCACCTTCAGAATTATTTTGAAGGTGACACTACAGATGGTGAATAAGTTGGGAGTTGATGTGACTATGTCATTATGGTGAGGAGGGATTTCTTGTCCTTGTAGGATTATTCTCCACATATTAGATTATTTTGGTTAAATCCCTGATACAGTTTTGACCCAAATTGTGTATGCCAAAAGATCCATTTAAAAAAGATCTGGCTTTTAAATAGTTTCCCCTAGTAGTTGTCTCCACTTAACTTGCTTTCGGTTCCCATTGTCATATTTCTGTTTCACCTTCATGCTTAAGAGTCAGCTCTTCCAATGCTGACGAATCTTTCATTGTCCATATTGTAGTGATCAAATTATTAGAAGACTCTAATGTCCTTGGTTTGTTGGTATATTCCTGCATATAACTATTTCTTATTCATCCTACCCTCTTGGATGAAAGAGGAAGTACCTTCCTTAGGTATTATGTAATATTCAGTGTTTTATCCTGTCAGTGCTCTAGCATTATAATTATCTGTTCATATCTCAATTTTACTACTCAATTTTGAGCTTCTTGAAGGAAGAGTAATGTTTTACTCTTCTTTATATTTCTAGTATTTAAGCATAGACCAGGCAATCAGATCATGTATATTGACTGAAATAATGTACAAAATTTTTTGCAAAATCCAGGATTTCTTTTTACCATGTGGTCAATGCATTTAGATCCTTAACTGCTTTAATATACAATAATTAGTAAAACACTGCATTTACTTTGATTAGGATAAAAGCATGGGAAGATGAATTGAGTTGTTGCATATTGTTGTACCTCTATTAGCAAATAGACTTGTTTCTTCTACTATCCCTGTAAATGCCAATGGTAATAGTGGTGCTGAGGGAGACAGACAAACAACTCAAGGTGATTGCATATTTTAATTATTAGATTCTCAAGCCCAATTCTACCTGGGGGAATTGGTTGGATGACTTGTAAGACAAAAGGACTCCTGTTGCCCATTTAGGATCAAGAATTAGACTAAACAACACACCTATATTACTTGCAGCATTATTCACATTAGCCAAAAGGGTGAAAAGAATCCAAATGTCCATCAGTGGATGAACGGATAAAGAAGGTGTGGTATATACATACAATACATATTATTCAGCCTCTAATAAAGAAAGAATCCCATAAAAAAAAGGAAAAAAAGGAAATGCTCTCAAAGAAAAAAAAGAAAGCCCTAGACTAGAAGCTGCCAAGGTGGATGCTTCTGACCTCATCTCTCATGCCCAAATCCTAATATTGGAACTGTGATTCTAAAGGTCTAACGTTGATAAGAGGCACAGAAGAGTGAACCCAAGACAAGAAGCTTTCCTGCTTCTACATCAACAACAGAATTGATCTAGCATAATAATGCATGAATCTTCTACCATGGGTCTCACACCAGTGCTTAGAAGAAGATTCAGGGCCCAGTGCTCTACCCCTAAAGTATGAGGTAGTTTAAGAAGAAGCTCATCCATTGCACCAGCTGCTTAGAGTAGCCACAGATGATGATAAAGAAGTTAAACAAGTGACATGTTAAAGATTGTAAATTTTATACTGTGGATAATGTAGGTTTCTGATAGCCTTTTAGCATAAAACGAAATGATCATTATGTGTGAGTTAATGCAATTGCTCCATTGGAGTGGTGTCAGAGATGAAAAGGCGAAAAAAGACTGTTTAAGATGGAGAGAGCATTCAAGTGCACCAGTGTTCTTTGGCTTAGCTTAACTGGGTAATCGTTGGAACATCAGCTGTAATATCATGATAGAGGTAAAACGACAAGCCTAGTGGCCAAAGAACTGAATGGAAGTTGAGAAATTGGAAACAGTGAGTATAACTAGTCTCTTGGGAAGGAAGGCAAGTAAAGTATTATTTAGAGGTGAGAAGGTTTAATGGATTTTTTTTCTTCCCCAAATGGAAGAGACTTAAACATGGTTAAGCTTAGGGTAAAGAGTTGTTAACAGAGGAGATATTAGAAGATGCAGGAAAGAGGATTAATTGACAGAGTTACCAAAGCCAACAAATTTGAAGATCTTGAACTAGAAAGAGGGATTAACATTTGAAAAGAGAAGGAAACCTCTATTATCAGAAGAGCAAACAAAAACATGACGTACTGGACTTTAAGATTTCCAAGGTTTGGGGAACCTGGGTGGCTCAGTCAGTTAAGCTGACTGAAAAAGTTTTGGTTAAACCAAAACTTTTGGTTTTGGCTCAGGTCATGGTCTCAGGGTTGTGGAATGGAGCCCCAAGTTGGGCTCTGCACTTAGCCTGGGAGTCTGCTTGAGTTTCCCTCCCACTCTCTCCCCCTTGCCCCCCCCCCCCCCACTTGTACTCTCTCTTTCTCTAAAAAAGAAATTCTGAAGTAATGCTAATTGCCCTTCTGGGTTCACAAAGTGACAGCTTTCATAAGTATTAGTGTGCTTAATTTTGATTGGGTTAATTTGGACTAATCATTTTTTGGCCAAGCAGAGCACCTCAAGGCGATTACTAAGGGTCAGTTATAGATGTTTCTTATCTTTACTGAAAAATGTGACAAGACACAGAAATGTCCCACTTTGGGTTGAGCATAATGTCTACTGGTCAGATGACCTGTCTTCTCAGAGAAACACTAGCCTTGGGCTCAGGTCAGCCCAAGGGAAGTCAGTGAAGGACATGTCAAATGAAAAATAAAATGGTTTAAATAATGCAGAATGTGGCTTGGGCTGAAATTCAAATCATTTTCTTATTAAATGATTTCCCAATGATCTCTTTATGGGAAGACTGGAAGGTTGGAAATCTTTTTTTAATGTTTTTGAAGTTATTTCATGATGATTCAGATTCTATTTCTGTTCAGAGTACTAAGATTATTTATAATCCTATAACTGCTTTTTTTCCCCTAGCTATTTTTATATCGTTACAAAAGAACTCCTTCAAAATGGTAAATTGCTGACACCCTCTTCATCTTGGCATGACTATTCCTTCTTATTTCATTATTTTTATTATGTAAATAACTGTATCATAAAATTCTCAATGCAAGCTCCAATTGAGATGTGAAGGGCAAGTATTCCCAAGAAATATAATCTTTTTAAAATACATTGCTTTATAGGGAACACTGAGACCCATTGTGAACACAACATGCAGCCATAAAATGATTAAAATGTCCCTGGTAATAAAATATTGACCCTACGTTACTGACAACAGATCGGTATCTTTTAAGCATCAACCACTACCTGTTACTGTAGAGGGTGGGGATGGGGAGGTAGATTATTATTTGCTCTAATGCAGACTAAATTCCCGACTGTAGAGGAAGATAATTGATGTAGTTTTCCATTGTAAAATATAATACATTCTCCACAACATCTAATTCTTTACATATACTTTGACAATTTTCCTGCACCATTGGAAGAATATTGAGTGTGACTGTATGTGCATTCTCAGACAAGGTATTTACTGAGCATTTAATATTAAGACATTTTGCCAATAAATGACCCTTTGGCATTCTCCTTTTTTCTCAAGATAATTCCTTTTTTGATCAAGCAGTCTAAACTGTCTGAACTGAAATATATATGAATATGAAATATATATGCATATATAATTAAAATGCTAATTTTTTGTTATATGGTCATTGTAACAGCTTGAAACAATTCTGGGAAGTGTGAAGACAAAAATAATCATCCAAATATCTATTATCTAGATGTTAATTAATTACATTTTTATTCAATAAATACCTATTGAGCACCTACTATGCTCAAGGCATTTATGGTTGGTTCTGGGGATAAAACAGTGGGCAAAAA
Organism: Vulpes lagopus; assembly: GCF_018345385.1. Lineage (NCBI taxonomy): Eukaryota > Metazoa > Chordata > Mammalia > Carnivora > Canidae > Vulpes > Vulpes lagopus. Next base: position 24,418,267 of record NC_054826.1, read on the forward strand.
GCATGTTATCTGCAATCCTAAGAATAGCACTACTTAATATTTGGGCTGACAGCTTTCCAGATATCTTTCTGTGGGTACGGTTACATGTGAGTGTGTGCTCATATCTTAAACACAAAAACACATACATTTATATCTTATATAAAGAGCTAAATTTTAACACACTGCCAACAGCTTTGTTTTCTTAGGAAACAATAGGTTGTGTTCATCTTAATTTTCAGTAAATGTAAAGAATTACTTTCTATGACTGTATAGTCTTTTATTGACTGTCAGTAAACACAGTCAAAGACAGAGATTTATTGTGCAAGAAGGTAATAGAGGAGTGATTACATGAACATCTATTGGGGTGCGGGGTGTGAAGGAGAGGCACCAGTCATAGGAAAGAGTTGAACTGCAATAAAGTTGCATCCAAGATTTCATTCAATCCTTCAATCCCAGAAGTTGCTAAGAAACTGGCATGTCCCTTCAGGGATGTTCCCCAACTGAGGCTGAAGCTTTGTACCCCCACATAAGCCAGTCATTGGATGAAAGATGTCCACAGTTAACAGTACTTTTGGGTTGAGCAGCTTCTTTAACCAAGGGCAGTTACAGAAGAGGGACACTTTGGTAAGTTGTTGGTAGGCAACTTTCTTTGCAACTGGGGAAATAAGTGACTTGATCTTAAAGGAAGGATCTGGGCAGTGTCTGACAATTATCTACTGAAATAGATACACTGTACCTTAAACCAAATCACAAAACAGCATCTGGGATTTTTTTAAGCGCTATTTTTTTTTTTTACAGAAGTCAAAGAAGTTTTAGGTTTGCAATAAGATTCAGAGGGAAATAGTTTCCTATATTCCTACTCCCTGCCTCCTAACATTCATAGTCTCCCCCATTATCAATATTATTTACCGGGATGGTGCATTTTTCACCAAGAATGAACCTACATTGATATGTCATAATCACTCCAAGTCTATGGTTCACTTTACAGTTTGTTCTTTGTGTTTCCATTCTGTGGATTTGGACAAATGTATATTGACATCTATCCATCGTCATAACATACAGAATATTTTCATTGCCCTAAAAAACTCTTGTGCTCTTTCTATTCATTTCCTGCTACCTCCTGTGACCCCTGGAAACCACTGACTTTTTTATTGTCTCCGTAGTTTTACTTTTTCCAGAATGTCATAGAGTCAGAATCATATAGTATATAGCTTTTTCAGATTGGCTTCTTTCACTTTGTAATATGCATTTCAAGATTCATTCATGTCTTTTTATGGCTTGAGAGCTCACTTATTTTCAGAGCAAATAATATTCTGTTGTGGGGATGTACCGCAATTTATCCATTTACCTAATAAGAACATCTTGGCTACTTCCAAGTTTTGGCAATTATGAATAAATATGAAAATAAATGGCTGCTTAAACATCTGTGCACATTTTTGTGTGGTTAGAAGTTTTCAATTTCTTTGGGTAAATATTAAGGAATTTAATTGTTGGATTAGATGGCAAAGGTATGTTTAGTTTTGCAAGACACTATCAAACTGTCCTTCAAAGTCCCTGCTCTCATTTTGCATTCCCGTCATTGATGCATGAGTGTTGTTATTGCTCCAGGTCTTGCCATCATTTAATGGTGTCAGTGTTTTGGATTGTGAACATTCCATAGGTTTGTAGTGGTATCTCATTGTTTTAATTTGCATTTCCCTGATGACATATGATGTGGAGCATCTTTTCATATGCATTTTTACCATCTCTATATCTTCTTTGATGAAGTGTCTGTTAATGTCTTTGGTCTGTTTTTTAATCAGATTGTTTTCTTGTTGAGGTTTAAGAGTTCTTTGGATATCACTTCTTTATCAGGTGCACCTTTTGGAAATATTTCCCCCCCATCTGTGGTTTATCTTCTAATTCTTTTGATATTGTCTTTTGCAGAGCAAAGTCTAAATTTTAGTGAATTTTATCAATTATTTCTTTCATGAATCTCATTTTTGGTATTATATCTAAAAAGACATCTTCATACTCAAGATTATCTTGGTTTTTCTCTTGTTATCTTCTAAGAATCTATAGTTTTGATTTTATATTTAGGTTTTTGATCCTTTTTGAATCAATTTTTAGGAAAGATGTAATGACTGTGTCTAGATTTATTTTTTATGCATGTAGATTTTCAGTTGTTCCAGCACCATTTGTTGAAAATACTATCTTTGCTCAATGGTATTGCCTTTGCTTTTTCTAAAGATCACTTGTCTATATTTATCAGGGTCTATGTCTCTGTTCTCTATTGATCTATTTGTCTGTTCTTTCACAAATACCAGAAGGCCTTGGTTACTGTAGCTTTAAAGTCAGGTAGTGTTGGTCCTCCAAATTTGTTATTTTCTTTCAATATTGTGCTGGCTATTCTAGCTGTTTTACTTCTGTATATACATTTTAGAATTAGTTTGATTGATATTTATAAACTAACTTTCTGGGAATGCATTGAAACTATAGACTGAGTTGGGAGGAACTGACATCTTGAAAGATTGGGTTTTCCTATCCATGAACATGGAATATCTCTTCATTTATTAATTTCTTCTTTGATTTCATTCACTAGAGGTTCAAAATTATCCTCATATAGATCTTATATATATTTTGTGAGATTTATATCTAAATATTTCTTTTTTTAGATACTAATGTAAATTTTTTTTGTTTGTTTTTTTGGAGTGGAAACAGAGGTTATTGAAGATATATCTATATCTATATTTTTTGACAAATACCATGTGATTTTATTCATATGTGAAATCAAGAATAAAAACAAATGAAGAAATGAGAGTTTTTATCATTAATGGATTTTGGATTTTGTCAAATGATTTTTCTGCATCTTTTGATATGATCATGCAATTTTTCTTTTTTAGTCTGTTGATGTGATGGACTACATTAGTTGATTTCAAATGTGGAACCAGTCTTGCATATATGAGGCAAGTCACATTTGGTTATGGTGTATAATTTTTTTATCCTTTTTTTGGAATAAATTTGCTGATATTTTGTTGAGGATTATTGCATCTATATTCATGAGAGATATTGGTCTGGTATTTTCTTTAAAAAAAAAATAATAATTTAGTGACACCTGGGTAGCTCAGTGGTTGAGCATCTGCCTTTGGCTCAGGTCATGATCCCGGGGTCATGGGATAGAATCCCACATCTGGCTCCCGGCAGGGAGACTACCTGTCCCTTTGCTTATGTCTCTGCCTCTCTCTGTATGTTTCTCATGAATAAATAATTAAAATCTTTTTTAAAAATTAATTAACTTATTATTATTTTTCTTTTTTTTTTTTTGAAAGACAGAGAGAGAAGGGGAAGAGAAGGGAAGAAAGAGTATTAAGCAGGCCCCATGCCCAGCACAGAGCCCAATGTGGGGCTTGATCTCATGACACTGAGACCATGACCTGAGCCAAATTAAGAGTTGGTTGCTTAACTGAATGAGCTACCCAGGCACCCTTGGAGTTTTCTTTTTTTTTGTAATGTTTTTGTCTGGTTTTGGTTTTAGAGCAATGCTGGCCTAATTGAATGAGTTATATGCACATCACTTTTGAAAGTCCCCAAACCTATCCACTAACAGCCTACTGTTGACCAGAAGCCTTACTAATAACATAAACTGTTGATGAACACATATTTTGTATGGTATATCTATTATATATTGTCTTATTATAATAAAGTATGCTAGAGAAAAAATGTTATTAATAAATCATAAAGAAGAGAAAATACATTTATAGTATTATGCTATGTACATTATATATAATGTGTAATCTTTGTAGAAGCAGACTCACACAGTTCAAACCTATGTTTTTTAAGGATCAACTCTACTTTTAATCTCTCTGTGTCTTTATATATAAAGCAAGTTTCTTGTAGACAATATATAGTTGGGTCGTGTTTTTTGATTCACTCTGACCATCTCTGTCTCTTAATTAGTGAATTTAGACCATTGACATTCAAAGTATTAAGTGATATGGTTGAGTTAATATCTACCATATTTGTTACTTTCTTCTATTTGTTGCCTTTGTTTTTTGATCCTATTTTTGTCTTTTACTTTTCTTTCTGCTGTTTGTGGTTTTAATTGAGTGTTTTATGCAGTTCCATATTCCCTCTTTTCTTAGCATATTAGTTATACTTCTTTTCTTGGTTTTGTCAGTGGTTGTCCTAGAGTTTGTATATATATGTATATATGATACAATACATTTACAACTAATTCAAGTCTAGTTTCAAATAAACTACACTAGTCTATGGGTAGAATGAGCACTATATAATAACAACAAAATAATCCTAATTTCTTATTTTTGTGCTTTCTATCATTGCTGTTATTCACCTAACTTATATATAAACATACATGGGACTCTTGGGTGGCTCTTTCAGTTGAGCAACTGACTCCTGACTTTGGCTCAGGTCATGATCTCAAGGTTGTGAGATTGAGCCCTGCTTCAGGTTTTGTGCTCAGTGAGGAGTCTGCTTGTGATTCTCTTCATATTCTTCTCCCTCTGCCTCTTCCCCTACTTGAGTACTTTCTCCTTTGAAATAAATAAATAAATCTTAAAAAATACAAAATCATGTATATAACATAGACATAAGCATATCTAATGGAATATATTTTTGTTATTATTTTAAATAAATTGTTACCTATTTGATCAATTAAGAATAAGGAAAATAGAAATTTTTGTTTTACCTTTACTCCTTCCTCTAATACTTATCCTTTCTTTTTTTTTTTTTTTAATTTTTTATTTATTTTATTACAGTCACAGAGAGAGAGAGAGAGAGAGAGAGAGAGAGAGAGAGAGAGAGGCAGAGACATAGGCAGAGGGAGAGAAGCAGGCTCCATGCACCGGGAGCCCGACGTGGGATTCGATCCCGGGTCTCCAGGATCGCGCCCTGGGCCAAAGGCAGGCGCCAAACCGCTGCGCCACCCAGGGATCCCTTATCCTTTCTTTATGTAGGTCCAAGTTTCTTTTTTTCTTCCTGTTTTTGTTTTTTGGTGCAAAATGGTATTTTTATTAAAGCATGGGGCAGGACCCATGGGCAGAAAGAGCTGTCTTCAGATTTCTGACCTGTATTACTTTTTTTCTCTCTAAAGAACTTCTTTTAACATTTATTTTAAGGAAGTCTTACTAAATAAATTCCTTCAATTTTAGCTTATCTGAGGAAGTCTTTACTTCTTCAGTTTTGAAGGATAATTTTCAGGGTACAGAATGCTAGGTTGTGTTTTCTTTTCCTCAACACTTTAATTATTTTATTCTACTCCCATCTGGTATGCATGGTTTTTGAGAAATTAGACCTTTCTTTCTTTCTTTCTTTCTTTCTTTCTTTCTTTCTTTCTTTCTTTCTTTCTTTCTTTCTTATTGCTCTGGTTCCTTTCAGAATATTTTCTTTATCTTTTATTTTCTGTAACTTAAAAATGATATGCCATGGTGTAGGGTTTTTTTTGGCATTTATCCTGATTGGTATTTTCTGAACTTCCTATATCTGTTGCTTGGTGTCTGACATTAATACTGGTGAAATTCTCAGTCATTGTTGCTTCAAATATTTGTTACTTTTTCTCTTCTCCTCTGTCATTCTCATTATGAGTATGTTACACCTTTTGTAGTTGTCCTACAGTCTTTGGGTATTCTTTTTTTTTTTTTTTCTAAATTTTTTGGGATTTACACCAATATATTATTGAGCTAAGAGATTTTCTTCTCACCCATACAGGCTGTTTTAAAATAGTTCTTTTATGAACAATATTACCACAAATATTCTTATGCATAGTTTTTTTGTGTAAAATTATCTTTTGTTAACTTCCTAGAAGTGGAATTGCTGGGATTAAGGAACGCACTGTTGAGAAGATCACTAGTATCCTTGAGAAGCTCAGGGATGCCTTTTCTCCAGAGATCACAGCTGACAGTAACAAATGCCATTATAGAACTGGATTCTCTGACAGCAAGGGAGATGATAGGATCCCAAAATTATGGGGGCCACGTAGGAACATTTAACCATCAGAATCAAGGTAAGCATAATTATTATAATTAATGACTAGAGTCAGCAGGGGGACTTAACTACACACAACATCACTAGTGACAAGATAAATGGGTAACCAACAGGATATTACTCAATCTACATTATCAAGAGAAATCAAGAGTTGTGGGTTATGAGGCTAAGGGTAATCACTATAGTAAAAAAAAAAAAATCACAATCCTTTTTCCAGTTTCTGAAATGGAAATAATTTTTAGAACAATAATACTTTGACTGGAGAAAAGGATGATTCCTAAGAAAAAGTGCCCTGTGATAGCATGGCAAGTACACATAGTATCATTTTCCCCAGTAATTTTCCAATTTACTTGAGTAACTGTCCACTGAGAAAAGAAGAAAACACATTTTGAGTACTTTGGTTACTGGGTCTGAATTGATAGTGATTCCTAGGTACCCAAAGCATCATCCTGTTGGAGAGGAAGCATTTAGGACAGGGTATTTTTTTTTAAAGATTTTATTTATTTATTCTTGAGAGATAGAAGGAGAGACAGAGCCAGAGACACAGGCAGAGGGAGAAGCAGGCTCCATGCACCGGGAGCCCGACGTGGGATTCGATCCCGGGTCTCCAGGATCGCGCCCTGGGCCAAAGGCAGGCGCCAAACCGCTGCGCCACCCAGGGATCCCTAGGACAGGGTATTAAGTGAAGTCTTGGCCAGGGCCTTTCTCACAGTGGGTCTAGTGGCTCATGGACATGTGCAGATCATTCCCCTGTCCTAAATATATAATTAAAATAGATTTGGTATTTGGTAGCGCCCTACTATTAGTTCTCTGGCCTGTGGAGTAAGCTCTATCATGGTGGGGAAGGCCAGGTGGAAGCCTCTAAAACTACTTTTCAAACATATAGTGAATGAAAATTGCTATTACATTCCAGAGAGAATGGTAGATATTAGTACATAAAGATGCAGAGGGTTTTTAAAAAAATCATTCATTCCTTTAATGTACCAGGCTGGCTCTCACAAAAACCAGATGAGTTCTAGTGGATGACAGTGACCTACCACAAACTGAACCAGTTCTACCTGGAAATGTGGTTGATGTTGCAAATTTACTTAAATATATCAATAGAGCCTCAAGCACATGATATCTGGTTCTTTTACATCCATGTCAGGAAGAAAATAGTTTGATTAGAGATGAGAAATAGCTTGCAACCATTTGGGACAGACAACTGTATATAAACAAGATCTTACCCTTTGGGTATGTTATCTCTCTTGCTATCTGTCACAATAAAGTCCACAGGATCTTGACTCTTTGGACAGTCTGTGGAACATCATATTTTTACACCATATTGATAACATTATATTAATTGGACAAGATGAATAAGAAGTAACAAGTATATTGGAGGCCTTGGTAAGACCTCTGTGCTACCAGGGCCCTGATACATCTTCTAAGTATCAGTGAAGTTTTTAGGAGTCCCATGGCCTGGAACATACTAGAATATTTCCTCCAAATTATATGATGTTCATCTTGTACCTCTGGCCTCTAAGAAGGAATCATAATACCGGTCAGGACTCTGCAGGTTCTTGAGACAGTGTATTTTATTCTTGGGAATATTACTCCAATGTATTTCTCGGTGAAAGCAAAAGTTGCCAAGTTTGAGTGGGAACCAGCGAAGTGAAGGGTTCTACTTTAGGTCCACAGTGCATTTTAAGTGGTCCTGCATCTGGGGTTCTATAACCTAGTGTTAGATGTATCCTCACATAAGACAGAGACTATTAACAATTCAAGTAAAATTTGATAGTAGCTTGGACCAAGACAGTAGAAGTAAAAGTAAGAACCAAAAAGTGACTGAATACATTATTAAGATAGATATAACAGGATTTGGTGATTAATTGGATGTGGCTTAAAAGAGAAAGAGATGACTCAAGGAGGACAACAAGGTTACCTAACACAGAATATTAGTGTAAATATTTAAGTATAGTCTGCCTCAAAAAGATTAAGTATTATCTTCAGTAAATTTCTAGAGAGCAATGATCATATCTTATTTATCTTAAGCCTTCTGAAACTTGGTTAATATTTGGTTCATGATAGGCCCTCAAAGTGCTCAGTGCACATTAAGATACATGTATGTTTGCAGTATTTGCCACTGCAAGTATTATAATGTATTTTATTCACTTAAGTAATGATCACTTAATTAAAATATTATATAATTATTTATAGTTGTAGAACATTAATATTTTCAGCTTGATAATTTTTTTGTATGGAAATATAGGAGATAAATGAACAAGACATGACCTGGAATAGTTCAATGTTATTTTTCCCGATTTCAAAAGTGCAATTATTGATTTTATTTTTATCATGGTTAGAATAATACTAACATTTGTCATCTCTGTCTTTTAGCACTCAGCTCATGTGGAACTATTAAAAGTTGCCCTTATAGATTGTGCCATAAATAAAACAGAGTTGCAGTATATGGTACAGCACACCCTTTTAGGAGGGTAGACAGATGCAATCTATATGCTGTAATGCTAGTATGACTAGACATGTGGGTAGCAATCAGTAAAGAGAATAATGAGGATATTTTATGGATGAATTATGTATCAATTGTTTTCCTGAAAAAAATAGTAGAGATGAACTTTATTTATGACTGGATTTCTTTAAAAGGGTTAGAAAGGTTGCTGTTTTATTGTATGCTTTAGGTTCCCAAATCAATATTTATACTTTTTCCTATGCTAATGCAATCCTATCCATTTGTTAAAATAAATAGTAAAAAGTGACCTAGTTATGGTGTTTTCAAGTCAACCTGCCTAAGGGTAGGTATTTGAGATTAGTAATGTGAAATTTCTTTTTCCTCTGGCATTTTAGAGTATCTGATGAATACATTACTTAGGTATTGTCACCCTTTCTTCTATATTTATTCTCTGGCCACTTGGTACTTCCAAGGGTCTTTATCTATCATGTAATGATTCTTGAATTAGTGTCTGGAGTCCTTGTGAAGAAATATTTCTCTATTCAAAATTATAAGATTTATTAATAAGCTCTACATGTTACCTCCGCTTTGGTCTGACATCCCTTCCTTATGAATGAAGAACATATTTTTGTCCCCTTGCACATTTGTCTTTGGTGTTCTTTTTAGAACAAGATGACAGATCATGATGGTCAGATTCTCTTTCGGGTAACATTAATTGAACTGGCTCAGAAATAAACAGAATCTACTAACCCTTTCTTACCTGAGCTTTTCATCCAGTGTGAAAAAAAATGGTTGAAATGTCCCTTTTCTCACTTGTACCCAGAGTAGGTAGTAGGGGGGTGGTGGTCTGGTAAATTTCCAGTCGAACTCATCATTTGTCTCATTTGATTGGAAATTCTCTTAAGTCATTCCTGTTTAATAATTTAATTCCAAGAAGTTCAGGTGTAATTCATGAGAACCCATTTACCAATAATGATTATAATTGCTTTTTTGTTGTTTTACTTTTAGGTAGCTCTGTAAAAAGGATATGGATCATGATAGATTCTTGGGCAAGAGAACAGGCAATACATTCAGGTTTCAAATGTAAGCAAAGCAATTTCTACCTCCCTCCCCCCCAGTAGGGGTTGTGTAGGCATAGTTCCGTTTAATGGTACATAATAATAAAGGATACCAGAGTTCTATTTGTGGCTTACTTTTCCACAAATAACATTGAAAAAATTATGCTAATATAAAAGTAAAAAATCGGAACTTTTCCTTTTTCCAATTGTACCACTTTATCATTTTAATTCAGTTTTGAGATTCTTCCATTTTGCTGCTTCTAAAACACTCATAGAATATGCTCATCTATGTTAGCAATGGAGGAAATTGGACAATTTAATAATTTTTACAATGATGAAGCAACTATTCATCGAAACATAAAGAGTGCTTTATAGTAAGTAAACATCGGTACCTAAATGTTTGAAAGTGAATTAGGAAACATAAACTTTACATTTGTTCTAAAATTTTATCATTTAAACTATTTTACTAGTCCTTTGTAAACATATAGTGTTTATATTTGGACATTTTATTAGATTTTTACAAAGAGTAATGCCATAAATAATTGAATGACATAAGATACTAATGAAACTCCCTGTTAAAAAATTGTTTCTTTTGTAAAAAGAAGGAGAATAGATGGTTACTTCACCCAGAGCTCAGATGTAGTTTATTAAAAAACAAAAGTTTAAGGCTTATTGCATTTACAACACAGATAGGGAAAACTGGAGAGTGAAGTATGTTATAGTATTTACTCCACAGTATCCACTTCTGATGTGGAACACGGTGTCAGAGTCAGAGACTTCAAGCTGCTTCATATAGCCTATTAGAAAAACACAGAAGAATATAAGGGAAAGAACATTTTATCCAACTTCAAAATAGGCCATTTTATTACATTTTTAAAAAGTTTGAATCGCAATAAATTAGGAAAGTTAATTTTACTTACTTGAATCCTTTTTTTCTAGTTTCTAGAACTTGATTTATATTAGGTTCTCACCGAGTTGTCTAAGTAAATAAGAAAAACACATGTTTTTAAAAATCTTTTTTTTGCTGCTGACTTTAAAAAAAAAATTTTATCCTGATGAGGACTAGTGAGCAATACTCAACCAAATCCTTTAAAAACTCCTTGAACTTTGTTTTTTTCATTAGTAAACTTTTACAAAGTTAATGTTGGTTCAAAATATAAAACCAATGGAAACATTTTCTGTCAGGGGAAAAATATTTATAGTGTTTTGGGAAAAATATAAATCAATTAAGTTAATATTGTGACTACTGAAGTAGCAACTGCAAATACAAAATAAGATTTTTTTTGTGTGTGCATTGTATCAGTCGTTTCTTGCAAAACTCTTCTGAGGTCCTTTAATAGGTTACTATTGCATCATAATGTAGAAAGCATTTTTAATAACTTATTTATTATCTATTTTCAACCAGTTAGTTTCATTTATCGTATCAGCTGTCTCGTATGAATAATGGAAGTGATATCCATTACAGGTTCATTACCTATCGAAGCAAGGCTTGCTGTTGTTGTTGTTGTTCTGGATAATATCACATATATATATATATATATATATATATATATATATATATATATATACCTAATTTTCACTTGAAAAGTGTACCATGCTTCACAACTTTTTCCCCAAATATTATTTTGTTTGGTCTCCAAACAATCTTGCTAGGAATTTAGGCACATATTATATTTCCGCTTTTTATTTTTATTTTATTTTATTTTTTTATGTGAGGAAATGGAAGCTAAAGAAGGTTCCTTGACTTCACTAAGACAAAAACTACAATGAGGTCTAGGAGGTCTTCACTCCTAAGTCTTCCAACTTCAGTAATGGAAAGCGCTGGTTAGGAAAATAACAGGCGCTCAAGAAAGCAGCCTAAGTCAGACAAGCAAGTGTCATTAAAACATAATTTGAAGTGGGAAGATTAAAAATATATTCATAGAGATAGTTACAAATATTATCAAAATAAACCCAACTGAATTATGAGATTGTCAATTCTTCAGGCTCAGCGCATCTCCTAACTTTTTACCATTTATTTTTAGGAAGTAGCATATCAAGAAAATCAACTCCACTGTTCAGGGTCAATAATTCTTGCTTTCAATCAACATCATTTGCTTTTGTGAAGAAGAAAGCAGGATAACATAGATAATAGAGATTCTCTAAACTCATTTAAAAAAGAGCACTATATAGATATTGGTATTATGATCATCATTAACATTTACAATGCTTGTCACCTCTCTACCTCATAGACACATTGTGAACATTTGAATGAGGTAATGTCTGCAAAGCCTTATAAGGTCTCTGGATGAGAATGAAGGTATAAATACAAAATGTTTTTATCAACAAAGTATTAGGTGAATCTGGTCTAGACAGAAAGTAATAAAATTTGGTTAGCAAAGTAGAAGTTGACAATTCTTTGCAACCAATGCTGGTGATTGGGTACTACTTATTTAGATTTTAAAATATAAATCTTTGTTTTCCTCAGGTCATATTGGCCTTAATTAAAGCTTTAGATGTGAATCCTTTGAATATTCTATCCGGAGTAAGCTTATACATAACAACCCATTATTAAAAATACCACTTTTCTTACACCTACAAGAAAAAGACAAATTCTGTATAAAAGCTATTGCAATTTAGTATAATTACATCCTTCCATCATTTAAAAATTTTTTTCTTGATGATAGTTGTATGCAGTATATCCTACAGAACAAGTTGAGTGGGTCACTAAGTTTGCAGATAGAATGGATAGGGCTTTGTCATTTACTAAGATTATTTTCTTCTTTATTATACTTGTGATCTTGCATCAGTGTACAGGTAAGCTAAGCTACACTTTCAGAATACATATACAGTAGTCCTCATCTCCCTACTCCAGGAAGTTTGCAATACTTTTTGAAAATAGCATTTAGAGATACTGCTAATAGAATCAGTCAGACTATCTTAAGAAATGTTGCTTGTAGAGTAATCCTTTGCTGTTTTCACTAGTTCCTATGCTGTTGATAGTTATCATTAACAAAATGATCATTTCCTCACGGAGAATCCTGCCGAGTCACCTTTAAGGAATTTGATAGTTACTGCTGTGATGTTATATTAGCATTATTCCAATTCACAATGGATTTCTAAACTAAATAAATTAATTAAATTTTGTCCATGTCAGAAAAAAAAATATGACTTTGTACGTTGGGGTCTTCGTTACTATTTTAAAAGATTTCTCCTTTTGGGGTGAGTCTTTAAATCAAATCGTATCTTTAGATACAGAAGCTTTAAAATTAACCTCCAGGATCACACAAAGACAAAGGCACTACAGGTGCTTCTGTAGGATATCACAATGTATAGGGGAAAAAACTGGGGTGATTTTATGCCAAAGTAACTTCAGAGGCAAACCGAGGGCAAGAAATGAGGTGCATTCGTGGACAGACTCTAACAGGCACAAACAATAAACGGCACCAAATTTGCTTGAATCTTTTAGGTGACCAAAAAAAAATGACTTAATGAGCCACCAAGTTATAGGCTACAGACCCAGCCTGTCTCACTGCAGGGGAGAAAGGTTGCTTTTTGTTATTAGGTCAGGTTTCTAGGCCTTAATATCTCACTGGGAATAATAAACAATGTAGGAGAACCTGAGGTTGAGTTTCTATCCTTTCTGCATCAAATATGCTTTGCTATCTCCTGATTTCTTAAAATCTGAAAAGCCAGGGGCTCAATCATGTCGCCGGTTATTTAAAAGGAAACTTAAAAGTACATGATAATTCTTTTAAATATTAACAGTTACAGGCAGCTTCCTGAATAATTTCTTTGGCATCTTTATACTGGATTATTATTTTTCTGTTTTTATTATCCAATTCATGCACTGAATCTGGATTTATCTCCACCCCCGCCCCGCTTTCCCCATTGGAGGGATAATCGCTGTTCTTTTCAAATCTCCTAGGATAGTTTTCTGCTCTGCGAAGTTGTAACAAGATGTGACATCCAGTCCTAGTTCATCAGTGTTCAGCCCAAACCTACAGTGGCAGTGAAGGAGGTGGCACTTACAATTTGCCCGTGACACTGACCAGGTTTTTAAGGAATAAGAGTGAGGGAAAAATAGCATAAAATACTTAAATTTTTATGGAAAAGGTATAACTTGGTGAAAAAGCACCATCATAAATTCCCAAAAAGTGTATCTTAATGATACACTTAGAGTAAATCATTTGCCTTGAGAGACAGGAGGTCTCTGGTGACCCGCATTGCAGCCACATGAGACTCCTAGACTAGCTACTTTCAGCTAAATGTACTCTCATATTAATATTTTAAAATGCCATAATGCCTCTCTGAAAACCTCAGAGGACAGATACATCAATTTGCGAGGTCTTCACTCCAGGAAATAGAAACAGGGATAATCTGCCATTAAAAGAAATAGTTCATTATGTCTGCTTCTTGGGAGCACATAAACTATGTCCCTCACATACTTAAGTTGCAAATCCTCACTTTAATGTGAAGGGAAACACCATGCCCCAGAGCTTTATTGTCCCACTGTTTATTAGTACAAAAAGGTTTGTTGTGGTATGAAATCTTAAGCTTGTTGCAGTAATCAATCAGCTTCAAAGAGTCTTTACCCCAAGCCAGATTCATTACAAATAAATCAATTAAACATAAAGTTTCTATTTTCAGGAGGTTCAGGATGCAGAATAGAAACAAATGCATCACAGTTAGAGAAGAGAATGTTCCTGGAGCAATGTCTCTCCACAAAGAGCCCTTTTGCCTTTATTGCACCGTAGAGCACATGCTGTAGTTTGCTCTTTTATTTTACTTAATTGCAGACATTTTTCTTCTTAGCATATATTTTTCATCGGGGAAAAATCACATCCATATGAAAAAGATATGTGGTAAGCTAGAAATATTGCTAGAGGCAGGAAAAAATAAACAATTGGTTTGTGTCTTCTTGTCATTACCAGCCTGAACCTCTGGTGAGGCATTTGGGCAATTTTCACTCTCAAAGCTTTATTGTATCTTTTTTTTTCAACCTCTGTACTAAGATTGTTTATCGTGTAGGCAGCTCAGTGGCAGAAGCAAAAACAAAACCCAAAAACCAAAAAACACCCCCCCCTACACCAACCAAAAAACGAATTCAACAACTAAAAAACATCTCTTAATAAAAGTCTTTCTCACTATCAAGCTAAAAACGAACTATGCGTTCTAACCCAGACTGCCTCTTGGATTCAATTTGGGGGTGTAGTCAGAGGGGAGAATGGGAGTTGCAGAGACATCTTTCATCCTGTCAATTGACAGGTCGAACTTACCAACTGAACATAAAAGCACCCATCAGTGACTTCCTTAATTTTTTCATATATTTTGTCCTAATGTGTTTTTAATAAAATTAGCTGTTTGCAGAGATTCCCAGAAGTGAGAGCATTTGGTCGTGAGAGAGGCCAAACCCAAATGATTTTTTTACAGAAATATAGTCAAAGGTCTCATGGCACGGAGGCTGAGGAGGGGGAACAGGATGTGGGGTGTGGGGAGGTGGGGTTGGGAGTGGAGCAAATCTGCCTAATGGAGCATTCTGCTTATATAATAAAATGCTGGCCAGCCCAAACTGAAAAACAAACAGATGAAAAGGCCTCAGAACCCCAATTAAGTATCCTTCTCTCATCAATCGGTACTAACAGTTGTTTTGATGACATGTGATATGCTCTACATATGGTGGCATGTGACAGTGCCTTCTGGAGCCATCCCAGAGACAAAGGTAGAGAAACACCAAATATAACAGTAGCACTTCCTGTGAGGTAACACTCTCTGTCTGCCACCCAGCAGGGTACTTACCTTAGTAGGAAGCATTAAATATTTTCTCTTAGGTTAAACATTTTCTCTTAGGTTACTAGAGGATCTTTTAGAGAGGGAAAAAAAGAATCACGTTTTTCCCAGGAATTGACAGTGTAATGGCATTTATTTGTTTGTCTGTGAGGGGGTTGCATCAAGAACACACACACACCCTCTCCCCCATGGTAATAAAACATCTGCTCTGAAAATAAACAAAACATGCTGGAAAGAGAATGGAAAATATCCCCCTGGCAGTCTTGTCTGACTTGGTTCAAGGACTTCTTAGATGCGCTGCTTTCAGAATACACAGTCCTTCAATTTTACCATCCTCAACAAAAACTTTATTTTTTCCTGACAGTGTATGGCAATATTAAAATATACTAATGACAACATCAAATCAGCTAATTTTATGTTATTAGAATTTGAGTACACAAGGGGTGCCTGGATGGCTCAGCTGGTTAAGTATCCACCTTCTGCTCAGGTCATGATCTCAGGTTGTGATCTCGGGTCGTGATCTCAGGGTCCTGGGATTGAGCCTCAAGTCCGGTTGCCTGCTCAGTGGAGAGTCTGCTTCTCTCTCTCTCCTTACCCCACCACATCATGCACTTTCTCTCAAATAAATAAATAAATAAAATCTTTTCTTAAAAAAGAATATGAAAGCTCAAGGGAATAATGAATTTGTATTTTAATCAAGCAAATCAGAACTCTCCAAGGTAAATTTTTGGAATTTGCTAGTGGACAGCATATGTATACAACAGAGTTTTATATGTGAAAACAAGTAGATTTTTCTTCATATTTGTTACAGAAATGTCTGCTACTAAATCAGGTATTTAGTCATTTTCAAAGACCTCTAAACTTCCTAGAATTGACTTGGGACATATATCAGATACTATAGAGATCATTTATATGTGATTTAGTTATAACCTCTGTATCTAAAAAGTCTTTGAGATGAAATATAAAAAATACTTTTAGAAAGTCAGTATATTTAAATTAGAACCCACATGGATTAGAACCCACAGGAAACAATGGATAAAGCATTAAGTATAATAATTATATTATTTTTATAAAGGTACTTGATTCAAAGTATGACCAATAAGGAAATTTTGCTACTTCCTCTTGTATCCTTACTGGAATTAATTCAAATTCAATGGAAGGTCACTGTATGTTCTGTTATAATAAATGAATGCCATTTGAGGGGGTTTGGAACTAGTGAGCTTTATAAAATATTATTTTATTTTAATAGAATATTCTATTAGAAGCTTAGACTGCATCCTTCAGCTAAAATAATTAAGAAATATCCTTACATGAAGTAATTTATCAATGAACAGATTTTAAAATTTATGAAGCTAAAATATGATGTGTGCTCTTCTCAAAACACATGTGCTTCGTCTATTTTAACTGAATTAGTAATGTATCAGTTTGGTAAACTAAGTAGAACCAAAAGTGTAGATACAGCCCAAATAACAGAGTATTCTCTACAAACAAACTGTCATGAAAAACAAACAAAAGTAAGAGGATAATGATGATGATAAGAGATAAAGAGGAAGAAGATAAAGTTAGTGTGATTTTGATATCACTGACATCAAAAGTTTCTTTTTAACCACAAATAACCAACATATGAACTGATTTCCTGGGGATAACTCTGAATTACGGGAATTAGACCATAAAATATGTCCCTCCACGCTATTATCAAGACAGAGGAGAATATTTATATGTGTTGTGATAGAAATATTTGTACCTACTCATTTAAAAATGTGTTATTAAGCTGTTTACAGAAAGGTTCAAGTATAAAGATACTAAAGAACATTCTGATAGATGATTTGAGAGATTTTGATTTAGTAGCGATAAATTAATTTCTAGCTATTTTAATTACAATGTTGGTATTATGATGAAAGTTTTTTGGGAAAATTAATAGAATGGAAATTTTATCAGTATTTTGGCTCATCCATAATTTAGAAAGAGAAACAATGATTGGTAATGAAGGAATAAATATCCTAAATTGTTCTTAAGCATTTTCTCACTAATGTAAAAAGGCATTTGAATGATCAGTACGTTAACTGTGCCTGAAGCCTGCCTGTTGCCCTTGTGGGAGATTAGAACGAGAGCCAGATGAGCCCCCAGCAGTGAGAACAAAGTTGGTAAATAGCTTTTATACTGAATCCAGTGAGCCCTCACATATGTAGTTTGAGCTATAAAGAATTTCCTCTTTGTTATCTGATGAGTTTATATATTATTTCTATCTTAACAAATTATTCCTCAAGAGGCAGAGTAAAGGGATTGCAAGAACATTATTCAGAAAAGAATTTGAATAGTTGAGAGGGCAAAGGATTTTTTTCTTGGCAGTCTTTAAGTGTATATATATATATATATATATATATATATATATAGACACACATATATCTATATATAGACACACATATATCTATACAGAAATATCTATACACATTTATATATACACAAATATGGATAACATGTATATATACACACACACATATACACACATACATACGTACATACACACACACAGAATATGAATCTCTGATTCCAGCCAGGGATAATCCTTTCATCTATAAAACATACAGAGATTGTTGTATAGCTATGGACCCAGGAAAATAATTCACTTCAGTATCTAGAAAAATTTGTGCCTCTCTAAGTTCTTTTACTGAAATGATTCTTTAAGTACCTATGGCTCCAAGTCTTCACTGTTGTGATAAATAATTTTGATTCCCAGGACTTCCTACTGAGGTTTTCTATGATCCATTAAAAAATACATTACTTTAAAAAAATTAATACATTTTCTGCTGAGTTTGACTGAGAGTATGGTCTGTCCCCTTTACTACAGTGTTTCTGGCTTCTTGGGAGCTGATGTCAAGAGATGAGATGACCAGTCTTCTATGTCAACCTTAGAGACAGAGCATTAGGGGCATGTTTAGACCTGTCTAGATTTGTTGAGATGTGGTTAGTGTGGAAGATTTTCTCTGAAGACAGTTGGAGCAGAATGCTTTAAATTCTTTGCACTGTAATAGAAGATTACTCATAGTATTAGAGAAAAACTTCATTCTATCTCAGCGTGATGAGACTTCTGAGTTCACTATGCCAGTTCACTGTTTAAATTCAGGAATATCGGTGTTCAGCTACAGAATAAATGTAATGGGGGAATTTTAGCAGATCCACTTTATGAAGAAGTTCATTACAAGCGTAATTATTAAACTGTTCAATCAGTTGGATTGTGGATCAAAGACACTATTTAGCGTTCTTGGGCTAATAAGTGGGAGGAGAAGTTTTCAAAGCCAGAATGGAGAACTTGGATAGAATGTGGAGGTAGTAAATGTAGCTATTATAAAAGTCTAGGAGGGAAAGAGGAGATAAAAAGAAAATAGTGGAAATGAGAAGAACTTCAGGATTGAGTAATAGAAAAATGTTTGTCCAAAGTATGGCACTGAGGGCAGTGGACCAAGAGGGAGAAGTTCACCCTGAGGAAGAGCAAGGTGCTCACAGGCAGTGTCTCTCTGAAAGGCACTAAGGGGTCAGCTCCTGGTCAAAGAAGAAGGGTTGCTTGTAAGTGGAGCTGAGTCCTGAGTACAGAGGAGGAATTCATTGCAAGGGTTTTGCTCTACAAAGGAAAGTAAATAGCAGGCTAATCTGTTCAGAGTAAAAGAGTGGAGGGGTATGTGGAATTTGAAGAAAGCTAAAATATTTAGAATCATTTTTGTGAGGAATATGTGAGAAGACTCAAATGAAACCAAGGAAGAATAAATCAAGAGATCTGAGAGAGCCACAGTGAGCCCAGTTTGAGTGAGAAAATTCTATTTCTATTCTATTTTTAGGCTGTTCTGACCTACTTTGAAATCCCTCAAATGCTCACAACTTGTCTACTCTCTCCCTGTGAGGTCATACATAACCTGCTTGCCTCATGAAAAAAAAAAGTTTCAAATTTTTCCCACCTCCTAAAACAAATTTCATTAGTTTCTGAGATCGAGGCAAACCAATGTGGTCAAAGTGCAGATATAAAAAGAAATGTTAATGGCTTTGCCTATCCTCACAAGGACTTTTAATTGTGATTCTTTCTCAAGAAACATAATTTTTCAATATGGTAATTTAGAAAATATTTCTAAATCCTAGAAGAGAAACACAAAGTTTGGGAAGTTTCAGATGGGGAAAGGGGTTTGTGAGCCACTCTATGTGGCAGTAGAATTTGAAGGATTCCTTATATTCCATCACATCACCTAATTGGCCACAGGTAGTATAACATATATTTGTGTGTTTATATGTAGGTATATAAAATATCTACATGATTATCTATACTCCAGATATTACTTGTGAATTAGGGATATTTCTTCTTTCCTGAAAAGCTAGGGAGAAAAGACTGAGCTGTTTTAGCTATATAAATATTTTTCTGTAATCTCACATTGTATAAAAATAAAATGACACTTTCTGAATACTTTACCCTGAAAACTTTTCTATTACTTGGGAAGCTCTTCTTAACTGCTTCCTTTGAGTTTGGTTTGTGATTTACTGGGACCATTTAGAGACAGCTCATATTTTCTAGGCATACTGTAGATATTTTAATGCCTTAATCAATTTTTGCCACTTTAGTTTCTCTACTGGGCTAGATTAATCTTCCCCTACGTTCCCAACTTTCAAAGAGGATCACTTATCAAAATCGTCTTTACAGGAAAAAATGAAGCTGCAATTAAAAAAACACACTCATCTCTCCCAAGTCATATATCACAAATATTGTTAACTATCATATAAACAGCCATCAGAATAAAGCCTTAAAATAAGTGTGTTCCTCAGTCTAGAAAATGTGTAAAAATGAATATTGTTTGCTTTTCAATTTAAGCTAATTTGATTTTCAGCTTTCTCCACTAATGTATTATGATATGTCACTTCTGAAATGGTAGAGATATCATACCCAAAACTCGTGGTATGGGTGAAAATGAAGTTTTAAAGCAGAGAAAATGAAAAAAAGTACGAGAAATTGTGGGAAACTCTGTAAATGAAACACCAATTTCTGACACGGGTTAACACCTTATTCAGGTATTATTCAGGCACCCGATGGTGCCTTCATTCAGGCTTTCATTTCCATTGTGAGCTCCTCTGGGCTTATATGGTTCTAGCATAGGTGTGCTCTCCTTCACCACATCTCTCCTCACCTTGATTTCCAGGAAGGCCTCAGCTGCTCTACAAGGGACTTAGAAGAAAGGGAAAGTTGTTGCTTTGCTCTTTTGTTGTAAGGGCAGAGACAATAAATTGGATTGGCTTTACTTTTTTTCCAGAAATAGAGGGGTTCCAGAAATACTGATACTCCCTCACTCATCAAGGCAATAGATCAAGGTATTTGATTCTCAACATCCTCCCTGTGATACCATTCCTCTAGGGTAGTTCTCAGTAAAGCAGTAAGTTACATTCTTAAATCAGGTACCAGCAAAAGCGACTTCTCTAGATCCTCTTGATGCCCATAATGATAAATATATGAAGATGGCATAACAGGCAGTTCAGCCTTGTGTTCTGAAGATCATGCTCAAGGACATATTTTAAAGGACTTGGAAATTTGACAAAAGCATACATTTTCAAGGAATAACATAAAACTTGAGGCATCTCAAAAACAAATTTAAAATTCTTCTTATCTGGAGTTAAACTTTAATATGGGAAGATTTCTACCCCTCTCACCTTTCAGAAAAAATCACTGTTGTTTCAAAAGTTTTCTGTGGAGATACGGTTCAAGCCAATCATTTCTATATTCTATTTAGAGATGTATCAATCATGGAAGACTTTGTGGTTATCATTTGTTGCTTTGGTGAACCTAGAAATGTGTTAACTATGAACAAGAGGCAAGAGAGAAAGAAAGCTTTGAGCTGAGAGTCACTGTAACCCTGGGGAGATGGGTATCTGACTGGATTCCAGCGTTAACTTTTTGAAGTCAGGCACACAGTTTCATTGGGCCTTAGTTTCCCTAGCTTTAAAATGAGGACTCCAAACTAGAGTTACTCTCTAGGGTTTCTCCTGGTGTTATGTCTATGCTGGAAAGCCTGTGTCCAAAGTAGTAGTCTCCACCATTCAAAAAAAGTCTACAATGAGGAACCCTGGTAAAGGATTGTAAAACTATCAGTTATTTAACTATTCAACATCTCTGATTTACCTTGAGGCATTTTTAAAAATACATATGAATGAAGCTAGGTGAAGCCTATGTTTTCTTTCCTTGCTTTTTACATTCAGGACTGCCCAGTAGAGCCATGGGAGCCCAATGAAGCTCTGTGAAGTCAGATAGGAAGGGTCGCTTGAGACCATCGCTTAGAAAACCAAATCCGGCTGATGGGAAACATTCTGAGTGGGATGGTGGTGCGCCTTCCATCTCTTGTTTAATTGAGTTTGCATATTTGGAAGCCCATTGATAGGTTAAGTAGAAATCTGATTCTATCCCTGGAAAGAAAACTGTTAATGATATGCTATGTGAACCTGTTTTCCTTTTCTGCTCAGCAATTTGTATAGGCTCGCTCCTTATTTGTCTCTTGATAACCTCATCAATCTCATCCATGCCCTCCTGACCACAGCGCCTGATTGCAGTAATTCCATTTCAGGGGGGCTTTTAGGAAGACTTGGCTTTTGCATTTAGCTAGAACTGCACGATGGAGTGATCGTTTCTTCCCGAGAGTGAGCGCCGAGATCATATTATGCTTGCCTTGATTTCTTTGTAAAGGCTGCCTATAGAATTTCATATTGATTTTAAGCTGGCGCTGTTTCATTTTTAACTCCTTTGTAAGCCAGGAATCCAGTTATATTAGCCTCTCCTCCCTGTCATTCTGACAGGCATTGGTTACCTGCTTTTTGCAGGCTGTATTCCCTACTCAACGTAGCTCTTTTGATATAGAACTTGTTGCCTTTACTCTTTTATGTTGTTGCTTTGTTTGAAAATCCAGACCAGTGTAGTGCAAGGTTGCAAGGCTAAGATGTAATTGAAAAATGGTATACAAATGAGAAAGCAAAGAGGATGGGAATTGATGCCTAGGATTTGCAAAAGCACTGGCAGCCATACACTGTTCCAGAGAGGGTTTTGAAGAAGACGTAAGGTTTGCCAAGCGATATGAAGAAAGGCCCAGTTGTCAGTTGAACAATGAAAGATGGCTACAGGTGTGACTTCCTGAAAGCATACCTTAGTTTCAATGTTTATCAACTGGCTGTCCTCCAGAAACTCAATTTGGTGTCATTTGGCAACAAGTCTGACCTAGAGCAATGCAGACTTATATGTGGCACCCACTCTAATAGCACAATCATTTCGTAGTGCCTTGGAACTTACAGAGCCTTTCAAATCCTTTGTCTCATTTGCTTTTCACAATGGCCTTGGAACACAGGCAGGGGAGGTATTAGTATGCCCTTTTAGAGGTGAGGGAGTAGAGAACGAGAGCACAAATTAGTCAGTCGACAAATATATGGCAGAAACTGGGCTGCCATTTTCGATTGCCAACACCAAACTTGTTGCTCTTTGGTTTTGTGGCAATCTGAAGTAATGTAAGCAAAAATTCAACTTGCATATTCTTTGTGTCGCACTTAGATTTACGATTCCTTATTTATTTCCTTGTCTTTGTACTTTCAGATTTATCTCCAGCACAGCAGAGTTACTTTTCTCACAAAGGAGAATGACAGAAATCAAGGTCTCCATGTTAAGCATATTATTCTTAACTGCTTAGAGAATTTTCCCACTGGATTGCCCTATTGTATTTTAAATTTTATTTTAGCTCTATTTTCTCGTCTGTAACGTGAAGGGGTTAGGCTCTGTTCCTCTCATTCTATGGTTCCGTGATTAGGAGAATGCGAGGTGAAGACAGAATCAGGGTTGCAAGTGAGTATGATTATCATGGAATCACAAGCACAGTGCATTATGCATGTTTTAAAACTGGGTATAGTATTTATATTCTAAAGTGTTTTCTTATGAATTACTTCATCCTTCAGTGTGCTGTTTAAGTCATGCTGCAAACATAATCCTCTCACAAATCCAAATCAATGTGTTTGTCCTCCATATAAGATACTTAAAATTTTCAAAATGTGTTTATGTCCAAAGACAAAATGTTTAGTTTTATAGAATTCTCTCAGTTGACAGAGGGCTTTGTAAGATTGACTCTAAGTAACCACTAAAATATTTATATTCTCCTCTTAGTCATGAATTTCTAGAGTGCTTAAACATTAGCAATCATTTTTAATTTAGTGATTCCATATTCTTTATTTAATACCTTGATGCCACCCTTAAGGCCAAACCATGTAGTTCAACTTTCAAGAACAAATGAGCTTTGACAAGACTTATGATGAGTTCGATCATTTGTCTTAAAAAACTATTTCACATTTTGGAGGTGCCTCAGTGGCTCAGTTGGTGAAGTGTCCAACTTTTGATTTTGACTCAGGTCATGATCTGCGGGTGTGAGACTGAGCCCACAGAGCCTGCTTGAGATTCTCTCTCCCTCTCCCTCTACTCCTCCCCTATGTGCTCTCTCTCTCTAGGAAAAAAAAAAAATTCAGATTTTAAATGAGACAATTATCCATTTCTTATTTTCATAATGGCCCTTACTGCATATAGGTAGACTGATAGGTCACAGCAGAAATCTGTTAATCTAATTATTTCTTAGCTGCTAGGCCTCAAGGAACTTAAAATATTCAGACTTAGAACAAAATTGGATTCATAAAATCTGCTCTTTTAAAGCCCTTGGATAAACCTTGACTTTTGAAAGACTCTTGGGTTATATGTCTGGACTTCAGATATGGACCTTGGAAAACCAGTCACATCAACATCAATAAAGCAACCACCACAACAAAAAGCCCAGGGAAATACATTATCTTTTTGCTCTTCAAATTTAATTTTTAAAATGCTATTGGTAATTCCCAGTGATAAACTCACAATTCGGCCTTTTGCCTCATTTCTTTATGAGTTTAAATAAGTAGCTACTCAAATTGTGAGGATATTTAGAGCTTCATTTCTGTTTGTAATTCCTACTATTTCACAGGCAGAAGTACAAACCCAGGGTATCTGAGTCGTTTTCAGCTTTTGTGCATGATTTCAGCAGAGAATTTATTTCCTGCAAATGCTATTAGACACCTTTTTATTATTAACATATATACTGACTTTTCCCCCAAGATTTTCAATGTGATGGATTTTTTATTCCCTAAAGTTTGATTCCAACATGGATGTGATCAAAACTGGTGGAGAGTAAACATATTCTTTTAGTAAAATCCATAGTCATTGTCACATCTGTGCAAAACCATGGCAGCGAAACCCCAAAGCAGACAAAACAGCACTTTTTCTTAAAAAAAAAAATCCATTCAATATGCAGCTCTGTTTTATTAACTGACTTGTAGAGGTCTGAATATTTCTCCGTGGACCTGGGTCACCTTCTGCACACATTGGGGGCGATTCCTGGTTTCAGATGGTGCTGTTCCCAACTCTCAGTGTGCCAAGATTTGCTTTGAGTCTCAGAGTTTACTCATATTGAAACTCAAGAGATATAAACTGAAATCAAAATGCTGTGTTCAAAGAATTGCCTGAAAGTTGAAACCGCCCAGCCTCCTGCAGCTGCAGCCATTGTGATTCTATGACCAGAGTTTCTGGGAGGCTTACTCTCCATGAGTCATTAACAGAGTAATTGCTCTAGATTTTTATAGGTATATCAACTGGTGATGAGAAAGCATGATTTAATTTTTCTGGCTACTTGCTTATATCTCGGATTTATTTTCTGTGGGGCTTGCTCCAGTACCATCAGTGGAAAAGGATAAAATACAGGAAGGCAGACTCCCAACTCCAGAGTGCGCCTTCTGACTGATGTTTCTGATAGAGAATCTTCGAGTGGACGTAAGAGGAACCAGCTGTGTGGGAGCACATATTGATGACTTGGTTGGCAGCACTCCCCTGCTGAGTGCCAAGCTACAGATGCACTCCCAATCAATTCCCACACAGCTACAGTTCAGTGAACTATTCCGAAAGAAAAGAGCATGGCACTGGGGGCCATAAGATCCAGAAATACCAGAGAGGAGTCCAAAGAGATCAAATCTCTAAATAAAGCAGAGCTACAGTAGACCTCCAGGGACAAAGTGGCCAAAAGTAAGAAAGAAATAAGCTAACCGAAGTGTGTGTGAATATGTTTGTGTATGTAGAATGGATGTGATAAAAACAGACACTGGTTCTTTTCCTTGTCGTGTGTTTGTTAGTACTAAGACAGATAGGGGATTGCCTTATGTACTAGAGACCAGCTCCTGGCTGTTGAATTAAATGAAGTGGAATGAGCAAATAAAGTTCTCTAAAAATTCCCAAATATGGAATAAACTAAAAGTGAAAATATCATGTACATAATATGTATCACATTTTGCTGAATGGTTTTTGAAATAACAGAGCAATTATAGCTTAGAAAATGAGAATATTGGGTGCTGTGTTCTGTGATCCATTTCTATGGCCTCGATACAGTCCTGTGAGAGTCCTCTTTTTTCCTTTCCTTGTCTTGTTCTTTCTTTCTCTCTCTTTGTAATATGGAATGCTTCATGAATTTGCATGTCATCCTTCACAGGGGCCATGCTAATCTTCTCTGCATCATTCCAACTTTAGTATATGTGCTGCCAAAGTGAGCTCCATTTCTTTCTTTCTACATGTGTGGTTTATACATGTATATTATGCTTCCATATATGAACATGTAATGTATAAAATTAACTTATTATTAAAACTTCAATATAAAATATTGAATACATATATGCCATATACATACACATATATATGTATATATACCATTTATGATCTGATAAATGAGAACTCCTGGAGAATTAAAAAAAAGTCTAGAGAGATTTTAAAATGTAAGAGATTTTATATTTAAAAACTAAGGTAATAAAACATTCATTTTTGAAATATTAAAATAAAAACTGATTTTTCATCTAGTTTGAAATGCTTACATTGTGAAAAGGGACAGAAGCTTCACTTTGAAAATAATGACTTTAAACTCAAGATAAAGTAATTTTATTTATTTACTTGTTTTAAGATTTTATTTATTTATTCATGAGAGACACAGAGAGAGGCAGAGACATAGGCAGAGGGAGAAGCAGGCTCCCTGTGGGCAGTATGATGTGGGACTCGATCCCAGGACCCCAGAATCACGACTTGAGCCAAAGGCAGACACTCAACCACTGAGCCACCCAGGTGCTCTGACATAAAGTAATTTAAAAAGCAATTTTCTAGCAGAAAAGTAAAACCCGCCCCCCCCTTTTTTTTTTGGTCATTGATCTTTAATTTAATGATCTAAAAATCTGTATTCTATTAAAAATGCCAAATATATTCTTGACGTTTATGTTCTAGCTATGAGATTGGGAAAGAGTAAGTGGCTGATTTAGGTAGAAATGCACAGCAGGCTGACAACGAAGTGGTCCTAATTCCTATAGTGAGCATCATGCAGTAAAGAATCAAAACCCATGAACAAAAAAGGGTCACAAGAAACGAAAGCAAAAGTGTAGACATCTATTTTTAGTAAGTTTCATAGGACCTGGGAGGGAAGATACGTACAGCGTGAAAATTTCAGAGCTGAAGTTCTAAAAGGAAAATGAGTTGTTGACAATATTGTAAGATCTTTCTTGAAAGTGTCACGGGCAGCTGTTTTCAAAGGTAACCCAGACACAAATAAGGAGCCTAAACAACTTAACTGCACATAAAATAACATTAAAATGTATATCCCATTTCCCTTAGATACTTTTGTATTTATCACTTTTATAAATATACAGTTTTTAAAAAAGATTTTATTTATTTATTCATGAAAAACACATAGAGGCAGAGACACAGGCAGAGGAAGAAGCAGGCTCTCTGCGGGGAGCTTGATGTGGAACTCCATCCCAGGACCCCAGGATCATGACCTGAGCCAAAGGGAGATGCTCAACCATTGAGCCACCCAGGTATCCCTATACAGTTCTTTTTAACTTAAAAAGCTTTTTAAAATAATAAAAACTGATTAAACAGCAGCTACACTTTGATAATTACTTAATTTACATAATCTCAATCTTATCTTTGGTTCTTTCAAAAGAACTGTGAACTGTGAGGTTATTATCCCACTTTGCAGATGAGAAGTCTGTATACGTGGTGAAAATAGCAAAACCAAAATATTAATTTCAATCACTGTTTTGCCTTGGCACATCCCACTTTTCTGGAATATAGTGCTGCATACATATTATATATTTAATAAATCCTTCATGACAGATTGATTGATTGATTATTATTAATCACGATTCTTGTCCTAGGAGATATTTACAACAGCGGCTAAGAAAACAGAACAAATGCTTCCTATTTTTCACAAGCTCCCTTGGATTTTTCCAGCTTTTCAGGAATCAAGCCCAATAATGATGAGATCAGCCAACCTCCCTTCAGATAAAAATATCTTTTCTTTCTCAGAACTCCTCCTCTGTCCCCATGGCACCCTGCTCAATGCAGTGCAAACAGTAGATGGACTCACTATCAGTCACTAAGCACTTACTGAGCACCTGTTCTGAGAGGCAGAGTGTGCAAAGTAGAGCTTGACTGAGGCACTGAGGAAGAGCTGGCTCTTCTTTGTAAGTGAACTGGCTGTAAGAATTTGAGCAAGTCACTTTCTCACCTGCTCTAGAGTTCAGTTTGCTCATCTGTACAACTGAAAGTGCTTGACAGGTTAATTCTAAGATTCCTTCTAGCTCTGATGACCTCGGCTTCTGTTACAGCATCTTTATTTCTTGGGGTGGGGGTGGGGGTGGGAGGGCATTCAGGGAAATAAATTTGGAAGAGTGGAAACATTCGGACACGTTCTGAAATATAGTTTGTTAAATTCCTTCCAAAAAACCACACATTCTATTTTTCTCCTCAACTGCTTTCTTATTTTTAGGTTTATATTTTCAAAATGATACCTTCTGAATAAATAGATGGGGACAATAAAACCACCTATAAAAACAACCTAGTAAGGTGGCAATAAAATATGAATCATGGTTCCCAGGGTCAGTAGCATTGTCAGAATGTACATATCACAGTATACAACACTGACAACTGTGGTATTCTCTTGGGGAGAGGGGGAGGGGGGCATGTATTAATCAAGGACTGAGCCGACATTGAGGTAAAAGGGTGGGGGGATGAGATAAAATAAACTTTCCATGTCTCAGAATGACTGGCTCAAAAAGCTACCATTTGGAAGAGTTGTAGCTAAATCCAACTGTGATCCAGGTGATAAAATGGAGCTAAGGAATTGTAGGAGGCAGTTTCTGTCTCTGATTCTGTCCTTAACATGATGTATGATGTTGAAGAAGGATATCAACCTTTATCAATTTCTTCATAGTGAAGTGGGTAAAATAACACTATTTCCCTTAGTTGTATATTTTTTTATAAGACTGATATTTATAAAAGGTTTTGGTCTCTTTTTATGGAAGAACACAATATAACTAATAAAAAGAACTGTATTCATTTTCTACAACAAATGTTCATGAAATAAAATGAATGGTGTCACAGAGCAATTTGCTAAACTATATTTTGTAAGTACAAATAGGAATTTTCTGCATCACATACAATTTAGTCTATCGAATTAGGATGAACATTACCCAAAGAGAACACAATACAGGAGCTGTAATTTAATGATCATACTAGACAGCCACCTCCCACATAGCAAGAGGTTATCATAATTATTTACATTTGGGCGTAGAAAGAAGACAAAATGTGTCATCTTTTGGGTTGCTGCTTGCATTCAAAAAGGAAATGATCTTCTCTAAAGACTGAAGTCACCAAAATGAATTAATTAAAACTCATCAGCTTTGATAGTGGAAACAGAAATTTACATCAAATAAAGAATTTCTCTAATTCAAGAAAAGAGGTTTTCTAGAGAAGAGAAAATCTTAAAAAGACAGAGAAAGGAAATCATGACCCTTTTGACATATCCATGAAAGCCACGTATTCAACAATGAACTCTCACAGTAATGGAGAACCACACCTTCTGAGGGGTCTACACCTTGTCTTGGTCTTTCATTCTCAGAATTTCCAAGTTTTCTATTTAGTAAATGTACTCTTCCCTGCACACAGACAGATGTTTACAGAATATGTATTAGAATCAGGGAGGATAAACAGAATGACTTTCTGAATTGACTTTAAAAAGTACCTTTTCTTGTCCATCTGCTTTTGGATAATCAAGTTTCTATTTGATTAGAAACTAATATTAGGGACAAAAGAAAATTGTAGACAGGAGTGCTTTCCCCAATCTCCTAGTGAAATCACCTTCCTTGATTCCAACCTTTCCTAAATATTAAATTGAGCAGAGTTTAAGAAAAGTCTTCCCTACTGAAGTAGTTTTAAGGATAATGATGTCACTCCATGCTCATAAATATGTCCTCACTAGTTTTCTAAGGATGAGTAAGGCCATGATACCTAACATACCTGCACACATTGTGGGATCAGTGGATGAGACTTTCTCATCTACTTAGGATAAAAGAGTAATAAAAAGGGCCAGGACCAGAATTAGTTAGACAACATGTAGGGTAGAAGTATTGCAGTGTGCTAGAAAATGGAGTATTTCCAAAATGGTAGATTGAGTGGTTTTCAGAAATAAGGGGATTCGGGCAACTGGGAGGAGGGGTTTGTACTAGGAATATTTTATGTAAAAGAGAGCTTAGAGATTAATTTTACCTATTTCATATCTCTTCCAAGATCATACTCTAGAAAACTTTTATTTACCAGTCATTCTTATTTTTATTTCATATCCTCTGGATACCTGGTATTTGGTTAGACTTAGTAAACTGAAATTACTTACTACCTTATGCAAGGCTTCATGAACAACAACATAATGAAAGTTAAAGATCATATCCAAATTCATACAAACTGTATGAGACAATTAAAAATTATGCATAATTTCAACAGATATTTGCTGAGTGTCTACAATATGCCACGCAAACTTGTATGTGCTGGCAATACCTTAGAGAACACTAACAAATATCCCTGACTTTACAGTGTTTACATTCTACTGAGGAAGGAAATAGTAAGCAAACACATGTGGAAAATAGACTGTGTGTCCAAAGATTGTAAGTTTATAGAAGAAAATAGGGAGAAAGATAGAGTTCCCAAACAGGCAGATGGGGTGGATAGGCGAAATTTTCTCTAGAAAGTTCAAGGAAGGCCTTGTTGAAAAGGTGGCTTTTATGCCACACATGAAACAGCTCTGGACAGATTTATGTATGGCATTCAAAAGAAACCTTCAGCTTTTCAGTGATCTCATATGAGCTCAAATGTCAATGCAACTTATGTGAATTTCATTTAGGTTGATTTTTTACCTCTTTCAATGTAGATTCACTCTCATAAAGTACATATTGTGAAATATAATTCCCCACTGTCCTACATTCTACCTAAGAAAGACTACAGATCTAAGATCTTGTGATATTTAGCTATTTTAAATTTTTATAATTGTCATTTTCCTATGAAAAGTTACCCCATGAGGAAAAATATAAGCTTCATCCTGTATTATAATGCAGCAGAAAGCATAAAACTAAGACTGAAGAGATGCGGGTTCTGGTTGTATGGTTCAGACATTACCTATTAACCTCAGTTTGGAGGTTTAACCTCATTTGCATGATAAAGCATTAGACCACTTCAACAGTTCCCAAAAGGTGTTCCTCAGAGCACTAGTGCTTTTGGAAAAAAGACAACTAATGGTCAACTAAGTATGAAAACATCATTTATCACACAGACTCTAATCAGAGAGTCCAATGCAGGTTAAAGGATCTGAAGGGCTATTGAATAAAAGGAACCCATCGAACCATAAACTTCGTTTAACTCAGAATCTCCTAAACATACTGCAACAGACCTAGGAAAAAATCATAAATGCTCACGTTTCTTATAGTTTGGAAATTGTAATTGTTCCTTTCTATTATGCCAGTTCCATTTTATCAATAAAGATGAGCTAAGTTATACTGAGGTTAACAACTGTGGAAAATCTCAAGGGTTTAAGACAAAAAAGTTATTTCTTACTCACATGATAATGTTTACTGGGGACTGGCTTCAAGTCTCAGTTCTGTGTTCTTACTGCAGTCCACAATGGGCAAAGTCACAGTCCGGAGCATCACCAGTTGCTGTGGCATGAAGAAAGAGAGCCCAGTGTGACCTCATTTTAAGGTGCAGTTGAAAGTATATATTTCACATGTATTTGGGACCTGTACAGGTAATGACTGGTAAAAGAACTAACGACTCCATGCTTATCTTCTGAAATAATTTCATGGTTAAGCTACATCTAATGGATGGTGGTGGCTTTGGAGTTCTTGGATGCCTGATTTTCTTGTATTCCAATCAAGAGCTTTGGACTTTATTCTTTAGGCAATAAGATTGCTTGTGGAAAAAAAAATTTATCCCTTTGAGACTTGCTTTTAAGTTCTTTTAGGATAGCTTCACAATTGCCTTTTTTCCCAGGGCTAGTATAGCCTTCCCTCTAAGGCCTCACTAGACACTAGAGGCCCTTAGATGGCCTCTAGTGAATGTTCTGAGTACCAAAGGAGCCTCAACTCTGGCTAGTGGGAATTTCAACAGTTCTAGACTAGTACAAACTCTGGAATTCATTACCTGGCTGCCCAGAAATTGTTCCTTTTTCAGAAGTTTTTCTTGCTTTGTCTCTTGGAGTTTCACTGTATGCAAACAAAGGTTGGCATTAAGCTAAAGATTCAGAAAGACTCCTCTGCATATTTTTGGAGCCCTTTTGCTGCACAACTTCCTGCTGCAAATGCCCTGCAAATTCTAGCTGCCTCTTCACTCAGGGAGGCCTCCAGGCACTATTCAGATTTTCCTTTATTGTGCTACAGCCTAGAAATCTCTAGGCAAAGAGCCTAAGAAACTGTAGGTCTCATTTCTTTTGTTTCCTCTCTCTCAGGGATCATTGTGCTGTGCTGTCTATTGTTCAAAATATGAAAACAGTTGTTTCCTACATTTTGCCCAGTTTTCTAGTTGTTTATGGCAAGAGGTTAATTCAAAATCCTGTTACTCTCTTATGACTGGAAACTCCTGTCTCCTAAATCTAAATTTAGTTCCAGTTTTAGAAACACTGTTTTTCAGCATGGCAGAGCACCACGTCTAGGAGGTCAAAAAATGGATTTCTTGTTTTTTCCCGGGAGAACAGAAAGCTATAAACATGATAAACTCCAATACTATACTTCCATTTCCTGAACTGTAACTCTTGGAACCAATAGGAAAAGTATATATTGACCTAAGTATATACTGACCTAAGTAATTGTCAGGATATGTAATCAAAAAGGCTGTTTCTAAGACAACCAACTTATTTATTTCTCAAGCATTAAGACATAGTAAAAAATATTTTAGGTCTTGTAAATATTTATTCTGAAGTCACACAAAAGTTAAAATACATGATCAAGGAAGTAGTATGAACTTAAACCTAGAAAAATAACAATACTTTTTAAATATATGATATTAAGCCAATGGCTTGAGTTCCTATATTGGAAGACCAAGCATTGCCTTGTGCTAATTATAACAATAATAACCTAAGAACTTGTCATTCAACTGGATCTAAATGATAAATTGTGGTTGGTATTGTATGCTAGTTTCTAGAAGCATCTCTTATTACAGGCTGCCTAATGGATATTAATTGAGTGACTGGATGAATGAAAGGTGACAAGAAAGGATGAGGTGTTGCCTTGTAGCAAAGATCTTCCCTTAGAAGGAAGGCATTGCTCCTTAATTCCTTGATTAGTGAGTTCTGAGAAAGCATCCAAGGCAGTGAAGGGTTGGTTTTAACATACAGATGGAGAGATAGACTTCTCACAAGAACTCTGGAAATGAAGATGATAGTAATAATAATAATATAATGAATGAATGATATAATAGTAATAGTGAACAGTGAATAATGAATCATTCCTTGTATAATTTCTATTTACCAAACTTTGTTCTATGCATTTTTTATGTGTACCTCATTGAGTTTTTACTATTACGACATGACAAGGTGGATGCTACATGAGATATCTTTCAGATATCTTTCTTTCAGATATTTAGATATTTATATCACCTTCAGATATTTAGTTATTTTTTATCTTCACTATCCAAAACAATGAACTTCAGTAAACTGACAAAACGGAATCTCCACTTTATCCTGGAAACCTAGAAATTCTGTGTTGGAAGACTGCCTTGCCCCATAGGAGTGATATATTGGCTTAATATATTTATATTCTACAATTATAATTGTAGACCCAGAGATGTTAATTATAGATAAGATAAAAGAGATGATAAGTAACCTGAGCATGGTGGCACAGCTAGTTAGTGGCTGAATCAGGTTGTAAATCTACAGTATGGCTCCAGTGCTCACAATTTTAACCACAGGGCTATACTGGCTCTCTGTGCATGGGACCAAATATAGAGGAGCCCATCAACACTGAAAGTAAGAAAGGTCCCCTAGGAGTTATTTTATAAATCTAACAACAAATAAAGAGGTATAAAAGTCACCCTCAAAAAAAAAAAAAGGTCACCCTCAAGAGGATACCTCTCAAGTCAGCAATACTTGACACACTTGAGAGTGTGTTAGCATATCCCTAAGAAAAGAGCAGAAAAATCTAAAGGGAAGATGCTGTTCAACCACCAAAGCTCTGAATAACTAAATTTGGTGTGAAGAGAAGATGATGTCCTGGTTCAAAAGAGCGAGCTGCTATTCTCAGTGGTAGACATCACTTTTTATTGCAGAGGTGTACGCCTCAGACCTTCTTGAACGAAATCATTAAAAATGAAATTCTATATTTCTATAGCATTAAGATCATGCACACTAGGCAATTTTCTCTTTACACTTTTTTTTTCAGTGTAGTTGCCTCTATGGAGAGAAGATGCTAGAGAGAGGATGTAAACGCATACCGCAATAGAAATTATCCTAGTTTAGACACATAAGGGCTTCAGATATTTAGTTATTTTTAATCTTCACTACCCAAAACAATGAACTTTAGTAAACTGACAAAATGGAATCTCCAGTTCATCCTGGAAACCTCGAAAATCTGTGTTGGAAAACTGCCTTGCCTGCTAGGAGTGGTACATTGGCTTAAACTGAACACTATTCTTTAAACTTCTACTCTCTCTTCTGTTGCAGCCAAAGGGAAAAGGATTATTATTTGGTTATTCCATTGTGTGTCTAGTGAAATTATACAGGTTTGAGGATTTGAATGAATATTTGGAATTATAACCATAGGACTAACATTTACTAAGTACTCACTATGAGCCAGACACCATCCTAAGAACTTTACATTGTTTTATTGAAGTCCTGTGTAGAAGATCCTATTATTAGTCTCATTCTACAGAAGAGAAAGTTGAGGCTGAGTGAGGTTTAATACCTTGCCTAAGTTCACAGACCTAGTAAATAGATCTGAACTCTGTTACCTCCAAAGCCTATGTATGCCCTATAACATCTGCTATGCTTTCTCCCAATATGGCATCCATTTACAATATAGATATATAGAATCCAAATCCAAACATATAGCCAACATAGGAATTGTTTTTGTGCTCTAATCTTAATTATTTTGCTATTGTCATCCTTGATATTATATTTGTCCAATACCACCAGGTTTGGAAATAGAATAGACACAACAGTATCTCCTATGCTCTCTTATTTCAAAACACTCCAACAAACAATTCCACTTCCATACCTTAAAGTCAGTTATAGTCAGTTCAAGTTTTCCATTCTGTTGGAAGTCAGTGGTATGCCATCCCTATTCTATTTCTTCACATATGAGCTGATGAATGATGTTACTTCCCTTTAATTTTTTCCTTTGATTTAGATTGTGAAGAAGAATAAAAGGGTTAAAGTTCCTAGGCTCAAAGTAGAAGTTACCGGAAATGAGAATATGTGTAATAATTTCCAAATTGTATTTACGGATACCATTTTATTCTATTGATTGGAAACTGTACTCAGCAAAGGGATTTATACAAAGGAGATAAGAGAGAATGAGCAATTGAAACAAAGCATTGATGGAAGTTTCCTAACAGCAAAAAATGAGAAGGCTGTGCCATCCCAGGGGAAGTGGGGGGTGGACCCAATGCCTGAAACAATGCGAGCTGGGATGGAGTCAATGGCAGTGAATCCCGTAATTACTAAATTAGACTGTTCCATTTCTGGATAATGCATGCTGCATTTTCATCTTGATTTAAAATCCAATTAGTTCAGGATCATCACTCCTGTTAGTTCTAGCTTCTATCTGGTGGCTTTGAGAATTGGACAATAGATTAGTACTTGTGTGGGTTCTTTGTAGGCCCTCTTTGAAGACATGGCTTTTTAAATCTATGGCAACAGGTGTCCTCCCTCCCACTCTTACATATTTTACTGATTACTCTCTTGGTCTAGCCTCAAATTTTCTCAAGTCAGAGTAACCAATGAAATGCTACATTGGTACATACATGGCTTTTCAATAAATAATGACAACCAACCATAACACATTTGTCCTTGAAATTACTGCTTCCTTTTACATGTTTTGTTTTCTTTTCTATGTAAAGAGTTTGCCATAATGGATTAGTGTCATTTTTAGTTCTCTTGTTTTTATTTACTGAAATCATTAGGTAAATTTTATATCCACTATGAAGAAAAGAAACTTCAAAGGAAAAGAACACATTTGAGGTTTGCCAAATATAAGGGATGAAGACTTCCAGAAAATGAGCATTTTGTTCTTTTCTGGTGAGAGTGAAAAGGAACGTCAGGCAGTTCAGTGACATAGCTTCACTTTGTTCACATGCTTGTATGGGTAAGTAATCAATTAAAGACTAAATCTGTTTCAATGGAAAGACTTTAGGATTTACATATTAGAGTACATTAATCTGTAGTTCATAATTATGGAATTACTCTGAATATAGTTTTGCTTTTCCTTATTGAATACATACAGAAGAACTTCTGGGATGGTGATATAATACATGTTATAAAAATGTGTTCTCCGTAGTGAAGTGTGACGAGTTATAGACTACAATAATTTCACCACAAGAAAGAAAACAGGCATTTTTTTCTTTCGTGGGCTTGCTGAAGAAATGTGGAACATTGATTGAGAGCTACTTGTTAATTCACACTAGGGAATCATGTAGATTACTTAATTTTGAAAATTACAATGTAAACAAAACCAATGCCATAAAGGAGTTCAAGGGCCCTACATCAAAATAATATTTTGTTCATTTACTTTGACAAGTGTGGTTCATATACTCAAGTGTTACTTATGATTATATTACATTTGAATTAACATAGTGCATTTCATCAAAATAATGAAATTTTAGTGATGTAATAACTTATAGAGAAAGTTCATCACATTTTTCTGATGTGGATGTTTTAAACAATTTATATGCATTTATGGCCCATTAATGTTACCCTATGTCTCTCTCTCAGGCTCACTCTCTCTCTCTTTCTCACTTTTTCATACATAAGGGATTAAAAATAAATTTAGCAATTTTCTGCCTTTTCATAACCTCATAGATTATTATTAAAAATGATTGTGTGGTTGATAATTCATACATTTCTGTATTCTTAGTCTGCATTCTTCATATTTTCTTTTTTTAATAATACATTTATTTTTTATTGGTGTTCAATTTGCCAACATACAGAATAACACCCAGTGCTCATCCCGTCAAGTGCGCCCCTCAGTGCCCATCACCCATTCACCCCCACCCTCCGCCCTCCTCCCCTTCCACCACCCCTAGTTCGTTTCCCAGAGTTAGGAGTCTTCATGTTCTGTCTCCCTTTCTGATATTTCCTACCCATTTCTTCTCCCTTCCCTTCTATTCCCTTTCACTATTATTTATATTCCCCAAATGAATGAGACCATATGATGTTTGTCCTTCTCCGAGTGACTTATTTTCAAAAGCAGTTACTACATGTGTGTTTGTGTAGCCAATATCATAGTGTGACTAATAATTAAACCAAATTAAATCTATCAAACTATGAACCCAGTAAATTATATAGTTTAATGCTATGTATCGACAAAAAAAAATGGAAAGATGGGAATATTAGCATAAGGATATTGAGGAAGGCAGAGATATAGGTACTCATCATTTTGAAAATTCCATTTTTATTAAGCTTACACTCCACCAAGTTGGTTAATTCGGCATCTAGGTTCAACTTTTTCTGTTAATTTTGTACACCTTCAGAGAAAGAATATAAAAATAGCATGTTATCATCATTTAAAAAATTATTAACATTTAAACTTTATCCTAGTTACCAAAACACTAGAATAGATAGAAAAAAAATAGGTGAAGAAATGAAAGCAATTATAAATTATCTAGAAACAATTACATCTCATCTATATTTATATAGAAAGCAACACAGATTTATGCATGTTTAGTTATGATATGACATACCATGGCATTTACTTTAAAGAGGGATTTCTAAAATAAATTATATTGGTAATGCTTTTTTGTGTGTGAATTTAGTTCCTTCTCTAAATGACTTAAAAGTTACCAATCTTTAAAATATTTTACTTTTGTTGATTAACTGAGAAATAATGTAACAGTGTCCCACCAATTAAAATTCAATATCCACCTGAATTGTTACTATTAAGTAAGAATACACAAAACCCGGACTTCTGGATGACTCAGTGGTTGAGTTATCTTTAAGCCCCCTTCTTTGACTCAAGAGACGGAAATAAAATTCTACCAGTAAAAATTTGGAACATAAAACTGAGACTAGTAGGGATGCCTGGGTGGCTCTGTGGTTGAGCATCTGACTTTGGCTTAGGTCATGGTCCCAGGGTCCTGGGATCATGTCCTGCATCAGGTTCCCTGCAGGGAGCCTGCTTCTCTCTCTGCCTATGTTTCTGCCTTTCTCTGTGTCTCTGATGAATGAATGAATGAATGAATGAATGAATGAATAAATAAATAAATAAAATCTTAAAAAAATGAATACTCAGTACATGATTTTTTTGGTGGGGCATGCTTTTATTTTTAATGTTTTAAATCACTCACTGAGTCCAGTTGAAGTAATCTCATACACTTGGGCCTTGTGAGAAGGAATAAGTTGGTATGAATGGAACCTACAAAACTCCTGAGGGCAAAGGAGGAGATCTCCAAACTTATGCTCTAAGGACTGAAGGTCAGGAGTGTTATTTTAAGCCTTAAAATACACTAACATTTTATTGAAATATTCCTTCACGTACTAAGAATAAAACTATCAATCAGTTTATCCAGGCAATTACAGGACTACTAACTTTTCAATTGCATTTTGAATTTGGGGCACCTGGGTGGCTCAGTAGTTGAGCATCTGCCTTTGGCTCAGGTCACGATCCCAGAGTCCTGGGATCATGTCCCTTGTTAGGCTCCCCGTAAGAAATCTACTTCTTTCTCTATGTCTCTGCCTCTTTGTGTCTCTCATGAATAAATAAATTAAATATTTTTTAAAAATTGCACTTCGAATTTAAAAAAGCAATCAAGGGCACCTATGTGGCTCAGTCACCACTCATTGTTAATTTTTGGTCAAGTCATAATCTCAGAGTCTGAGATGGAGCCCTCTGTAGGGCTTCAGGCTTAGCGGGGAGTCTAGTTGAGATTCTCTCCCTCTTCCTCTGCTTCCCCCACCCAGCTTGTGCGCTCTCTCTCTGTCTCTCTCTCTCAAATAAATAAATAAAACGTTAAAAGAAAAGCAGTTAAATACCAGAATATAGTATATTTACTAAAGTAAAAAATCTATTTCTCCTCCAAAAAAACTTGCAGAAGTAACCAAGTGATTTTCCTTTATTATCAGTGATGGTAAGATACTGAATAAGCCCAATTCTAAGAAGTTTGATTTCAGGCAGAGTTCCATCTGCAAAAGCATCCTAATTAACTAAAGACATACTAGTTCAACTGCTGTTTTGTGTGATATGTTTATTTTAGATAACATCATAAAGATGTGGGTTGAGTCCATGAAGTTATGCTATAGCATTTTCCATATTAATAAATAGTTTCAGTTTTTAATATGCAGACAATATAACATTTATTTCTTTGTTTCCTTTATTTTCTTTTAGGGGTTAGAAGTGAACACACCTATTTTACTTACAGTGTTTCTAACAGTTTTTATGG
The DNA here is from genome assembly GCF_018345385.1 of Vulpes lagopus. Classification (NCBI taxonomy): domain Eukaryota; kingdom Metazoa; phylum Chordata; class Mammalia; order Carnivora; family Canidae; genus Vulpes; species Vulpes lagopus. Next base: position 24,457,508 of record NC_054826.1, read on the forward strand.
AAAATATCCTTTATATGGCAAACAAAAAATGGAAAATGTATTTTCTTTTACAATTGCTTATCAAACCCCCAATCTTCAGTTTATGAGGGATGGCCTAAAATACCTCTCAGATGCCTTACCAAGATTCTTTACTTCTAAAGAAAAAGAAGCAGATTTCATTCATTACCAGCCCATCTCTGCTCAATTAGGAAGCAAATGAGTAGATGCTTCTGGGTTACTTTATCCATAACGAATGCATGGATATTGCTGGTTTCTAGCAGAGTCACAAAGATAGAAGATGGCTCTGAAAAGAAAAGTGCTAGTCCCTAGGGATCAGAATCCTTGTACCTGTCAGAAAGTTAAATGTGTCTCAGCTGAAGGCAGCTGTTCACTTAGACTTTCAAAAGAGAAACCCTTTTGATGGATTAAAAAAATTATCCACACATACACATATATTGCAAAATGTCAAGGGTGTGTGCAAATCAAGGACACATATATGGCTTGCTTTAGCAAAAATGGAGAAGGAGTTATGAAAAAAAAATAGATTTCCTGCCAGCATAGGTACGTTATTTCCACTACATTAGTCTGGCCAAACTCAATATTCCCACATCAGTTTTGGCTGAGGCCCTTACTATTACCATGGGAGACATGAAGGGTGGGAACAGACAGCAGCTCCTGGATAATTAGAGTAAGTGGCAGGGTCTTGGAGGACAGTGATGATTTTAATGTATAGTAGGGTGTTGGGTGTATAGCGTAATACATATCTAAATCATGCCATGGTTCAAAGAATCCAGCAAGAGCTAGAAAGTCACTCAAGGCTAGTTTTTGCTCTATTAAGAGCCACTTAATTTACCTCCATCCATTATGTAAATGTAAGTTAAATGTAAGTTTCACTTGTCCTTTGGAAAGGGTATGAAAACATATTTTATTTTTGTAGTTTCCTGCAGCTTAACAATACTGCCTATCAATTTAGTTTTCAGAACTGCAGGATTGGGGTGGGATTATTTGAAGTTTCTGGGAAAGAAGGAACATCAATGAGGCACCGATCATCTCAAAGTTCAACGTTAGGACAGTGTGTTTGGCTACCCTGGTCTATTGGCCAGAAAGGGCACCAAAGGCTGAAAGATACTCTCTACACAGAGGGCAGTGACTCAAGTTCAATGCACAGCCACAAGCATTCGTGGATGGTGGTAAATTCTGGCACAGGATGTGCCCTGCAGACCCACTTGTGGTGTGAGACATGAACAATTAATGTTATGAATGAAGAGAACTGTAACATTAGAACTCCTGTTTATGGCACACCTGCAGTGGAGGTCATGAGGTCTAGGTCAGCAAGTATATCACTACAATTGTGAGACCACAGGTAAATAAATCCTTCTGTGCACAATTTTCTTCAGTTGTTAGAGGAGGATTTTTTTCCTTGTAGGGTAGCTAGTTTTCTTATAGAGTAGATGTGATTGATGCTACCTATTAAGTGACTAGCACAGTGCCTGGCACCTATATGTACTCACTAAATAGTTGATAAATATAAGCACGGTTATTTTTGGATATTATAAAGAAGCAACATCTTGTGATGAAAAGTACTCATTATTCAGGACCAGAAGTCTTGGAATAAGTTTTGTCTTTACATGAATGTAGGCAGTGCCTTACAGATATCTAGTATTTTGTAGCACGAGAAAATAGCATTTAAAAACTGCACATCATTTAATTGCTCTGCTTTCTCCTCTGTGATATTGAAGAAAAACAGTAGCACCTGTCCAACCTACTTTACACACTTGTGATTATGAAGTACGATAAGAACTCTGTAAGTACCATGTAAATGGCAGTTATATATGTGTTAATTATTTTCCGTTATTATCTAGAGGTGGTATTGAACAAGGGTCCATGGGAGTACACACATGGTTAGAGGTGATAGCTTAGTGACTTTATCTAAAACAAATTAAGTTGGGATTCTGGAGATCCCAATATGCAAACAAGATCAAATGATATTAAGTGATAACAAAAGAATGGTGATTTTTTTCAATTAGCTTTAGGTGATCATATCTAAGTGAATTAATTTGTACTTACTAAGCACTTAAATGAATTAAACATATTTATTAAGCACTTATAATACAAATGAGACAAGACAATAACCTTTATGGGAGCAGAGGCTGGCTCTGTCTTTGCTAAACCATTCTATCTCAGTGTCTAGCTTTGAATAAATGAATAACACTGTATTTGCTGTGTTGAGGGAAATACTGAAATGCAAGACATAGTCCCTATACTACCTGTCTCTTTTCTTCAAACATTAATTGAGAAGCTATTATATGACAGGCAGTCTGCTAGACTAGGGAAATAGGCAAACAAGAAATAGACCATTGCATTGACAAGTTAACAGCCCAGAGAGAGGTTTACATGTAGAAAGATGAGATGAATATGATGCAATGTGACAGGTGATATAAGAGCATGAACAAGTGCTATGGGAGACTCATGGATAGAACAATTTACTCGGCCTACATCATACCAGTTACTTCTATATAAAACATCTGGAGAATCATACAAGGCTGTGTATACTCAAGTGATGGAATAGATATTTCAAGAATGCAGAGAGTAGAAGCCTATTTTCATTACAGATCAAAGAATATACTATACAGTATCAGCCACTAATAGAAATTATCTAATACTTGGCTTATGGAGCAATGGGAAAATAAATATGAAATCTAAGGAAATCTTTTGCTGAGTTAGAATTATTTGGAGTCAGGCACCTGATTCCAAGTTGGTGCTCAACTAACCCCCAAATTAGTACCTGGAACAAATCTTTTTGATCATACCAACAGTTCTGGGCATTCACACATTGTTAGTGCATTTACAGTTTTAAATCGTTGGTAACATTATGCTACGCCAAGAAAAATGGAAGAGCAAAATCTTCATGCTCCCTAAATAATAATTTTGACTTTCTGACTACTGAAGACCTTCAACCAGTATAGGAGATTTTGGCTCCTCTTCCAAAAGGTGAGGCAAATGAAGACTTTTTTTAAACTCTTGATTCACAGCCTTCTTGTCTGTCTTTACCCATTCAATCCTTGACTTCAGTATCTCCTGTTTGTTTGAATTCCTCCTTTCCAATGTGCTAGTCCTCTATCGCCTCTCAGCTACCTATTCTCCTGCTCAGACCCTAAATTATAGGGTCTAAATTATACTTCCACACAACTTAATCTGGAGTCTGGATATACCACTCTTTGAAAATTGGGCTTCATCCTTGATAACCTCTACACTTCAAACTTGCCCTCTACCCATTTAATCCATCAAGTCCAGTTGCTGCTGTGTCAAAAATATACCCTGCATCCATCCATTCTGCCCTCTCCTTGCATTACCTTTGGTTAAACCACCATCAATCACTTAGTTACTATTAAACTCGTAACTATAGCTTAACAAACCAGTAACAATCCTAATAAAAATACTAGCACAGTTAAGCAGACATGCTAAATTTTCTATTAAAGAAAGATTAATGTAAGATTCATTTACCTGAAAAAAGAGAATGTAGCTTAAAAAGAAATGTAAATAAAGCTTAAAGCACCTGTACCAACTCAATGCCTACATTACACTGACATCATTTGCCTTTTGACGACCACATATGAGCTAATTTATATTACAAAAGCATGTTTAGAGCAAATGATGGCTCTTTGTAAACTCTCTAAAGGCCAGTATTCTATGAAAGTAAATCTTTAATTTGTCCAGAAATTTTAGAATCATTTTAATTATTAATTAATTTCAATTAATTAATTATTATATTGAATGTATATATGGTGAAAAGTCTGATACTCTGACTTTTGCTATCTGTTGTACCATGTAAGACCCATGTCACCTTGACTATTTCATGAAGTCTTTTGAGCAAAAAAGGAAACAATTAGGGATCCTGGGTGGCTCAACAGTTAAGCTTCTGCCTTTAGCCCAGCATATGAGCCTGGAGTCCTAGGATCGAGTCCCACATTGGGCTCCCTGCATGGAGACTGCTCCTCCTTCTGCCTGTGTCTCTGCCTCTCTCTCATGTATAAATAAATAAAATCTTAAAAGAAAAGGAAACAATTATACTTGACTTGCTTTCATCATGGGATTAGAACATCTGAATGAGTTACAATGAATATAAATGAGATTATGTAATGAGCATAATGAATATAAAATGACTTTAAACACTAAACAATACTACATAAAGGCAAAATGTTTAGATATTTAAGAGGAAATACTTAACTATTGGTAATTGATAAATCTTGACTGTGTATATCACAAAAAGCACATAGCGTCTAGAGTGCACATCTGTGAAACTCTGCTTTTAAACAGAGATGCCATCCACAACTCTCAAGGCGCAAAGTCCCACCTTTTCAAGTGATCACAAGAGGAGAGCAAAGAAAAATATTGCAACAGGGTAAATATTAAGCCAACTGAATCAGCCTGGAAACTGAAGCACATTTCCACTGCCAGGGTACGACATCCTGGGGCTTTTGTGACAATGGAGTAACCTAAGGAAGCTTTTCTCTGACCATCAAGGTTTCCTGAGCTAGCAACAAGGAGACAATGCATAGGGATTCCCACTGCCAAAGGGAAATGTATATCTGGTGATAATTGTCCATGATCATTTCCTACTTTGCAAGGAATCAAAGATAATATTATAGGGAGTCATGGCAAATCACCCAGACCCAAGACCATGTGTAAATATACCTATACTTACATCATCTATATCTATATTTTTAATTGTTTAATGGTAAAGCAGAAGTTAAGTCTAAGATTCAATATGTAAATGGAAGTGTCGGACATTTTGGGTAAGATTGGTTTCAGTGGGTGAGTAGTTCAAAACCAAATGTAAGGTAATGGAAAAAGTTCCATAGATTATAGGTCTCAGAGGCAAAGTGACTGGAGATGATGGATTAAAAACATGGACTCAATTACCTAGTGACTTGATGGCCTGGAAATAAAAATGAGAGGGATGGATAAGGGAATACAGCCATTGGTGGAATCTAATTTGGCATTTAAACGGGGCTTGAAAACCTCAGAGGAGCAGATTGCAGTTCTAATTATGGATAATGTTTCACTTCATTTTAAAAATGAGTCATTGGAAAGGCAGTGAAAAAAAAAAAAACCCTACATTTGCTTGGTTCTCTCCTCTGTGCAGGAATTAGAACCTTAAAGAAAAAGCTAGCAGTATTTCAACATGCCTTTTGGCTTCATTCATTTATTTTTCAATCACTCATGCAATCATTCATGCAATATGCAAATAATTAGTACATCTTCTAGGTGTAAGGCGAGGATACTGTTAGAGGTGTAGCACCACAAATCAAAGCCAAAAACTGAGAACTGTGGTCCACATAGCAAGTGCATAAAGTTCCATGTAAACAGAATACCTTCACAGACCTATTGTACTAGTGTATCTATTTTTAATGAAAAAATAATTAATTTTAACAAAAACAATGCATGTATATGGTTAAAAATATTTAACAGTAAAATAAACACATGCATACACACACACACACACACACACACACATCATTCTTGCCTAAACTCAAGACCTAAGTTCTATACTTTACAGGGAATAATTATTAATAATTTCCATATTTATGTAACATCCTTAAAAATGCTAAGATTCCAATATTCATACTCTTCTGCAACTTGGCTTTTGTTTTTTCACAATATGTATTTGAAACTTCTTCATGTTAGCACAAAACAAGTAATTTATTTTCAGCCACTTAGTTTTCCATCCTGTAACCATGGCATAGTTTTGGGGATAATATGAATAAATATATAGCTTTAAAAATTATCTTATTATTACAAGCGATGCTGCATATAAATTCCCAAAATAGAAATTCTGGGTGAAAACCGTATGCATTTCAGAGTTAGACTGACAGGGCCACATTTTGATCATGTGTACATATTCACATTTCCTCATCACTACCAGTTCACTCTTGCCAACACTAGGTGTTATAAAACTATGCAATTCTGTCAAATGGATAAGTGATAAACTGCATCTTGTTTGGTCTGTGTGACTTTAAATATAAGAAATAATATACGTTTTTTATTTAAAAAAATTATTCTCTTCCCACAAATTTAACCCTCCTTTCCTGGCCTCCCTCCAAATCATGAGAATGGTGACGGGGACCCTGTGGAGGCAGCCTTCCCACTGCAGAGCCCTACTTTCCATCCATGCTCTTCAGGAGAGCCCCTCTAGGGGCGACCCACTCCCTGCTGATCCTTTCCGTCAGGACCTCAGGAGGGTGTGGGAAGTCCTTGCAGATTCCTGGACAACTTCCACAGCATCTATGGTTTCTCCTGCGCCACTAGAATGGTGACGACATTTTATTTTATATAACAAACATGATGAAGCACTTTGTGCCATGCGCTGTTCTAAGCCTTCTAGAAATGTTAGCCTATCTAATCCTCATAACAACCCAGTGAGGTAGGGACCATTCATTAGCCACTCTCACAGGGAAAAGGGCAGCTATTAATAATTACACTGGGACCACAGGTAGGGACTGGAACTGTCTGGGTGAAGCAGGACACATGGCCACCCTGTTTCTACCACTTTGAAAAGACAAGAGCACTCGGGGGACATCTCCCAAGGCTTCTACCCAGGAGGTTGGGCACAACAGGCACACCTGGACTGGGTGGGGGCACCCCTAACTTTGGGGCCTCGGGTCCTCCTGACCCAGTGTATGTTCTGTGCTTCCCCAAATAGTTTGATTTCATGGCCAAAAGCACCAAAGGATCAAAGATGCGGGAGGCAGTAAAAAGGCTCCTTAAAAAAAAAAAAAAAAACAACACTTTGGAGGCAGGAGGAAAGGGCAAGCCTCTTGGACCTGACAGGTCACAGTTTAATCCCACCCTCTCCCTAAACACAGTGTGGGCTTGAGCAAGAGACTTCTTTGAGACTCAGTTTCCTATCTGTAAATGGGGGTGATACTACCAATACACAGAGCTGCTGTGAAGTATCAGCGATGTCTATAAAGGGAATGTCAACCAAGTTTGTTATTGCTCTGAAGTTTGCCTCATCCTTTGGATTGTGTTTTTTTTTTTTTTTTTTTTTTTGCTTTTTCTTATTTATCTGAAATAAGAATGTATTAATAGATTTTGCCTTTGCAATATACATTGGGAATATATTCTGCTGACTTACAACTTTTGCTTGGTTTATTATTTTACCATACAGGATATGCTAATTATGTTAGTTTTATAAATTCTTCTGTTTTATGAATTCTGGGTTTGCTTACACACTCCATAAATATAAAGAAATTTCTCTATAATTGCTTGTAGTGCTTTATTTAAAAGATTTTATTTATTCATGAGAGACACAGAGAGAGAGGCAGAGACGCAGGCAGAGGGAGAAGCAGGCTCCTTGCAGGGAGCCTGACGTGGGACTCGGTCCCAGGACTCCAGGATCACGCCCTGAACCAAAGGCAGACACTCAACCACTGAGCCACCCAGGCATCCCTGCCTGTAGTGCTTTAATGCTATCATTATTTTATGTTGTTTAAATATTCGATCTATATGAAATCATTTTAATAGGCTTACTGAGTATAATAAACCACGTATATGTTAAGTGTGCAATTTGGTAGGGTGGCACATGTATACATACCTGCTAAATCATCACAGTCAAGATGGTGTGGATGTATTCATCACTTGAAAAGTTTTCTCTTGCACCCTTTTTATTCCTCCCTGCTTTCCAGCCCCTATCCAAACCATCCCCAGGTATCACTAATCTAATTTCTGTCACTTTATATTTTTTTAAAATTTTTAAAAAGATTTTATTTATTTATTTCTTTGAGAGAGAGAGAGAGAGAGAGAGAGAGAGAGAGACCGGCAGAGGGAGAAACAGGCTCCATGCAGGGAGCCCCATCTGGGACTTGATCCTGGGACTCCAGGATCACATCCTGAGGCCAAGGCAGACGCTTAACTGCTGAGCCACCCATGGATCCCTAATTTCTATCACTTTAGACTGGTTCTCACTTGCTAGAATTTTATACAAATAGAGCCCATGCAGTATATACTTCTTTGGTCTGGTTTCTCTCACAATAGTTATGTTGTGATTCATTCATGTAGCTGTATCAATAGTTCATTCCTTTTTATTGTTAAATAGTATCTCATTGTATGACTATAAACAACTTGTTTATCCATTTACTTATTGATGGTCATTCAAGGTTTTTTTTGTTATTACAGGCAAAGGTGTGATGGACATTTGTGTACAAGTCTTTGTATGGATATACATTTTCATTTCTGTTGGTCAAAGCCCTACGAGTGGAACAGCTAGTTAGTTTGGTGGGTGTGTGTTTAACTGTTTTAAACAGACTGTTTTCCATTGTGGTTGCACCAGTTTATACTGCTACCAGCAAGGTATGGTAGTTCTGGTCATTCACATCCTCACCCTTGACTTGGTACTGTCAGTTAAAAAAACTGTTACCATTCTGATAGATGTGTAAAAGTATCTCCTTGTAGTTTTAATTTATATTGCCCGAATGACCAGTGTTATTGAGCAATTTTTCATGTATTTGCTATTTATTTATTGCTGGTAAAATGCCAGCCCAAATCTTTCACATATTTTTTATTAAGATATTTTCTTATTATTGAGTTTTGTGAGTTCTCTATGGATTCCAAATACAAATTTTTACAATGATTTTGAGCAACTTTTCATGTGTTTGCTATTTGTTTAATTTTGGTAAAATGTCAGTCCAAATCTTTCGCATATTTTTTATTACATTTTCTTATCATTGAGTTTTATAAGTTCTCTATAGACTCCAAATATAACTTTTTAAAAATTTTTTTAATTTATTTATGATAGTCACACAGGGAGAGAGAGAGAGAGAGAGGCAGAGACCTAGGCAGAGGGAGAAGCAGGCTCCATGCACCAGAAGCCCGACGTGGGATTCGATCCCGGGTCTCCAGGATTGCGCCCTGGGCCAAAGGCAGGCGCTAAACTGCTGCGCCACCCAGGGGTCCCCCAAATATAACTTTTTATCAGATATATACTTCCCAAATATTCTCTTCCAGTCTGTTTTTCTTAATTTTTATGGAGTCTAATGTGTCATATTGTTGGATCATGGTTTTGGTGGTTTAGCTAGGATATATTTGCCTAACTCAAGGTCACAAAGATTGTTTTCTTGTTTTATTGTAGAAGTCTTAGTTTTAGGTTTTTTATTTAGGTCTATGATTCATTTTGAGTTAATTTGTTAGTTAAGAATCAAAATTTATATATAGATACCTAGTTAGTTCATTCAGCACCATTTTTGAAAAGATTATTCTTACTCCACTGAACTTGCTTCATCAGAAATCAATTGCCATTTTTTGCATGTTTTTTTTTTCTAGAGTCTCAATGCTGTTCCACTGTATTTTGCCTATTTTCACCACAATACCATGCTGCTTTATAATAAAACTAATAGTAAAGTAGTATTAGTTCTTTAACTTTGTTCATAATCTTAAAAACTATTTATATATTCTGGTTCCTTTGCATTATTGTGTGAATTTTAGAAGTAGCTTGCCAATTTCTATGTATGGAAAGCCACTGAGATTTTGACTGGGATTATATTGAATCTGTAGATCAATTTGGAGAAAACTGATAACAATATTGAGTTTTACAACTCAAGATAATCCAGGAAGGTTTAATAAAGGTTAACTTCAAAAGTGTGGGTCAGGATATAGAAGAATCTACGGGTAGAATGTAGTTCCTGGAGTTGTCTCCCCGTACACTTGAATTTGCAAAGACAAGGAGTGTTTAATGAAACCAAAAGGGATAATAATCAATGAGGGTTGTCCTGGGAGAAGCTGTGATATCTGAGATTGAGGATGTAAATACCCTGTCCTCACTCCTCCTTCCCTCTATTCTCCTACTGGGGAGACAAATCCAAGTAGACATGGAAGGGTAGCAAGCAAAGATCATCTGTTAGGAAGATTATGTGCCTCTTCTCCTTTGTCTTACAGAATTTCCATAGTCAAACCATTTGTACATACTTGGGATAGACTCGATTTGATTGTATTTTACTATTTTTTACATGCCCAATCCTATAATTAGGATATTACTATCAGTATTGATGAATACTATTTACTACTATTCTGTAGTTATTCCATTTTGTACTCTGTTAGGTTTTGGCAGTGACTTTGGAAGACTAGGAATTATTCCCCTTCTCTCTATGATCTAAAATTGTTAAGATAACCTACATTTTCTTTGCAGGTTGAAAAAATTAATCAACTGATAAATGAAACTGTCTGAAGCATGTGTTTTTAGTGGTGTGAGAATGACTTGTGGTTTTCTTAGTTTCTTCTATAGTAATTCTTTTGTTATTTTTCATTTATATTTTCTTAGAAAATTATCCATTTTGCAGAGTAAAATTTATATTTTCAGTATATTTTTATTTTCCTTACATCAATTAATTTCCTTACTTTTCATTTTTGTTTAGTTTAATTGTCCTTTGTGCTTGAATTATCTATAATCATATCTAATTTTAAACTTTCTACCTCTCAAATAATGCTTATAACTTAGAATACTTATGGTGTCTCATATATTTCTTGAATAGTTGGCTATTAAGTTTCATACCCCATCATATTTTCCTGCAAACAACTGGCTATTGGTTTGCTTTTTTTCCCCCTCTATTTTTTTTTTAATTTTGGTTTTATCTCTATCAAGTTTGTTCTTTCAATCCATTTTATCTTTTTTGCTAGTAAATTGAATACTTAATTGTTAATTTCATTCCTTTTTGCATACAATTTTAAGACTGAATTTTCCTTAAGGACAATGTCGATGATGGTCCATAGATTATAATTTGTGGGAGTTTTCTCTATTATTATTTTGTCAATACTTTGCAATTTTAGTTTTTTTTTTTTTACTAAGGGGTTGCAAAGATGTTTTTAATTTTGCTTCTATTGCTACATTATTCCAAAATCTTCCTCTTAAGCGTTCCTTGTAAATTTTCTAGTACAAGTGACTAGCTAGTAAGCACATTTTTTAAAAAGTAAAATTTTAAACCTAGTTTTATGACCCCAAAAGTTAAATTCTGTTCAGTCCTGAAGAGTACGGCAATAAAATTAATATATACAAGTTATAAATATGCTCAGAATTCTAAACTATCTCTTTCAAAAATTTTTGTTAGTCATTTATTTGCTAATGGCTTTATTTCAAAGATAGAATGGTTTAATGAACAGTTATATATTATATATAATGTATATATAATATATAAAAATATTATTATTTGATTGGTGTAAGATTAACTTTTAAACATTGCAACTTCTCTCAGATTCTGAAACATAGTTAAATTGGCAGATTTCTTCTTAGTGATGAATAAAGTAAAGGTATATCTTCCCATAAATACCATCATAGTTTCAGTTTCAGTGAAATATGGTATCAGTGTATTTGAAACAGATAAAATCTTGTATTAAATCTGAGATATAATCTTACATTAAAATTTAGTTCACTGTTTAAGCAAAAATCATGTATTATTCATAATCTGTTTGCCCCTAGCATTGGGGATTGTTTTAGTGAGAGCTTTTACTACATGCAATTATGTTTTGAGGATGTAATTTAATCAAACTATTTCTGAATTCTTGAAGTAACTTAAGAAGTAGTATGACGCACCAGAAAGAATGCTGCACTGAGAGTCAGGATACATTGTTAGTATAGCTTTGGATAGCTCATTAACACTATTGGCCCATATTCTTTCAATGGAAAATTGTGAGATTAGACCAGGTGACTAGATTATCCTGTAGCTCCATAAATTCTAATAGTGTGTGAACCCACTGGTACTATGAAGCATAGGTTAACTTCATCGTTTCCATTAACAGAATAGGCTATGGATACATTAGAGAGTGAGGTTTGCAATATGTTGCTTGCTATGCCAGTTTCTCTTGTAAGCAGGATTTAGAAATTAAGTGAATGCCTGGATAAAGGTGCAAAACAGGTGGAAAACCTTTTCTGTGAGTTTAGATAGTCTCTAATCTGAAAAACAAAGAGCAGCTTCTTCCTAACCATGATCAGCCCTTTCAGCTTGGAGGCCAAGTTTGCATTAATATGGGCACTTGACTCACTCTTTGATCAGGGTTAGCTGTGTGACATCCTTGGGTTATCTCACTTTAAAACTGTTTTTATCTTTTTTCTTCCATAGTTCGGGAGTATCAGCATACAAACTTCTTACTCATGGCAATTGAACAAAGAACAGTGATTCAAGCTAAAGAGTCAAGTCATACTTGTACTAGGGCATACATGTACTAGGGCAAAGACACACCAGAAAATCCCTTAGTCGTGGTGAATAAATCCTGCAGGCAGTGGTTCAGTGGCAGACTCATTCTGACCAATTGCCACTTTGCAAACTTCCTGAAGTCTTCAAATAGCAGGTATTTACCAAGGATGGCTACTAGGAAGTCAACTTCCTTCTTTTGAGTTCTGAAAAACCTAGAACTCAAATTTTTCTAAGAGCTTCACTCTTTGAGATTTTTATTTCAGTTACTGATTTAATAAATGATTATTTTTAGTGGCTGGTTGATTCCTTTATCTGAAAATAATGGAATTTTATTATAAGAACATTGGTTACACTGAAGAATTTGGTAACAAGATGGGTCCATGGGGGGGACCCCATTCAAAGGTGTTTGTCTCTCCATCTCAAATCAGTGACTTTTTATTGCTTATGAACTTAATGCAAGCCCCTTTGATAGGTACTCAAAAGACTGAAAAATCGAATAAGACATAGACACTGACCTTTAGGTAATTATAAGATAAGTAACCCAAATCCATAGAGCATAAGGCAGATTAAGAACTGTGTCCCAAGAGTAATTCAACACCCTACAAGGGATCGTGATAAGCTTGTCTGAGGGCAACTTTATGGATCATTTGAAGATTGTGGCATTGGTACAGCATTGTCCATACTCTGTCCACATCCTGGAAGCTTTAACCATGTCTCCGGGCCTCTCCCACAGCTTCTGTGTTCTTTGGCTTCTTTGACTTCTGTAAACTCATAGGATTTATCTTTGCCCCTCCCCTTGTTCAGTCCTTTGCTAATGACTGCTGGAGGAGAAAAAAAAGTTCTCAAATCAAGACAAACTCCAAGAATAATTTGCATTCTGAGCTCACCCGGAGGATCAGCCTGAGGCCAAGTGTTTTTCTAAAATCACCTATTACCCCCACTTCATTGTCTTCCTCTTGTTGCTTAGTGATTTCTTTGGGAGCAGAATGCTTCCCCAATTAATCCTTTGCACATGAATTCTTGTTTCAGATAGTGTTCCCAGGGAAACTGACACTTAAGAGAGACTATAGAAAACTTAAGCTATGAACGAGAGAAAAGATGCTTCTGGGGAGAAGAAAGTTGAGGTTTATTTGGTGAATAGTTCACTTCGGTTTAGGGCAAGGAATTGTAGAAGAGAACATTGGAAAGGTCATTAGAGACTATTAAGAGACCTTGAGAGGACTTTGAAAGCCACATTAAGAGACTGAGCAAATTTACTATGAAATGGCCATATTTTTAGGGAAACCCACAACACAAATCTCTAGGATAACAGTGCATTCATGAATTAAAGGGGTTAACAGATACACCATATGAATAAATATACACTTTATTAATTCCAGTGAGATAAAGTCAGGTCAAGCCAAGATCATTAATTTTAAACTGTATTTGTTTCTGACGGTGTCATTGATGATTGCAGTCACTCACATCTATCAGGCTGTAGACTTCTTTAAATTGACTTCTCTGAATGACTTGGGTGTTTTCTCATTATCTGTGGAAAGCGATATAAAGCTGAAACATCCCTTTTAGGATTTGAACCTGTGAGTTTAGTGATTTTTGCAGAGAATGCTGTAATTCCCTACCCCTCCCTTGTTCTGGTATTTCTTTTCCACAATGATATATCCTTCAGCCATTCCCAATACCAGTAAAAATAAAAATTATTAAAAGATTATTAACTTTAGTTGCACCTTAATTAACTAGATTTACTGTTTTCTAAGAATTTTTTAAATGTTTATTTTATTACTGAGGTATTCCCATTCTAACTTGACTCTGTCGCCTGATGTTTTAAAATTGGCTTTGATCAAATGTACATTCTACATGTTACTAAAACTGTGGAGTGATAATACATATTCCTTTCTTAGGGAGATGTTAGTAATCCAAAGGAAATACTGGGAATGCCAGGTTTGGAAAGTGCAAGAGAATATAGGTATGTCTACTGCTTGACAAGATAAATGAGCTTGCAGAACAGCAGCTGTAGTACATCCTGCATACATCAGTAATGTAACACTAGAATTTAGAATTTTTGAAATCAAACCTTTTGGAATCATTAGAATTGATGAGATTAATGTATATTATCAATGAGGAATAATATGGATTGAAAGAACATAAGATTTATATCTGACAGGTTTTCCATGTATTCCATATCTTCTTGCTCGGTTTCAGCACCTCCAAGAATCTCACGGAAAATTCAAAGCTCTTGTAATCGGTGATGAACTTCAAATCTTGTCTTAAAGGGAATGGCCAGGAAATGGACAAAAAGAAAGAGTGGACTCTAAAGTATTTGCAAGGTCTTTATAAGAGGTATGAGAACTTTTTCCATGGAAGTTAATGAGTTAATAAGAAATTTCCCTTTCTAACCTCTGCCTTACAACTACCCTTTCTTCAGCATCTTCCCAGCCTTTCCTTTCATTTTAGAAAAAGGAATGTGTTTCTTCTCTGAAAGTAGTCCCTATTTCAACCTTAGTAGGTCAGTGCTTATCCCCCTGTGAGATTCCTTTTGCTACTCTTTACATCAAGCCCCTTTTAACTCATAAAAGCTTTTTCCACCCCCACCTCTCTTTTTGGCCAGTATATTTATATCTTTGTTACTATCACTAAAAATAAAATCCAGCAGTTCCTATGATGAATGTTTAACCATTCTCATAAGTGCAAATCAAAACTGTAAGATTCTATACATACCAGATCATCAAATGTTAAAAAGTTTGTCAGCATATAAGTTTGGCAAAGAATGAGCCAACAGTCCATCTCAGGGTGGGCATGGGGATAAGTACAAGCTTTTCAATTCAGCAATATCTACACAAATTTAAAATGCACTTCCAAGTCTAGGAATTTTTCCGAAAAAAAAAATACATACTATTGGACAAAGAGTGAATTGTCATGGTTTGTAATAATAAGAAAAAAGTTATAAAAAAGTAAATGTTCAGTAATAAGGGATTAGTTAAATATATTATTATTGTACATATAAGAAGTCCTATGAAGCTGCTCAGAAAAGTTAAGTGGTGATGTGGAAAACTCTCCAAAACACTTGAGTTTTTTTTTAAAGCAAGATACAGAAATATGTATATTAACACACAGCACTTACACATGAGTAGATTTCCAAAGAATGCATACAGATTATCATCAGAAAGTTTTTCAGGAGTAAGGTTGGGGCTGTCAAAAGATTTTATTTTCATAAGCTACCTCTTTATATTATGCTTTAATACAAAAAATATTTATTTATATAGCTAACAAGGTAGGGTTTGAACTAAAAGTAAAATCCTATCATTTCACTTCAGGCTGATACTTCTACTCTTGATATTGTTTATTATTCTGTTCATTGTGTAAAATAACATTAAAAAACAAAAAAAATAATAATGACATCGAAATTAAAAGGATGCCCTCCTTCCCAGTTACATAGAAATCATCCAGGTTAATATTCTGATGTCCTTTTTCCCACTGTCTGTCTAGCTCTCCTTACTCTTGACTGGGCTTCCCTACCTGCCCTGAGGAAGGGGATACGTGGTGGAAAAAAGTTCTGGCTCTGCAGTGTCTGCAGCCCAAGACTTCCTGTCCCCAGGACCCGGGCAATTTACCTAATCTCAAACTGCCCTGTTTCCTCTTCTGTTTAATGTGACCTATTTAGGTTGCTGTGGAAAAGGGAAAATCCATGCAAATACGGTAATATCTAGGACATAGTAAGTGCTCATTAGAGGTTATTATCCCCTAGTTGAGGCCAATTTATCTATTTCTTCTCTTCTTGCCCTACAATTCTCTAAACACTCCATCTCTGAAGGGCCTTTCCCTTTGATCTTGCCACATCCTCCATATATTATTCTCTTATTCTTCCCCTGCAACCACACTTGAGTGGTAGGTTGCCTTTTGCACTGCTACCTCCTCTAACCTCCACTCTGCCCTTTATCCGTTGCCACCTACCTGTTTTCTACATTATTCTACTATAACTGCCCCCCTGAACACTTTCTAAAGGCTCAAAGCAGTCACTAAATAAAATGACAACTCCTCAGCTCTATGCACACTTTTCCAGCATTTCAAGCACTCGTATCTTTTTTGAACTTTTCTCTTCCCTTGGTTTTCTTGATCCTTTTCCTTGCATCTTCAAATGAACCTCCCTCATTCATTCTCCTCTAAATATGGCAGACCATGTGCTTTCTAACCTTTTTGTTCTTTTTTATGTTTTATACATTGGCAAGAGCATTCAATATCCTGGCTTTAGCTTTAAGGCTTTGAGGGTTACTCTCAAATCTTTATACCCTACTGTGTGATTTCCTAGTTCATACCCCACATTTCTAACTGTCTATGTTATGTTTCATTAGAGGTAGATGACAAACTTCAACAAACATCAATCTTCTTCTTAGGCCTGCACTACTTTGGGGCTCTCTATTTTTGTAAAGAAAATCCATCTTCTCTGTCACTTAGGATGAAATTCATGGTCATTTTTGACTCCCTCTTTCCTTGTCCCCACATCCAATAGGTTACAAACAACCACTAATTTTACTTTTCAAACTGGCTCCAACCTGTTCTCAGTACTTTCTATGACATAAATTGACATCTTTATGACTCTGTCCCTGCCCCCACAACTATTTTTAAAGCCTTTGAACTGGTTTCTATGCTTTTAATCTCTTCCCCTTTAAACTTAAACATGACTATTGAAAAAATTTCTTATCCATCAGTTTATTCAATATCATTTAACTATTCACAGGGATCTAATGCTTTCTCCACTTCTTATCACCTTCCTCCATTGAGGAGTTTTAGAATGATCATTAAGGACATGATCTTTGAGGCCATTCTCAGTTAAAATACCATTTGCAGTAAACACATTAATTAGGAATGATTTACTTTTTTCCCCTAAAGATTTTATTTATTTATTTATTTATTTATTTATTTATTTATTTATTTAGTGCAAGTGGGGGAAAGGGCAAAGGAGAGAGAAAAATCTCAAGTAGGCTCCCCACGGAATGCAAAGCCCACTGGGGGCTGATTTCACGACCCGGAGATCATGACCTGAGCTAAAATGAAGAGGTAGATGCTCAATTGACTGAGTCACCCAAGCACCCCAGAAATAATTTACGTTTAAGTTACTTCATGATTATTTACCATTGTTATTTTGGTACATAAAAGTATCAACATAAACTAGAAAAATAAAAATAACCCATTGTTTAAAGTATTTATCTTTGAATGGAAGTATAAGGATCCATAAGAAAACATAGGTGAACATTCATTTCCCAGCAAAAGAATGGTCGTAATAATAATATTGCCTAATCAAATAAAATTTTTAAAAAGAAACATATCCACAAAAATGAACTGGAAAACAGTGCAACATGTATGATAGTCAAAAAGTTAATATTTTTGTGTAAACATGTTATTACAAATTACTTTTTAAAAGATGTGTACACTTCAGTTTAAAAATGAGTAGTGAAATGAATGTAGGTTTAATAAAAGAAGAATGGCTAATGTTCATCCAAGGATATTCACTTAGACAATCATAACTTTTGCTTTTTATCAAACCTCTCCTATCAAATTGGATTTATTAATAACTCAGTATAGCTGAAAGTGCTATACAAATGATCGTTGCAGATGCCACTGAAGAATATATAGATTGGTAGAATTTGCTGGGAGTAATTTGTTAACATGGATTTAAAAATTGTAGCTTTTTATTCATTTATTCAACAAACTTTATTGATCATCAGGCATCATTTAGAGGCACTAGGGATACAGAACAAAAAAGCATACAAAGTATCAAGTAGTATCTATGTCAGTATAATGTCAAGAGGTAAGAAGTATTTGAAGAAAAGTAAAACCAAATAAAGGAAAAGATAGTATGCTGGGGTGTTCTCTAACTTATGGCAGTTGAGTGTGAACCTGAATGAAGGGAAAGAATAATCCATGGGGTTATCTGGAAGAAGAGGACTGCAGGCAGAAGGAACAGCAAGAACAAAGCCCCTGAGTCATGTATAAGAGGAGGAAGCCAGTGTTTCTAGAGGGTAGGGCACGCTAGTGGAAGATGAGTTTGGGCAGGTATCCATGGACAAGTTCTGATAGAATCTTGTCTTAGGTTGTGGTAAGGATATTGACCTTTTCTGAGTAAAATGAAAAGCTCCTGGGATGTGATTTCTTTTTTTGAAAGCCGCTGTCTAGAGCATAGGCTACAGACGGATCAAGGCAACAGTGAGTGCAGGGGTAAGGAGAATAATATTTTAGGAATCAGAATCCCTTGGAACCTGCATTTGAGACACATGGTCAATTTTCTGGTTGATTTATTGAGGTTTTTAAAAATCAGTTTTCCTCTGTTCTGATATTTTCATTTTAATTAAAAACAGGCCTATCCACTGTCCCTTCTGCTCTGTCTCACCACATCTGGAATTATGTTTCAGAGCACTATGAAGTTTTTAATAAATGTTTTCTAGGGAGAAGTTACTTAGAAAGTCTTCAGCCTAATTCCTGCAATAAGTGATAACATTTCTCACCAGAATTTTTCAGATGAAGTAGACAAGGCTAAAAGAGGTTAAGAGTTTTCTCAAAAGCAGAGCTACCAGAGGAATGGAGACTACAATCAGGCTCACCACTTTCCACTAGTGCTGGAAATCTTCTCTTGTGCATGACAGAGAATACTGAAGAACATGGAGTGAACATGGGGAAAACCCATTGGTTGGGTTTCTCAGTTTGAGAGAGGAATCTAGTAGAGAGAGGGTGGGAGTTTGATGCAGAAGGTAGCACAGCCTGTCGTGAGCCAGGCTACTGGTTGGTGTTACTTCACACGTCTACCTGCCTCATCATGAGGGCAGAAACCTATTCCCGTAGAGGAATCAGCCAGATTCCCTAGGCAAAACCAAATTTCTTTCTTCAGAAAAAAAGGCCATCCAAAACTTTTCTTGGATATCAAATCACTTTGTGAAAAATATTTTGATGACTTAAGTGTGAACAAATCAGAAACACATGTTTTCAGTTTCCTGGCGAATAATGATTGCTTTAAAATTAACCTAAAGGTGTCAGGTGGAGTTTAGATTTTATTAAGTCTCTAACATTTGGCAAATAGTTCAAGATGTTGGACCCATTGTGCATCTGGATTCATCTAGTCCTGATATAAATTAGATATCCCAAACATGTGTTGAGTTGTGTGGCTTTGATCTGCTTTCAAAAGGGATTGGAGTCTCAGGAACTAACTTGCTCTCACAAATAGAACTTTAGTGTGTGCCTGGATTTTCCTTCTCTTCACTAATATTTTCCATTAACTCATGGGGACAGGGATGAACATTTGGAAAGCCAGTTTGAGGATGTGGCATGACCAAAGAAATTTCATATTTAAAAATGAATAAGGAAGATTTTCAGTGATAATCACAAACCTGCCAGGGGACCTTTCAGAGGTTAGGTGTTAGAAAATGTTCTCATTTGAAAAATTATGTATCAGATTTTTGTCAATATTCCAACATAGTTAGAATTCATGATCATAGGAAGTAATGAAGCTTTATACATATATATAAAGAAAATCCTTCTATTCTTATTCACTGTGACTAAAGGGAAAAGGAAAAAACTTCAACCTCTTAAAGAAAACAACTCTTGGATTTTAACTCTCATTGAGATACTGGTTACAAATGGCATGAAATCAGCTCGATTCTAGCTAGCGTTATTCAACCTAAATTGATAATAGTTTACAGAGTGAATGTTATTTAATATAGTATAATTTGTTGTTTTATTTTTCCAACAATTTTAATTTTTTCTTAGGCAATCATATACATGTGCATATTAATCCCCCCCCCCCCCATAGGCTCTAGCCATTGTAACTTTTCCAATTTGGTGGAGGGGAGGCTATGATATGGAAGCAGAAATCACAGGTGTCAGAACTGAAAAAGCCAGGCTCACTCCACAAAACTGAGTTGCATTTCTTCTTTTGTAGCTCCAGGGAATCATGGGAAATAGTCTCTTCTCTTGATCTTCTGACACTGCGCTATTTCCTCTTTATATCCCAGTGGAACCTAGAGGTGATTTGTCTCAATGGCCCTCTACTTCCATTTTTTGTCAAGGGACTTTCAAAGCTATTTAGCTTACTTTTATACATATGTATCCTGGTTTCAAATGATCACATCAATTTTTACTTCATTTTTCATTATTTCTATAGGTTTTCCTTTAAGATATGATAAGATATGATAAGATAAGATATGATCAGGACATATGAAATCAAGACAAAAATATAAGCAAACTCAGAGGCTGGTAGAAGGCTTCAAAACTTAAATTGCTTAATTGCTTAATTATCCTGAGGTATTTTAAGAATTAAATTGAGGAAAATAAAAATGCCTTGTGAGTTGGTTAGAAAGAAGTTGGTGCAATATCATTTGATTGATTTTCTTTTTCATAGTTTTTCTTTGGTGGACACCTGAAGAATGACAAGAAAACAAAAGATAAAAATCTTTGGATTATCCTTATTTCTGTATCCTACAAGTAGTACTGAAATATGAAACATATTCACTGCAAATCTTCTAGCAATTTTATACCTTTGAGCTTATCATTTTAACTTCCCCGTGTCTCAGTTTCCCCAATAATAAAGTAGAAAGAATAATATAACAATCTGATAAGATGATTTCATACATGAACAGCAGGCAGACTATCCCAAGTTACATAGTAAGAGCTCAGTGCTTTTATTACTGTTATTATTATTATTAAACATAATATTAATGGGAACTGTAATTGAGACTTGGATGTATAAAATAATCAGAGAACACAAACAATATTTGATTGCAGCTAAGAACTATGTCGGGAAGGTCAAACCAGGCTCTATGTTGGTGGGAAATGAGATAGAGGTTCACAGAGGAGGCCTAATAGATTTGTGGCAGCAAAAGGATAGTAGATCCAAATAACCTATAACAGTATTTCTATTTTGAAAAGGTAATTGAGAAATGGACTGTAGAGGGGCAAGAATAAATGTTGGGAGACAAGTCAGGAGGTGACTGTAGTATGCAACCTAGGATTAATATTTCAACAAGGGCAGTGATATCAGAGTTAAAGAAAAATTGACATCTTGAATATGCACATTAGAGGTAGAACCCTCATTACATATACCTAGTGAGGGTGAAGAAATTTTACAAATCAAGCATGAGTTTCCCTTTTTATTTATTTTTTATTAAAGAACTTAATTATTATTATTGTTTGCTTTAGAACAGAATGGTTGATGATACAGTTACTGAAATGAGGAAGAATGAGAGAAAGATGAGTTTTGGGCTCATGCGGTAAAGGTCCCTAGGAAGTGCCAAGTAGGGGCCGGGACTAGGGATATAACTGGATGTCACACAAAGGAGTTTTTAAAGCCAGGGAAATGAAGCAGATCTTAGAAAAAATAGGGTCCAGACAGAGAGGAGAGAAGAAGTCCAGGACCCCCAACTTTGCAAGATTGGGATAAAGAAGAAGAACCCTCGCAGGAAACTCTGAAAATGAATAGTTTGGGGAAAATCAAGATAAGGTGGATTAAGAGGAGGAAAATTTTTTAAAAAGCTACACTCTGAAGAACATATTAAATCATATTTCTGCCTCTTGCATTATTAAATATTGACTAGCTGAGGACCTCTTCTCCATAGTCAAAGCTGTAGGCCTCACTAGCATGAACCGGGGCAGCAGCTCTTCTCAGCAGGCATTCATTAGGCAAGGAAGAGTTTGTTTCAGAGGATGACTCTCAGCTAAATGAAGTTAAGATAAGAGCCAGAGGTCTTCTAGTTGATGGCCCCTTTGTTCAGGTATTTTGGATGGAAGACAAATCTTTGTGACCAAATGGCCTTATTCCCCAGTTCCAGTGAGCTAGAACTGTCTTTGCAAACAACGTAACCTTTCAAGTTCACTCTTAATCCCTACCAGCTGATTGTTTATTTAAGGCAAGGCCAATCAACAAACTTCCAGAACTATCCAGTGGCATACCAGCCCTTCTTGCAATATTTTATCTACATTGTGATACAGAAATCTGCAAAATTACAAATATAAATACTTTATGACTTGCTGTGATTGCTTAGCGTTCAAGGCAGAAAACTTGTCTTATCCATTTCTATAGCCCCAGCATGTAGCCAGCACCTGGCAGAGAGTGGGAACTTAAATCAGCATTTTTTGAATAAGTGAATAAATAAATACCCAATGCAGAGTGCTAAGGACATAGAAACAGATGACAGGAAAAAAAAATCTCAGCTTCTATGATGAAAAATTCTTACATCACCTCTTATCTATGTCCTATACAAGGTATTGATATGTTTACTGTGTTATTATAATTCCAAAGCCTCTTCCCAGGCATCACTATTCTTACAAAGCTATGAATTTTCTATCATACCTTTTTTTTTTCCGCTGCAAGACAGCGATTTTGCTAATGCAACAAAGCCAGTGAAAAGAACCAAAAGCAAAAACTCTGTAATACCAATGGTGATGGTAAGGCTGAGCTGTGACATGGTAAATATCATATCTTATTTTACAAAAAAAATCCAAATTGATATTTAATAGTCTGATAGTTGTGCCAAGAGCACATAGCCTGCAGAAGAAACACTTGTAGATTGCAAAGTGATATTTAAAGAAAAATGCAGACACGATAAGCATTTCCATGTTTTGTATGTTTGCCTTTCAAGAAAAGATGTTGAATAGGCCATTTGATATGTTAGCTGAATGCAGCTGTTTAGATATTTGTTTGGTCTGCTATTGAATTTTTCATTAAAAATATGTGGTTAACAGCAGCCAACCTGATTTGCATGTGTGTGTTTCTGATTTGTTCACCGCTATGCCTTGGTCTCCTACGTCTTAATCACACCCAGGCGCCCGCCCCATTACATTACCAGAAGGGAAGTGATGGACATCCTTTGACTCTCTTCATGACCCCCTGATAATCCTGTTTCACACACAGGCTCCCTGCTGTATGAAACACAAAAGCTGCCACTGTAGTTCTTTACTTCCAGTCGATATTCTGACAGACTTGATCTAGCAAATTAGTATGCTGTGGTAGGGGCACGACAAAAGACCCTTTTGACACACTCTGAATCAATACCAAGGCCAACAGAGAGCCATTTCACCGTAGTTCTGTTATTTTTCCCCCTTTTGATGACCCTTTGCTTTTTTTTTTCAGCTTATATGACCTTGTCAGATTTAAAAACATAATGTGAGAAAAGTCATCCTTGCACACACATGTGCATGGACACACATGCACACACACTCAGATGAGTGCACAAAGACCATACATGACATGCTACAATTCATAATCAAAATATAAAAGAGAAATGCAGCTGGTGGGAAATTCAAGCGCCTTTTAAAAAAAATTATTCTTTCTACTAAAAAAAAAAGAGAAAAAAAGAAGAAAATAATCAGATACTTCAAATAGCTATATATATTACTAAATATAGTTTAATTAAACCAGACCAGTTTTTACATCAGGTTGCATCTAGATATTGCCAATTTTCAAATTCTAAAACTTGTTAAAATGAAACATATAATTCTACGGTTGCTTTGTATTTCGAGTTGCTCATTAGGTATATTAATGAAGGTTCCTGAGTATAAAATATCAAAATTTGGGGTATACCTGAGTGGCTCAGTGGTTGAACGTCTGCCTTCAGCTCAGGGCATGGTCCCAGCAAGGTCCTGGGATCAAGTCCCACTTCAAGCTCCCCACAGGGAGCCTGTTTCTCCCTCTGCCTATGTCTCTATCTCTCTCTGTGTGTCTCTCATGAATAAATAAATAAAATCTAAAAAGAAAATCAAATTTTTGTTAAATTTCTGAGGTTAATACCTTCAAATAATTGTAGACAGCAAAATACAATTATTAAGAAAATAGAAAGTCTCCCTTTATGGATTTTTATCATAACAAAATCCTATTTTTTAAATATCATGCAATTTTTATACAAATATTCTACTTTCCATACTTACTCATAAAATAAGGAATACCAGTATTTTTTTTTAGGGAATACCAATATTGTATTTTACTTACCACATGCTTCTTATGACCTCCTCAAATGTTTATTTTTTGAACTAACATACTTACATATTTAGTATAAATGTTGATCTTCTATTAAGTTCAGTCTAAGTATATTTGATGTGTGTAGGTGTTAGAATGTCATTTTATTTTATCTTGAAGGCATAACTATGTATATTCTAAATATCAATTCACTTAAATGATGTTTATTCAGTCTTTACACAGCAAATAAGAAATTCATGCTCTAAAAATGAACTGTGTTAAAATTGTCCCTGCTGTCTCCTTTTTTTGTATTGCAACCCCAGAATACAAGAATATGCTTGAAAATGTTTCTCAGAGCTTAATATGTGAATGCACCAAAGGTTAGACCAAAGAAAAATTAAGTTAAAAAAAGGAGATGTCTCCAGGCTTAGAAAACACTTTACCTCTGTACTCAAAAGAACTCTCTTCTAAAACAGGTGCATGGTTGATTTCTTTCTAATAAAGGTGCACCATTGACTTCTTGTGTTTTCCAGGAAGCATATACACCACCCACGTGCACTTCATCATCTTCCAGCAGAGAAACCTTATTGTCCCAAATCAAGCAACTCTGTAGACTCAATTTATTTATTTTATTTTATTTTTTTTTTAATTTTTTTATTTATTTATATTTATGATAGTCACACACAGAGAGAGAGAGGCAGAGACACAGGCAGAGGGAGAAGCAGGCTCCATGCACCAGGAGCCCGACGTGGGATTCGATCCCGGGTCTCCAGGATCGCGCCCTGGGCCAAAGGCAGGCGCCAAACCGTTGCGCCACCCAGGGATCCCATGTAGACTCAATTTAGACATATGAATACTTTAGTTAATCTTTTCTGTGTTTTAAAGAAGGTTTTATTTATTTATTTATTTATTTATTTATTTATTTATTTATGAGCGTGAGCAAGAAAGAGAACACAATTGGCGGGGGGAGGGGAGGGCGCAGGGGGGAGGCAGAGGGAGAGGTAGGTTTCCCACTAAGCGGGGAAGCCAGATGTGGGGTTCGATCCCAGGACTCCAGAAGCCCAAGACAGACACTTAACCAACTGAGTCACCCAGTTAATCTTTTCTAGAAACATGTTGGCAGAATTATTCAATCTAATTCGAATCCTTCTTCATTTTTCTTCAATGAAACATTACTAGGATCTCAAATAGTCTCCAAAATTATCCCAGCTTGGGAGTACTTTGTGTCCTTTAGATTTATCAGTGCTGATATTAGGGGCTCTATATATATGGCAGAGTTGGATGATACAAGATAAATCATAATTTTAACGGAGTTAATTGTGTAAATCCCTTTATGAAGTCTGTAATAGTAGGACAATACAATTCTGGAATATATGGTATTCACATTAAGAAAAAAATGATTGTTTAATATTTATTTACTTATTTCTTGTTTTTATTTTAATTCTAGTTAGCATACAGTATTATATTAGTTTCAGGTGTACAATAGAGTAATTCAACTAATAATTTTTAAACATAACCCAAGCTGTATAGATTTGGGGGTGAAGGAAGGCAGTTAAACAGCACAGTACAATTTGCTGGAGTAACCCCCCCAGTGATCCCTCCTCAGAAAGATAGGAAACTGTTTCCATGTATAAGAGAAAGCTAGGGGAGGGATGTGAGTCCGTCTCCATTATGAGCAGCGGTGGAGACACGTGGTGGCTTAGTTCAGTCAGGGATGTGATTCAGCCTGGCTGTGTGCTGTGTGGAAAGCAGGTGAGTGATAGTGCTTGATGGTCTGGGCTGAGAGTACAACATGATGCTTCCTTTTAAGTATAACGATACTGTGTCATGCTCATACACAATAGAGACCTAAAGAAGAGCCCCAGTCTTGGAAATAAAACAGGTGGGGGTTTCTCCTGGGAGATGTCCTAAGAGAAAGTGAGCTCATCCTCCTGCTGGATCCTAGGACTTTTGGAACCAAGGAAGTTCTCTAAGGTCTTTGGAGATGTTAAAGAAAATTTCTGGATAAAGTGAAACATAATGAGCCTTACTGAAATTTCTCCTTAGGAAGATGGCAGGCAATTTTGATTAATGTCTTTTTTACTGTGAAAAAGAGAGGCTAAATGAGAAGCACAATGCAGTCAATCTCTTCATTTCACACAGACAGATGCAAATGTGGAGTGCCTTTTCCTGGGTTTCACAGGCCAGCTCAGGTGACAGTCCTCCTCTCTTAAGGCCCAGACTCAGGTACCTGTGTGGGCTACCCCGTCACTATGCTTCATTGCATCTGAGAGAGGGAGAGGGAAAATGGGAAAAGATGATAGAAAGTACTTACTGAAAAGGACGTTTGCATTGTTTTGGTCGGCTTCTCCATGTTTTACCTCCCTACTGATTACCGTGAAAATGGTATTTATTATGACTGCAATAAGAAGTATCGAGTAAGTAAATTGTTTTTCAAAAAGTATTTTCCATCCTTAGGCAGCATATTAATAAGTATGAAAGTAAGTTATGACTGATTTCTATTTTAGAGTCTGGAATTCATCACTTAGGCAAAATCTTGCTTCTCCTTGGATCAACAGCCTTGACCATTGCAACTGTGTTCTTTCAAGTTACAAGTCTGTATATAGTTTATGGTTTTCTTGAACTTAACATCAAATTATAGAGCACTATTGCTGAGTAAAAGCACTCACTGAGACTGACTGATGTATATCTGTGAGGCCAACTAATTCTTATGGTGTCCTGAAGAGTCTGTATACAAAGTATACAATGTAGTTGACCAACATTTCACAATTTTAAGATTGAAGTTTTGCTGAAAAAGGTGAGTGTGGAGAAGATTATTAAAAATTGTACATTTTGGGATCCCTGGGTGGGGCAGCGGTTTGGCGCCTGCCTTTGGCCCAGGGCGCGATCCTGGAGACCCGGGATCGAATCCCACGTCGGGCTCCCGGTGCATGGAGCCTGCTTCTCCCTCTGCCTGTGTCTCTGCCTCTCATTCTCTCTCTGTGTGACTATCATAAATAAATTTAAAAAATTTTAAAAAATCATACATTTGAAGATGTGGCTTTTACCATCACCTGCCTCCACTTGCTTTCTTTATCCTCAAGGCTTAGTTCCCTTTTTTCTCTTGTTCCTCTTCCCCTTTAGGTTCCACACTCTTACCACCCTAAAAAAGACAACTTCAGTGCAAGAGCCTTGCACATCAGTGTTTCTAAAAATTCAGACTCAAATTTCTAAGCCTATGTTTCACAGCTCAATTCATCCCAAACTGAACCCAATCATCCAAAGCCAGAAACCATCTATTCCCTCTGGTCAGATTCCAAACATCTGAGTAGTCATCTTCTCTCTTCTTTACCGTCCAATCTGTTCAGTGAGCAAATCCTATTCGTATTAACTTCTTTCATATCTTTTATGTCTTGTTTCTGCATCTCTAGGCTATCAACTCTGCTCTTGGTCAGCAACCTTTTACCAACAACGATGATTAGCTCAACAGCTTCCTAATGATTGTTTCCTCTGTCTTCCACACTGATGGCAGTATTTTACTAATTTTGTCTGATCTTATTATTTTCCTGCTTAAAAATCTTCAATGACTAATTGTGGGACTAGAATGTTTTCATAGCTCTTTGTCACTTAATCCCACCTGCTTTATCACCCACACTCTTAATGTGAATGCCCATCTTTCATTCTAATTGTCTAAGACATAGCCCCAACAGGATGCTCACTATTTTTGAAATATCTCACCCTCTTGCTTACATTACTCTGTATGTACCTAGCCCACTACCAATGGTTTTCCTATTTCAAAGTTCATTACCTCCTCCCTGAAACCTTCAAAGATTCCACAGATAGAATCATTTTATCCCTTTCTTATAAAACATTCTGCCTTAGGCTGACATTAATAGTAAATTTCTCACTCTTCCTAGGTCATTCCTCATTTTGCATTATCGTGTAATCATCAAAAATCTTTGCACAATTGAATTGTTCTCCTATAAGGCATTTAAGCTGGAGGAAAAAAGAAAAAGTTGAGGGGAGCCTGGGTGGGTCAGTCAGTTAAGCATCCAACTCTTGGTTTCGGTTCAGGTCATGATCTCAGAGTTGTGAGATCAAGCCCTGTGTGGGGCTTGGGGCTCAGTGGGGAATCTGCTTGAGATTCTTTTTGTCCTTCTCCCTTAGCCAACCCCCTGTTCTCTCTCTCTCTCTAAAATAATAGGTAAATGTATCTTTAGAAAAAAGAAAAACTTGAATGAGACATATCTGAGAAAACAAGCTGAATCCTATATTCCTCATAATTCTTTCTCTACTTAAGTCAATTCCATAACTTAGCCTCTTCCCATCTTCCTACTAAGTCCAGTTATACTCTTTGGTATCCTTTCTCTTCTTTTCTTGTCAACCATGCTAAATTTTACCTAAACTTTTAGGCCACATTTCTCTAGGAGCTTTTGGCTCCTTCCCCCAAAACTTCTCTGGTTTCTTACTATTCTTCAGCTTCTAAGAAAGCATTTGCTGAAGGAAAATACATGCACGGTAGTTTTCTGTTTTGTTCTGTTTTAATTGAGGATAACTGACTTACAACATCAATTTCAGTTGTACAACAAAATGGATATGTGTATATATTGTGCAATGATTACGACAATAGCTAGATAACATCTATCTCCATACATAAAGTTTTTTCCCTTCTGATGAGAACTTTTAAGACTAACTCTCTTAGCAACTGTTTTGTTGGTTTGTTATTATTTTGTTTTCAGTTCCCAGATGCCATCTCCACCTTTTTCCCTCTTTCTTGGATTTTACTTATAGGATAAATCAAAGTATGATAGAATGTTTTATAGTAATTTGATGACAGGCACCCGAAGCCAGCATTTTAATTTTTAGGGAACTTTGCTCCTGACCAAATCGGATTAAGGCATTTTAAATATATAATTCATTTGGATTTCCATTTTTCTTTCAGATACTTACCTATAGTGCTTACTTTGTCTAGGTGAAAAACATATGATTTGCTGCCAAAGAAAAAAATCGCTTAGTTTATGTCTGGTGAATTTTTTTTTGTATATTAATGGGTTAGAATTTCTCAGTGAAAAACTGTTTCCAGAAATTAAAATATAAGGAACAATCTGATTGCAGAACTACAACACTTTACTCTCCAGTCAGTGAAACGTTATACTACCTAAAGCTTATGGAAATGTGCTACTTTGTCTACTACCATGAAGCTGAGCTAAATACAATCCCACAGCATTTTCCAGGACATTGCTGAGCAGGGAGCAGGTTCAAATGAAATGACCACAGTGCTACACAGTAAGCCTGACTCAGCAAGTTAAACTGGCCAAGTGAATATTTGATTTCTCATTTTTCTTCTCTTACATGGGCCACTCTCCTAGTCTAGATAAACATTCGTTCCACCTCCCAACCATCCTTCTCCCTGTGCTATTTTAAAAGCTTTGTCTTTTTTTTTTTTCCAAGATTTTATTTGAGAGAGAGAGAGAGCAAGCACCAGGGGGTGTAGAGTGGCAGAGGGAGTAGAAGAAACAGGCTCCGACTGAGCAGGGAGCCTGACCTGGGACTCAATTCCAGGACCCTGAGATCATCACCTGAGCCAAAGGCAGATGTTTAACCCACTGAGCTGCCCAGACCCCCTAAAAGCTTTGTCTTTTATTATTGGAAATAAAGACTTGATTCAAGAATTTTTTTTTTCTCCTGGTATTTTATTTTAAAATATGATTGTTGCTTTTTCTGAATAAAAAGATTATATGGACACTTGGGTGGCTCAGCCATTGAGCATCTGCCTTTGGCTCAGGTCACAATCCTGGGGTCCTGGGATCGAGTCCTACATCAGGCTCCCCGCAGGGAGCCTGCTTCTCCCTCTGCCTATGTCTCTGCCTCTCTCTGTGTCTCTCATGAATAATTAAATAAAATCTTTTTTTAAAAATTTTTATTATTTATTTATGATAGTCACAGAGAGAGAGAGAGAGAGAGAGAGAGAGAGAGAGGCAGAGACATAGGCAGAGGGAGAAGCAGGCTCCATGCACCGGGAGCCCGACGTGGGATTCGATCCCGGGTCTCCAGGATTGCGCCCTGGGCCAAAGGCAGGCGCCAAACTGCTGCACCACCCAGGGATCCAAATTTTTTTTTTTTTTTTTTCCAAAAAAGAGAAGATTATATGTATATAAAACACTCTTGGTTGTCTACAGACTACCTTCCACTCTCCTTCCTTCCTGAAAAGAATTCTGATTTCTTTTTTAATATTTACTCCTTTTCTCCAAAGCCATGTGTGTCTCAGGGCAATCTGGTGCACAGGCAGATTAGATGGGTTTTAGGGTTATCCTACTTTGCTAACAGTAGCTGAGAAATGAGAATGTGAGCACATTTTAGTGAGATTGAGGGAGACTGCAGAGTTTGTGGGAAGTTTTTCTTTTTCACTTCATGGAAAGAGAGCCAGAAGATGTTTTTCTTCTTCCTTGGGACATTTTCCCAAGTGTGTGATATTCCTGGATCATTGGTCTTGCTATCTGCCTCAGGATAAAAACAAAAGCAAACATGACAGAGAGCAGGGATGAAAACTACCTGCTCTTGGGTGACATACTTAAGCTGTTGGCTCAACCATGAGCTCAACTTCTGACTCAACTGCTCATGTGAGATAATACATTTTCTTGCTGTTCAAACTATTTTCGGTAGTGCACGCCTCACAGCTGAAAATATCCAAGCTGATGCAGAGGTGCACAAAATCCAAGCCCTAACGAGATACATCAAGCGTCCATGGTAATCTCACACATATTCCTTTTTCTCCAGTGCCCGCCTTGATGCCAACTTCTATTAGAAGAGGGAATTTCTTGAAGACTTTAAGGTTAAACCCCCCTTTTTGTGGTACATGAATCCTCACTGCTAGCATTGCCCCCCACATCTGGTAAATTGCCACTATAAAGAGCTAACGTTTTAACAGGGAAAGCTAATAGAAACCACAGCTTTTCAACTCTGAGATAGAAAAGAGCAGCTGGGAGAGAACAGATAGAGTCACAAGAGTGGCATTACCTGCTTCTATTTTACCTGCAGGCAAACTTAGCAGCTACCATATGCATCCATGCTTCTTTATGTAGCATTTTGCATTCCAATAAACAAACTCTGTCTTTTTTGGCAGGTGCACCACATTTATTCAACAAAACTTTGCAGGGGTAGAAGATCTCATAGCTCTGGTGGGAGAGGGACTTACCAGAGACATGCTTCTGCAAGCACAGAGTTTACAGTGCAGTATGAAGAGAAGATAGGACCCTGCAATCAGCCTGGGTATGATCACAGAGGTGGTACGGATAACCTGCCCCACTGCCTGTTTTCCAATATGATACTAGGTTCAGGAGGGGCACAAAATGTCCGGGCAGTAGTAACCAAGGATGTTCACCAGTACTCAAGGATGCTCACTCACTCCTCATTAAGTGACTTTTTTTAAAGAGAGAGACAGAGAGAGACAGAGAGAGGGCAGTGGAGAGAGAGAATCTTAAGCAGGCTCCATGCTCAGCATGGAGCCCAAAGTGGGGCTCAATCTCACAACCCTGAGATCATGGCCTAAGCCTAAACCAAGAGTCAGGCCCTTAATTGACTGAGCCACCCACGTGCCCCCACTAAGTCACTTCTGCTGCTGGCCCTTCCAGATGCTACCTCCTTGGGCACCCCTCAATTCCAACAATTTTCACCCCAGTTTCAATGCTGCTGACTTGTGTTATGAAGTTGCTAATATCTGGAGAAACACCGAACAGTGGTCTCTTTTAAGAGATGTTACTTCCCCGGCCTTCTTTGATACAGCCCATGCCTGTAATCCTTAGCAATGGCCCAAGGCCAGAATGAATCCCTCATGCCTGATGAAGTTTGAGCTCTTGCTAGTGAAGAAGCCCTTTAGAAATTAGCCCTTGCTAGTTTCTGAAATTTGGCTCACAATCCTGGACTGTTTCTATTCATTGAAAATCCTCTTCTTTAAGGCTACTCAATGATCATAGGCAGGGATAGGAAAAATTTAGATGGTCACAGCCATTCTTCTATATACTATGAAATCAATCATAATAATAAGTAGTGGTTCTATTAATCATAAACACAGACATTTTTTGAGCATTTGAGATATTCCAGACACTAAACTGATTAGTAACTATGTCTTTTGACTTTCACAATTGCTCTTTGTGGTAAGTAGTATTATTTTACCCATATTACAGATGATAAAACTGAGGCACAGTGAAACTAAATAACTTTCCACAGGCCTTATTGCCTCTTTCCTGACCCTACAGGGACAGGAGGCAAGTCAAAGTTGGTGGATAACTTCAGTTCTATACCCTAAGGGAGAACTTGATTGCTGTTCAGTTTCTTAGAATCGTATTGACAGGGATGAAGGACAATGGGAGATCGGCAAATTTGAAAATCTGCATAACTTGTGGCCTTGCCCTTCAAGAAATCTTAGCCTATTTGGGAAGACAGAGTATTTTAACAGGAAAGAGTTAATAACAATACCAAGTGATGTGTTATTTGGCTAAATACATTATCTTGCAAAGTGATTTACAGTAGGATGTCTGTATGTGAAAGGTGCCCATACTTCATCTTTGAATGAATGGGCCCAAGAGGAGGCATCCAGACACATTAACTAAAGTGACTCCCTTCTACAATGTCAGAATAAGCAATATCTAAGAAATTTGATAAATAATGTTTGAAATAGATTGGCACCAGAAGACCCTGGACATCTCAGGATTCATTTTCCAAAGATGCATTTCCCATATTTCTCAAAAGTGACAGAGACAAATAACAGAAGATACTTGCATAGGATAGAAGCCTAAAAGCAAATGCATCCCCTCCCTCCATGATCTCATGACTGTTCTTCATTCAGTGTTGGGATGCCTTCTCTCCGCACCTCCCCACCTGTTGAAATTCATCCCATCCAGCTCAAATATCAGATCTAATAAGTTTACCTCTGAGAACTCTTCCTCTTCTGGAGTCCCCTCATCCTTTGTGCTTCTCAAATGGCTCCTAATGTTTTCTATTATGTGTCGGAGGTATGTGCTCACCTCCCACCACATAAGCTGAAAGTCTCAATCCTTGTTTTCCCAGCTTCCTTTTGAGCTAGGGCTCAGGCATGTGCCATGGATCCAGCTGATAAGATGCCCCTGCCCCAGATTTTGAGTCAAGAATTAGTGATGTGAAGAAGCAGGAAGAGTAGAGACTACTCGGGAGGAGGTGTGGTGGTAGCTGCAGTGACACCCATTCCCTAGGAACAGCAGTGGAGGTATCCCAGTTGTGGGTTAGGGACCACTATGTTGGGAAGGTACACAGCATGTTCTGTGGCCACAACAGAGGCAGTTGTGTCCTCATGGTACCATTTTATGGCATGATTTGGCTCTACCCTTGGCTGCTCCTACCTTTCACATCCCTCTAGCTTCCAGTTCTCCAGCCTTCCCACTGATTGAAAACTTCCCGGTACCTTTTCAAGAAATTCCTTAACTTTCTACTGGGAACCCTGGCGGGTACATTCGCTTAAGCCATTGTTTCTTTGTTCTGCTCTCAGTAAAGGAGGAAGTTGTTAAATATTACCATATGTATGATAACGTTTATAACCACAAGAACTAGTGCTGTGCCAGTTACTTGTCATTAATGGAAAACTTCATGGGTTGTTTGGATAAGACAGGGTTACTTGTAGAATCAATATATCCATAAATCTATATCATACTTAGCTTATCTTATGTCCGTGATTCCTTTCCATCTAAAAAATGGGGGAAATGGCCAAATGATTGTCAAATCATCTAAAATCAATATTTTCTAATTAGATGTTGAAGAGGAAAGTATGTCATCTTTTTTACTCTTAACCATTTAAAGCTGGATAATGTAGCTGATTTTTCCTTCTTATCAAAATTGCTCTGAATCTCTTGACACTGCTGAGTTGTATATTAAGACAAGAGATTTACAAATAACTTGTTAAAAGAACAAATGTTGTACCTTGTTACAGTGTTTACACTAACCTCCTGTGCTACATTTGTAATATTACAGCCTACCATTTATGTTGTGATTATTCTTTTTAAAAGCATTCTTTTACCTAATTTATCTTAATTGAGCCTTTAAGAAGCCTGTAAGTAGTAAATTGTAAGTCACAGGTCTAGAAGTTATTGTATTCTTGTTTTTTAAAAATTGTATTTTCTAAGTTAAGTAATTAGCTTCAAGTCATTCAAATTAGTTAGTGAAAAGCCAGAACTAGACTCTGTTTTTTGACCCTGAGAAAGTTGCACTTATCAGATCTGAAGGATTGAAATGAGCTCATCAGTCAATCAATGTGTCAGCCAAGTATTTTTTTAAGCCTCTGCGGGGTCCTTAACATTGTCCTAACCCCTGCCACTTGAGATGTAGAAAAAACATTGAACATGGTCACTGCCTACAAATATCTTACTCTTCAAATTATTTCCTATGTAAAGAGCCCAAGCAGGACATACATTGGGAAGAGTGGAGAGGGGAAATGAGAGGGCAAATATATCATTTCTGCAGAAAGAGTAAGGACAGAGATGACTATCAGCAGGTCTCATACTTTTTTTCTTAGGTGTGTAATACACAAAAGTCTTAAATGGTGCAGCAGAAGGAGCCCAGTGTAAGCAGGTAGGAATTTGGAAGAATCCACTTCATCATCCTTTTTTTTAAGATTCTATTTATTTATTCATGAGAGACATAGAGAGAGGCAGAGACAAGGCAGAGGGAGAAGCAGGCTCCCTGAGGGGAGCTTGATGCAGGACTTGATCCCAGGACCCCGGATGACGACCTGAGCCAAAGGCAGACACTCAACCACTGAGTCACCCAGGTGCTCCTCATACTTTTTTTTTTCTTGTATTATCTTCTCCTTTGGTAATCTACTTGACCTCTTCTTCCTTCTTCCCCGTGTCTAATATTCCCTGCCTTCCCTCAGGCCCTGGGAAACTGTTTTCCAAGCTTATTTACAGTAAGTTGTTAATGATTCATAATGGTTTAATATGCTACCTGTCCCAGCAGAGCCTTCAAAGCCTTAATGAAGAAGATGAATTACATAGGACTATGAGGCATCTTGTTAGCTAATGAAGGGAATAAGTCAGAAACAGAGGATCTTTCATCAGCTTTTAAATTAATACCACTATCCTTAATGTTGGCTTTTTTAGTATTTCAATTTTTTTCATTCATATGGAAAGATCTGTTATGTTATAGATATATTTTGGTTACCTCTAAGAAAAATGTGTGATACGTTGCCTGACAAATTAAAAGAAGGTAATGTTGAAAAAATAATATTAGTAATAACCACAGAATCTAGGGAATAGCATACTGTAGAGGAAAAAAATACATTGAGTGTTTAGTGATTCTAATGATGGTCTTGCCCCAGAGGATATATCAATATCCTAACCCCTAGAACCTGTGAAGTTGACCTTCTTTGGAAAAAGTGTCTTTTTTAGATATAATCAAGTTGAGATGATTTAGGTGCTTCTAAACTGAGGAACTAGTGTCCTCAGAAGAAACATCAGAAAAAGGAGAGACATCAGAGAGAGGAAAGGCCATGTGAAGCAGAGGCAGAGATTGGAGTCCTGTAGCCATAAGCCAAAGAATGCCTGCAATCACCTCAAGATGGAAGAAGCTAGGAATAGAATCTCCCCTAGATCCTTCAAAGGGAGCATAGCCCTGCTGACATCTGTATTTTGAACTTCTGGCCTCTAGAGCTGAGCCAGAATCAATTTCTATTTTAAGCCACCAAGCCCGTTGTAATTTATTATGGCAGCCCTGGGAAATGAGTAGGGAATATAAGTCTGGAGTCATACATCCCAGTCTGTTACTACTTCTGCTATGGTCCTGTGATCTTGGTCTTGGTCTTGATTTTAATGAATCTTCTTTCATAACTGCCCTGTGATGAATCTAAGGCAGAAGATTTAGAAATAAGGGCACAGGGCACAGAAAAATGCACTGTTGCATTCAACTATCTATCTAAAAACTTTCTTTAGCACCTCTGCTGAGTCCAGGTACTCTCTTGTGTATGAGGGATTTGGAGATAAAGTTGATTCACCAAAGTTGTGACCTGATGTAGTAAAGACTATTATTTATGCTCAGCAATATCCCTTCTCTTTCTTTCTGGTAATTGTATGGCAGACAAATTTAAAATTAAACCTCCTGGCCCCGATGCCCCTACATGTGGCAACATGACCAACTTGCAGGCAATAGGCTGTAAGAAGAGGTAAATTTCTCTACAAGGAGAGGTCCTTGCTCAGCCTTCCTTTTCATGCTAGATAGAACACCAGTATAGTATCGGTATGCATGTTGAACCATGAAGTGATTGTGAGCATGGAAAGTGACACAAGACGCCAACAAGATGTGAAGATGCAGAGTCCAGCACACTTGGTGCAGTGTATCAACCTTAAGCATATTATGTCCAGGTCCTTAACTGATGGAGATAAATATCTTCTATTTGTTTATATCACTTTTGCTTAATGTATTTATGTCATTTACAGCCTTTATGTCATTTACAGTCATTTACAGATCTCTTGGCTAATGGCAAATGCAAGTCAGCTTCTCTACTTCTTATTTAAATAGACTTTTTCTCCTCCCTACTCATTGTGTATCTACCTACTAAAGACACCTGCCTTTGCACATTGAGCACTGAATTCTCTTCCTGTTTCTCATTGGCATGATTCTTTTTGATCCTGTTCTGCACTTCTGTGTCCCTGAACACATACTCTTCTATTTGTGATCAAACTTGGCAGTTGCTCCACAAGGTTGTCAGAGACTGAAATATAGACTCTGCTTCTAGCAAGCACGTTAGGGCCCCTGACTTGTCCTCTGAATGGATTTGGGGCTAGCTTTGTCCTTGCTTACTGTGTAGAATGTCCCACAGTGCGGTTGAATTGCCCTGAAGGGGCAAGTGAGAAGCTTGTGGAGTTGATTTGGAGCCTCTGACACCATTGTCTTCTGTCACTGATACAGTGACTAGCTACTTTACTGGGATGGAAATGCATTATTGGCCTTCCTGTAGACTTTACCTACATTATTGTATGCCAGGTTTGAAAGGAAGAAAGCTAATACAGTTTTGTGACAAAATATTTATCAAAAACTGCGAATATGAATAATTAGTTGGCCCTGACCATTTTTAATGATCTGAAGAGAAACCCAAACTGGCAGTATGGCTGTTAGGTATTATCGAAAGGCAAGGATTTTTAACAAACAGAAATTACAAATTATGGAATCTACACTTGTCCCTATACTTTTCCCCAAAGGGAAAAGCAAGATTTGTTTTACCTATCTAGAGAATTTCTCTTTTCCGTGCCAGGATCCATAGATTGCTTAACTATCACATATATCAATTGCCCCATGCTCAAAAATGAAAGAATAGTACCTCTATTTATATGCTGATATGACTCTATCTGTATAAATGTAAATATGGATATATCATATGCATATATATACACACACAAATGCATTAGCAGATAAGCATGTATGAAATGATTGGATTTTTTCATACTATAATTTATTCTTTAAATATTATTCTTGCTTTTAAAATTAAAGAATCAACATATTCAGATTTTTCCTTTTTAAATCCATCTCCCCATTGTAATACAGTAAACATAACAAAATGTTTTCATATCCTTCCATGTTCGTGAACTCATAAAAGTTCTCTGGCTGAACTTTGGCCTTTTTGTTTTGAATTATCTCCAACCAACTATTTTTATTAAATAAAAAAAGTAACAACACCCCAAAACTCCATAGTCCCAAAATTTCTTTGTTTTTAATTCTTATCTTATTTTTATTTTTTTCTGGATTGTAGCCAATTTCTCATGTAGCCAATTCTTTCTCTGAAACGCTCATGGATTTAGAAGCTTCCTTAATTTCTCAATCTTAAAAATCTCTTTCCCAAGTGCTTTATTTTTTCCTTTCCCTTTACTTTTTCCTCAAGGAAATCTAACTTTGTTTTTATTATTCTGGCACAGTCAGATCCTCTGTTAACATGTTCATTTATACCCACATCCTAGCTCTTGCAGTACAAGCTCTCCTCTCTTAAAAATTTTGTTTGTGGGACGCCTGGATGGCTCAGTTGGTTAAACTTCCAGCTCCTGGTTTTGGCTCACAACGTGATCTTGACTGGTGTCAAAATCTTGGGGTTGTGAGATTGAGCCACACATGGAGCTCCCAGCTCAGCGTCGGGTCTGCTTGAGGTTCTCTCTCTCTCCTTCTCACTTTCCCTCCCTCTCTGCTCACACTCTCTCCCTGAAATAAATAAATAAACCCTTAAAAATTTATTCATTTTACCAGAAGTTTGTCAAATCAGATAATGGTGTCCTAATTTTATTTTCTACAACCTATCAATATTTTGTTCACTGTTTTCCTTCACTGGTTGCCAAGTTTTATCCTCTTTTCTACCATCTTCTTCATCATTTCCTTTCATAGATTGTCTTTCAAGTTTCAATTTTTTTTTCTCTTCAAGGAGAAAATACCCTTCTGAATAGTTTTCAAAATATGTGGAAGACATATATCATTAGTTAAAAACTAACAACAACAACAAAATGCCTAGCATAGTTGGCACATGGGTGACTCAGTGGTTGAGCATCTGCCTTTGGCTCAGGGTGTGATCCCGGGGTCTTGGGATTGAATCCCACATGGGGTTCCCTGCAGGGAGCCTGCTTCTCCCTCTGCCTATGTCTATGCATCTCTCTGTGTCTCTCATGAATAAATAAATAAAATCTTAAAAAAATACCTAGCATAAAATCTGCTTAATCAATCTTGCTTAGTCTTCCAATGGTGACATAAATCCCCAAGGGGTTTACCTTTGATTCTATTTCTCTTACTATTATTCCTGATTGTAGCTACATTGTGTTCTTCTTTAAATATATTCAGTTTATTATTGGGACATCCATTTCTTCTCCATCATCAATACCATAGTATCTCTCTTTATCTCCCATTTGTGTGTTTTAATATTTTGTTTTGTCCAATTTTGCCCATGCTCTTCTAGTGTACCTGTCATATTTTCCAAATTCATACTTTTTCTTATAAGGCCATTTGTAGAAACCATGCTTGCATTCAGCCTACAAATCACCATCTGTTGATGATAATCATCCTTTTTTCTAAAATATGAAATGAATTTTTTTAAGATTGGTGTGTCTGTTGACCACACATACAATAAAGATCTGTATAAATAGCTGGTAAGCCTTTATCTTCCTGACATATAAATGTTTCCTCAACACTCATTGAATATCAGATGCTAGTCATATTAGTATATGGTCCTTGTATATTTCAGCCACCTCAGAGAGAAAAAAATTCTTGGTTGGCCAATCAGAAGCCTTCCTTATTAGTACAGAATAGATATTCCTTAATCTCTGGTCTTGGACATACATATCCAACTGTCTCTTTAGTCTATCAAACGGTACTTGTTTTCTATTCCTTTTATCACATTTTAGCATTCTGGTTTATTATACTTGCTGATATTCCTTTACATCTTTCAATAAGACCCACTCAGAACGTTTTGGGTTTTTAAAATATTTAACTTTTTTTTTTTTTTTTTTTGAGAGAGAGAGAGAGATCAAGAGAGCATGAGCAGGGGGGAGGAGCAGAGGAGGAAGCAGAATCCCTACTGAGCAGGGAGCCTGCTGCAGGGCTCCATCCCAGGATCCTGAGATCATGACCTGAGCCAAAGGCAGAGGGTTAAGTGACTGAGCCACCCAGGTGCCCCATCATATTAGCTGTCCTAAGTTTTGTCATCCCTCTTCTCTCCTTTAACAAATATATCTTTATTAACATTTCATTTTTTCATTATGCTTGTCCTTTCACCTGTAATTTTAATAGAAATGTACTATTAAGGATATTATGTTAAGGACTGAAAGGAACTCCCATGCAGCAATCCCCTTCAAGAAGAAGCAATCCCCTTTAAGAGAAGTTTGTGGGTTCAGAGTACTGATGTAATACAAACATTGTGCCCAAAACACTAGAATCAGACATCTTTGAGGTCATCAGATGGATGAACGTTTCCTATAACCTGCTACTTCACACTGTTCTTTTCTTGAATAGTAATGCTTGCTGCTAAATGATCTGTTTTATCATCCTTTAACTGGTTGATGGATTCCCTGAATTAGCCCATACCATTTCTTGATACACTATATTCCCACTCTTTTCTTCCTCATCAACCTCCTGATCAGCAGCAACATTCTTTCTTTTTTTTATAATAAATTTATTTTTTATTAGTGTTCAATTTACCAACATATAAAATAACACCCAGTGCTCATCCCGTCAAGTGCCCCCCTCAGTGCCTGTCACCCATTCACCCCCACCCCTGCCCTACTCCCCTTCCACCACCCCTAGTTCATTTCCCAGAGTTTGGAGTCTTTATGTTCTGTCTCCCTTCCTGATATTTCACACACATTTCTTCTCCCTTCCCTTATATTCCCTTTCACTATTATTTATATTCCCCAAATGAGTGAGAACATACAATGTTTGTCCTTCTCCGATTGATTTACTTCACTCAGCATAATACCCTCCAGTTCCATCCACATTGAAGCAAATAGTGGGTATTTGTCATTTCTAATGGCTGAGTAATATTCCATTGTATACATAAACCACATCTTCTTTATCCATTCATCTTTCGATGGACATCGAGGCTCCTTCCACAGTTTGGCTATTGTGGACATTGCTGCTAGAAACATCGGGGTGCAGGTGTCCCGGCGTTTCATTGCATCTGAATCTTTGGGGTAAATCCCCAACAGTGCAATTACTGGGTCATAGGGCAGGTCTATTTTTAACTCTTTGAGGAACCTCCACACAGTTTTCCAGAGTGGCTGCACCAGTTCACATTCCCACCAATAGTGTAAGAGGGTTCCCTTTTCTCCACATCCTCTCCAACATTTGTTGTTTCCTGCCTTGTTAATTTTCCCCATTCTCACTGGTGTGAGGTGGTATCTCATTGTGGTTTTGATTTGTATTTCCCTGATGGCAAGTGATGCAGAGCATTTTCTCATGTGCATGTTGGCCATATCTATGTCTTCCTTCTGTGAGATTTCTCTTCATGTCTTTTGCCCATTTCATGATTGGATTGTTTGTTCCTCAACTTTATGGTCAACTAATATTCGATAAAGGAGGAAAGACTATCCATTGGAAGAAAGACAGTCTCTTCAATAAATGGTGCTGGGAAAATTGGACATCCACATGCAGAAGAATGAAACTAGACCACTCTCTTGCATCATACACAAAGATAAACTCAAAATGGATGAAAGATCTAAATGTGAGACAAGATTCCATCAAAATCCTAGAGAAGAACACAGGCAACACCCTTTTTGAACTCAGCCACAGTAACTTCTTGCAAGATACATCCACGAAGGCAAAAGAAACAAAAGCAAAAATGAACTATTGGGACATCATCAAAATAAGAAGCTTTTGCACAGCAAAGGATACAGTCAACAAAACTAAAAGACAACCTACAGAATGGGAGAAGATATTTGCAAATGATGTATCAGATAAAGGGCTAGTTTCCAAGATCTATAAAGAACTTATTAAGCAACATTCTTTCTTACTTCTTTAAGCAAGCTCTCCTCCCAGTAGGTATCATTCACTTGCAGATGAAGCTGACTTGATATACTGAACACTGTTATCTAAATAGAGCAGTACTGTTTATTGCCATTTAATAACAAGGATATTTGAGACACAATGTGAGTCACTTATACATTGAGATTCCTTGAGATGCATTGAGATTCAAATGTTTTACTAAAGAGAGGTAGTAGAAAAGCTGGAAACTTGGAGATGGGGTTGGGGTAAAGGGGAGAGGAATATTATTTCCTGAGTCTCTTTTACATCAAGTGCATTTTAGATAGATAAATAGATAGATAGATGATAGATAGATAGATAGACAGATAGATAGATGATAGATTAATTCTTCCAACAGCCCTGTGAAGTATTACTCTCTCCATTTTTACAGGTGAGGAAAAGGAGACTCCAAA
Organism: Vulpes lagopus; assembly: GCF_018345385.1. Taxonomy (NCBI): domain Eukaryota; kingdom Metazoa; phylum Chordata; class Mammalia; order Carnivora; family Canidae; genus Vulpes; species Vulpes lagopus. The sequence goes on from NC_054826.1 coordinate 24,499,501, forward strand.
ATGCCCATAACTAGCATTTATTAACCAGGCGTTGTAGTAGATATTGTTATCCACACTATTGTATTTAAAACTCAACAATAGAACTATGTGGAAAATATTAGTATTCCAATCTTACAGAATAGCAAACTAAGCTTCAGAGATACTATGAAATGTACTTGATGCAAACCTTCTATATTACTTTTTTATTTTTTACTCCTTTTTTTCTTAAAATTTCCATTAGCTTACTATTTTATTTTATGCTTTGAATAAATTTTTCTGTTATATTTTCTTCATCTATTTAGCTCTAAGTTCTGGAAAATTCCTTCAACTTTGTCTTTTAGGCTCTATATAGAGCTTCTTGTATTTTGAATCATGTTTTCATTCCCCCAAATCTTTTGTTTCTGATGTCTTATTTTTAATAACATTCTTTTCTTTTATGCCTACATCCTGAATCTCTCTGTGGTTATTAATTAGAATTTGAAAATCCTTCCAGAATTATCTGGTAACCATAAGGAAAACTCAAGTAGTAACAGAGAAAGTATCAGAGACCTGGTACAAAGGGGCTAGTCACATTGGGATTCTCTCAGGGTAGGCTTCAGATTCCAACAACTAATCTAGAGGGGCTTGAAGACAGAGCAATTTTTGATATCATTTTGTTATTAATTGTACCCTATTTGTACCGATAGCCTGGTTCAATCTGAGAAACTCTGGTTTCTCTATTTGCAAAATACACGGATTGTCTGTGGCTGAATAAAATATGAACTGTGGATGCTTTCCAAAGGAAAAGAAAACCTTTGACGAATGATCTCTCTATCTTTACATTTAAACAATTATAAAGGTCCTATAGTGTGTAACATCTTCAGGCTATATTGAATCAAATTGACTATTTTTAGATAAAGACTTGTATACCTGTTACTAACAAACCAGCCCAAATCTCTTCCCTAATACTACTTTTAAACACATCAAGTTTATTCAAAACCTGAAAAAGCGTTAGGAAAACTCGTGCAAAATCTTTTGGCCTTGTGCTTTGAGAATCATAGGAAAGGGGATTAAAGCATTCATCACGTGTCACAGCAATCAAGTTAGATTATAAGATGTCCTACTGGAGTGAAAGATTTAAAATGATAATTGAAATGCTTTTTAATGTTACTTGTATATTTTATTAATAATTTTCTTTCAAGTAATTTTTTTTCCTTTTAGACGGAGTCAGAAAGTTGATACCCATCAATCAGAAATTCTCAGCTTCTTTAAGGTCAGAAAAATGCTGTAAGCAGATTGGTGTATAGGGTCCTATGGTCCAGTGAAAATGAATCAGAATACTCTTTTTTTTTTCTCCTGTACTACATGAGAGCCTTATTAATAGCAGGCACACATAAAAAATTGATAAGTGGGTGAATCAAATAAAAGAGAGACTTATTAGTGGAAAAGGATTGACACTATTATTAGGAATGGTTAGATGGGTCCCAAAATAATTATTTCTTTGCAGTGTTTCCTGAGGGGGGTAGGTTAAAATTAAAAACAGGAAAATAATTATTAGCATCTTTGGCATTTAGTTGTCAATCAAATATCATCTTATGATAGTAACATTTCAATTCAATTACTTTATGAGATTAGAAATTTCACACAATGCAATTCATAAAATACTGATTTTGGGACTTGATTTACCATTTTCCTTCTAAAATGCATATTATTCTTATAGTCCTCAGTTGGAGGCATTACTGTCCACACAGGAGCCTTTCAAGTTAGAAACTTGAAAATCATCCCTGTCACATCTGGCTGTCCCTCACATGATTCATTCATTGGCCCCACAAATATTTATTGAGCACTTTTTGTGTCAGGCACTGTTCCAGGTGATGAGTTGGGAGGTGATCAAAATCAACAATGTGTCTATTCTCACAAAGCTTGCATTCTAGCAGAAGATGCAGTAAATAGATATGCCAGATACTCAATGGGGAGAGACACTATGGAGAGAAATAAGCAAGAAAGAAGTCGAAAGCTTTAGAACCACATCCCATTCTCTTCGCTCCTTCGTCTAGAACTCCTCATCATAGCTCAGAGCAGGGCAGCAAGAACCTTCTTACTTCCTCACATCTGCTCTTTTGGTGTTTAAATAACGTAACTAAAATGATAGACCTCTTCCATTTCCTCCTTAAATTCTTCAAAGCTTCCTATCACTTTTAAAACACTCCTTAGCTCCTTCCCATGGCAGGCTGGCCCTCTGTAATCTTGCCACTGCCTCTATTTCCTGCCTTTCTGTTCTGAGTGTGACTTTCTAGCAATTCCTACAATAGACTCTCAGAGATGTTTTATTTCCATGTCTTCCCTCCGTGACATTAATCATAGTAGCTAATAGGTTAGAGTGTTTATACCACTGATTGCTGTACCCACTGCATTGGAGGCGGTCCCTACTCCTTCACCCTCCTGATGTCTCTTCATTCTGTAAGACTTTTATCCAGGAACCCTTCTGTGATTTCTCCATTTCTCCTGCTGTATTAAATGCATCTCAGTTTCATAATGTTACAGGATTTGGTGTTGCTTTACTGCCTCTGAGGTTCTTGGTCATGCCGCTTCGAAGAATGAAGAGGTAGACCAGATGAAGAGTGGTGGGCAGCAAAGCAAAGTTTATTGGGTGAGAGTATTACACTCCTGGGGAGTGAGAGGGGCCCAAGAGTTTCTAAGCTTAGGGGTTTTTATAAGCTCTTTTGCAGAACTTTCTTAAGCAATCAAGGTGTGCTAAATCGTGACAATCAGGGCTTTGCTCACGTAACTATTAGGTTAATGCCTCTGAGCTGCTGATGGGTTGTTGTTCTGACAACTGGGGGCTTAGGCCCTAACTGCTCCTTGCCTGTGATATTGACAAATGCTTTCTGGTCAATTGTCTTATATCAGGACATTTTGCAGAAGTCATTTCTGCAAGGGCTGCAAAGCAGAATATCAGTGCAGTCCTATCTAAGCTGCAAAACAGGATGTTAGTGCTGTTTTATTTTAGCTGTCCTGACTCCAGATTTTCTTGTTGGGGACCCTGCCCTGACTACCTAACTGTCCAACTAACTCCTAATGGTAAGCCCTCATGATGCCCAATGCTTCTCTCTGCTACTCCATTTGCCACATTATATTATAATAATCTTTTTGTGACTCTTTTACTCCTACTGGGAGATGCTTGAGATCAGGGCCATGTTTCCTTTGTCCTGTCAACTCAGTGTCTAGCATAGTGCTTGGTCCATATTAAGTATGCAAGGCATATCTGTTCAATAGGGAAGGAAGAAAGGAAGGAAGGAACTAGTGACATTCTATGTATCCATAATCTAGGCTTCAAGGAAGTTCTGAAATATAGGGTTATTGAGCAAAGGGCAGGGCAAGGAAAAGGAAAACATTTGGGAGCTCTGAAATAATAATAGTACCCAGTAAAGCCATGTGGAAAAATAAAAGCTATAATGCCAAGCCATCGATAGCCCTCATTTTATTGATGAATAAAGGCACACACAAGGAAAGCACTTTACAAATAAGATAATAAATATCAAAGTGATTACTTGAAAGGTAGAAACATTTAGAGGACAGCTTTATGGATAAGGCAATACCTGTGACGAAATGCAAAAAGTATTTGTGCAGGAGAGAAATCCAGACCAGGACCTGAAGGAAAGATGGAGCCTGAATCAGATTCAGTGATGTCTCAGTCACAGAGAGGCTGAGATGGGGTTATTCAGACAAAAGGGACAGCACCAGTAAGGCCTGAAAGGAAGGAACAGCCAGGAGCAGTGGAAAGGGAAGGTGAGAAACCAAAACCAAACTCTGACTAGAAGAAACTGGCCGCAAATAAGCATTTCTGTTGTAACATTGCCCCCGAAGAATAGTCTGGAGGGATGGAGACAACAATGGGTTTCTCAAGAGAATCTATTGGGCAACCCTTCCATTGTCTTACAGGCAACACACAAGTGAAAGGGTAGCTATGTGCACATACAATGTGTGCTATAGATATTTGCTTGACTTATTTGTAAACAATACATTTACACTAAGAATATTAATGCCTCAGTTTATTGAGCAACCTGTTCTCCTTTGTAATTCAGAAGCTGGTTTGCTCAACATAATTCAGATAAAAAATTATCCTCAAATACGTAATGCTGAAGTGGTATAACTTCATATCCATACAATCATTTCAAATGTTTAGCTCCTAATTGGGCTCGGGAATATACAAGTGAGGTAGACATGTGTAGAAAACACTGGAAACAGTGGGATGGATAAATAACGTGTAGTGGGCAGAGAAGTAAAATCCCACCCAGCAGTGGAAATGAGCTCCAACTATTTGTAATAAACTGGATGATCACCGCCCAAACATTTAGCCAAGCAACATTTTTAAAAATTATTAAAGAATTAACTCAGCTCCATTTCAGTTATTTAAACATCTGAAACAAGAAAGCAAAATAAATGTTATTCACAGATGAATATATAAAGATAAGTATAGAAATTATTTTTACTGGTTACCTGTTGGAGGAGGGATTCAGTAATAGATTTCTGGAGATTTCAAAGGTTTCTATTACATTCTACTTTTAACTTGTGGTAGATAAATGATGTTTATTCTATCTTTTTTTAACTATACATTTTACACATATACTGGGTATAACGTGTATATGACATATAATGTGTAGTACTACATATATGTGCAGCAAGATTCACAATTTTTTTAAGCCATGTAACACTATTTATCTAAGAAACAACTCTGTGTTAGTTGGCTCGTGTGTGAATCAGAAGTTTCAAAGCGTGTGTTAAATACTCTAGGTCTCTGCGGCACCCGATGGGCTAAGTGAACTGTCACAAAGCTCACAGCATTGTTCCAATCGGCCTGGCAATTGATACCACTCACCGCAGCTGACTTTTCCACCTAGCAATCTGTGCCAATTGTTAACATGAGTGAAGCGAGCCAATTGCTTGAGGACAGGTTTTATTAAATTTATATTAAAATTTAGCCTTGAACAGTTGATTGGGCAATTAAGGAAATAACAAGGACAAACCAAAAATACCAAAAAGAATTTTGGATATTTCGAAGCCAGTGCTTTTATTTTAAAACATAAACCTTTATTCAGAATGATTGGAAATCAAAAGCCTATTTGAGTGCACATCATTTCTGGCAATTGTATAATTCATAAATAGACAAATGGCTTATGAAACATGGTGAAAAAATGTACTCCCAAGGAGGTATCATCCATGCCAAGTTTACCGCTGAGATCATAAACCAGTGACAATAGGGGTTAATAATAGAAATGTTGGTAGTCCTCTACTTATAATAGAACGAACAGCACTGCTATAATTACAATTTTCTTTTTTTTCTTGTTATATAGAAATGAATCAATATCCAAGTAGAAAGAGGATAAAAATGTCTTCAATAATTTGCACTGCTCTTCAAAAGAATTGGCTTCTTAGGTCTGCAAGTCAATTGTATCATTCAAAATTATTACAAGGCTATTTATCAAATAGTGTAAATTAAAATTTGTTTTGACCTTTTGAAGGCTATTTTATGTGATTTTCACAAGAGACCGAATAATCATGCACAATTTCCTTTTCTTTACCAAGTTATTTTAAAAAAGAATCAATATGTTATTTCAGCAGATATTTAGAAGAATCAACTCTTTATGTGATCTTTCGCTAAGTTATACTGACACCCAGACAAATTATATATGGATGCGCCTTGCCTAGCTAGTTATTAATTAGGCCCAGGGAAACATTTGATTAGTGATTGTAGCAGTAACTCATATACAATACTTGGACTATTATTATTCCCAAGAAAAATAATAGCCAATCTGATTGGACATCGATAGAAATCTGTTAGGATTTACTGTATAGGATGTAAAACTGAGGATGTGTGAAATGAAAACTGTGTATTTTCCACATACTCAAGACTTAAAATAATTTCATTTATAAAAACTTGGATCGTGGTCTATGTTGAAACAATAACAAGTCTAAATTTTGTGTGGTTCTTTGCTTCTTATTTTGTTTATTATCTTGATAATCTGTATTTATGGGAGAAACCTAGCATGAAAGGCTGCTAAAATTTTGCAATAAATAAACCTTTTGAGAGATAAATTATATTTTAAAACCTACTTGCAAACCTACATAATGAATTTGATTAGATGAAGTTTAAAGATGATAATAAAAGTTCATGAAGGAAGGAAATCCTGGGTTTTTGTATATTTCTGATTTTTTTCCTCCAAAAAGTATTTTATTGCCATTTTCAGATGCAGAAACACTTGGAGAATAATGCTGATTGATGTTCTGGGCTTTTTCTGTTTGGTCTTTGATCCGATGAGCTGATTTTTCTCTTTCCCTATTCATCTGTTAGGTTTCTGCCCTATGATTCCCCATACATCTTCCTCTTGCCCTTTAGTTCCATTCACCATTGGGCGTCAACTGTACTCACAGGAGCCCTGGCTCCCCACCGAACAGCTCTGTGATGGAAGATGTGGGACTCAGTTTCTCTGGAACTCCTTTCACTAATTCCTGAGAGCTTCAGGCAAAGCTGTCTCTGAGATAAATGTGAAAACTTTCAAAAGACCCCTAAAATTTCATTCTACTTGCAAATAATGTCATGACTACATGGCTGATAATAATATAAAGAGAAAGATGACAATGCCCTTGGGCACCAGATACTCTTCTAGGTGTTTCCTTTTTCAACTCCTTTAATCTTCTCACAACCCAATAAATAGTCCTATTTTTATATTTTTTTCTACAGATATGGAAACTGAGACCTGAAACTGTTAGGTATTTTGCCCAAGGACTTGCAATCTCCAGCATCCAATCATTTAACCATTATTCAGCTTCTCCAAATACTTGTTCATTAACTTATTAAAATATTCAATAAAATGAATGAAAAAAGCTAATACCCTTTCCAAACTCAAATACAACTGTTTTTGTCTTCCTGACCTGCTTGTTCATATTGAATAATGAATAGTTATAGCTTTTATTATAACTTTTTGATCTAAATCATTTTCCAGTTTTAGGTTCTACTTCCTGGCAGATGGCATTCACTTTTACCAATAAGTCTTGGTATCTCTCTAAGTGACACATTACTATTTATGGTATAACACAAATTTACTATCTTGCCAAATTCTCAAGTTTGACTCTGGAAAATATCAACTTCCTGACATTCTTTTTCAGCTGCACTTTTGAAGAATTTCCTTATAAATTTGAGAGAAGTAAAGATGCACCATCTTTTATGTGTACTTTTCTTATTCCTACCACCAAGCTAAGCTAGGGGTTCCCCTTTGCTCATTGTTTTTATACCAAAATGCTGTTATTTAATCCTTCCTGAAATTGTTAATATTTATTTCCTTATGCCTGCTTCCAGAAATAAATCTATTTGTTGGCTTAGTTATAAACTCTTATTCTTTGTATATATTTATATAGAACTTCAGACTTTTTTGTTCTGGCACTTACATAATTATATTAAAATTCTTATACTATTAATAGTATCTTATTAATACCATTCTTGTTCTGTCATGCATAATGTCTTGTAATTAACTTTTATGAGATTGGCCCTTATCATTCTTTTTACATTTGAGGGTTCTATAGGCAGGTATCGTGTCTTTCAAATTTTTATGTATTCTGTAGTAACCAGCACCGTGCTAAATGTTTATATAATTTAGATAATTAAGATTAAAGAAGCATTTTAAGTCTTTCTGTTTAATCTCTTCATGTTACACAAACAGAAGCTGAGATGTTGGTTATGAATTGGAAACGAAAGTGGTAGCATTATTTTTCCATTCACATTTTCATAAAGTATTTACGTTACTGAGAACCCATAAATGTTCCAGATACTGTTAACACATTATATTAAATTCCACACCTATCTGTGGAGTGATCATTTACCATTATTTGCAGATGAGAAAACTGAAACAGGATTTTGTGGCTTGTCCATGATCACACATTTAGTGGTGAATCTGAGATTCAAAGTCATTTTATCTGTCTCCATTACCTGGTGTAGGTATGTTATGCATCATACTTCCTTTTTAATATACCAGAATATTCATTTGACTAGGAAGCCCTGTGCTAGACGTATCAAGTCATATAAGACCACAGCATTTGAAGCAACAACCCTTTCAAGCCATACCACGAAGCCCAACCAAATTTGAAAAAAAAAAAAAAAAGAGAGGTAAGTCCTTTCAGAATATGTTCACCTGTTGAATAAAATATATAAAGAATTTGATCCCAAGGAATTAAAAGGTAGTTTTTCAAATTTGTACTTTCGCTAACTGGCCTGAGAGAACATGGCATAATTAGGGCAATGTAGGTATTCTGGGATAGGTGCCATGTAGGGGTAACACAAGAGAAATTTGAGAGATGAAGCTGATATCTAGGAGTTGGTCATGAAAAGCCCTGTGTTTCTCTCATGTTAAAAGATTCATGTTGTGCCAGAAGTAATGAGAAGCCTTCAGAGACCAGATTCACCTGACACTTTCTCCAGGACAATCTATCATCTAAATTGACAATGTCACACTTCATATTGCTCTTTCTTACTGCCTACCAAGAATTCTAAGATGTTCCCTAAGATTTCCTGCCCTATTTCTTGGGAATGTGAATATAATGAATTATTCCTCCCATGATTAGTTTATGATACATGGCACAGTGAACGTTAAGAAAGAGATTATTCAGATAGGCTTTGCTAACCTGTCAAATGCAGACTGTTCTCTGGCTGGGAGTGGAAGGGGAAGGCAGAGACTCCAAGTTTAAAAAGAATTTGATATCCCATTGCTGCTTTGAAAGTGGATGGGGCTAAGTGCAAAGAATGCAAGTGGCTTCTGGGATTTGAAAGTAATCTCTGGTTGACAGCCAACAAAGAAACAGACTTCAGTCCTACAACCATAAGGAATTGAATTTGGCCAACAACCAGGAATGGGTTTGTAAGTAGATTCTTTACCAGAGCTTCTAGATGAAGACTAAACCCTTCTGGGAAACCCAGTGATCCCATGTCATATGTCACCTACAGAACTGTAAGCCAATACCTGGATGTTATTTTAAGCCATTGAATTTCTGGTAATTTGTTATGTAGCAGTAAGAAACTAATACACCAATCTTCCTTTACCCATTGGCAGCTTCTATTTCATCTGTAATAAGACTTCCATTACAATTACACTATGAGTCATGTTTTTTTCTCTCTCATTTTAGGAAGAACAAATAATCTAAATTTTGGAAAACAAGTCTACCTTAACTATATTTTACCTTCCTGAGAAAACCCAACTTCCCCTGTTGTTCTCTTAAGTAAAGACTTTTTTCTTCTTCTATTCTCCATGTAGGTCAATGCCAAAAAATTGGAGTTGATGTTCTTTTTGCTTTTCTTTTTACTTCCAGGCCATTATTACCATTACTATTTCTGCTGGAGTACTTGAGCTTCTACCCTATGACTTTACCATCTTCTTCCTTATTAAAAGCTTTCACACATTTCATTATCCATTAAATATTTGATTGATCACCTCACTATCTTCAAATATTTCCAAACCCCTGCCATCATTTTCAGTGACTTGAAAATCCACAGAGATGAATGCATCAGCACTTTAGAAACTCAGTTCCTTGGCCTCATCCATTCTATTTACCTTTTGCTTTATTCTGCCTAAACAATTTTTCCGTATTCCCTTATCCTGTACTTTGTTATAAACAGATATTTAACTCCTAAAATCTGCATTACAAGTATCTAATTCCTAAGCCATTTGCTTAAGGACACTCACCACTATCATTCTATCTCATGAGGTTTCTAGTGCATTCTCACCCTTTCTCATTATTCTCTGCCCTTCTTGGCTCCATGTTCACCTTTATCCAGCCCAAAGTCTAAGATCTATCATTCTAACACCACCTTGTAAATACCCTCCACTTCCTTGATTTCTCTCCCATAATTGTGCTTGTCTTGCAAATCCTCAATTGTGAAAAATGCCTATCATGTCTTCTCAAAACCTTCTTTATGCCTTCATTGGATACAGTAGATATTGCTGGAGAAAATCACCCAGTTGAGTCTGGCTGGTTTCACCTGAAAAACTCAAAGATCAAACTGACACTCAATGATGCCAGCTCTTGTACCATGTTTCCAGAGCAGGCTTACTTTTTCTTCTCTCTAAAAGACTGTATTGTCCCCTGTCTTCAAACATACCTCATCCCCATTCTACTCATTATCAGCTGACTACTTCATTTGACATTTTATTGAGAAAATAGAAGTCATTTGATAGGAAATGCTTTGTAAAATCCAAACCATAATGATATCTATCTTCTTTTGTTTTCCTCTTATTTCAACTGAGGAAGAGCTCTCTTGCCCAGGATAAAATGCAAACTATTACCTTCTTCCTCCAAATCTCAGACCCTTTTCTTGCAGAAGTTCTTACTCCTTTAGCTATCTCCTCTTTTCCATCCCAATAGATCATTCCCATCAGCATATAAACAGAGTCTAGAATCTCCCACTATAAATAAAAATGCATCCCTTTTCCTCACCTATAATCCCATTTCTCTGTACCTCTTCAAAGTTAAACTTTTATAAGAATTGTGTATGTTAGCTGTTTACATGTCTTCACCTCTCATACTTCAACCCACTGCAGAGTGATTTTCACCACATAATTTTACTGAAACTGCCCTTATCAAGATCGCAGTGATGTCCAATGGCCTATTTTAATAGACTGCTTTCTGATTTATATTACCAGCACTTTCTTCACCAGCCTCAGCCACTCCCTCTTTCTGAAATACTGCCTCCTTTTAACTTTCACAACAATGGTTTCCTGGTTTTCCTCAACTCAACGGCTGCTCCCTTTCATCCTCTTTGTTTCTATTCATTTTCTTTTGCCTCTAAATGCTTGAATTACTTGGTGCTCATTACTGAGTCTTCTTACTTTTTTCTCCATCTTTTTCTTGGAGATTTTATCGATTTTCCTGAATTGAAATGTATCTTCATACTAATGACTCCTATTACTTCTTCTGGGTCTAGATTTCTTCTTTAAGGAAGACTCTTACAAAAGAAATAATTTTAGCCCCTGGTAGATGAGTCCAAAGGAAGTGAGTACACAATGGCATAGTCCAACCTCTATGGATTAATGAGGACTTTTAAGATAAATCAAGATCATCATGCTATGGTAATACTTAGGAGAAGATGATTGGGATTGAAATTCACAAATAACAAGACATAGAAGAAGGACAGTGGAAAGAAGCCATGAAGACTTACATGACCATTGGAGAGATGAGAATGAACCTGCTAAGTTGGAAAATGGAAGAGACTGGCTGAACCAATTCTTGCAGAGTTTTATAAGGGAAGGTTGCAGAGCTGGTGTTGAGACTGATTAACAAAGTCCCTATGTACCAAGTCCAGTTTATAACTGAAACAGAGAGAAGAGTGGCTCAGAGGCTGTTACAGAGGGCACATTCTTGAATTAGAGCAATGGCTGGCTGAGGAAATGATGAATCAATCAACTGGCTCTCAGAGACTCATAGATTTTGAAGTAAGATTTAAAAAGATCTAAAGAGTCTGAGGGCAAGGAAAGGTTGCAGTCAAACCTAGTTCTATCTATGTGGGGAGTCTGGAGGATTGGGAATTTGGGGGATATTATGATAAAAATGCCCAAATAAGAAAGAAGAAATGATTTGTGGGTCTAGATGGCTGAAGTATTTAATCAAAAAGCATAGGCATACTGATTAATCATGAAGATACACATGAGGAAATTTCTCACAGAACAGGAGAGAAAAATACTGAAGCAAGATTAAGAAGTCAGGAGTTGCTTTCATTTGTTATATTTTTTCTTACTTTTAGTGCAGTATTCTTCATTCAGTATAATTTGTATTATGACAATGATTTTAATTGGATGGTGAACTTTCCTTACCAAAGAGAAGAAAGAAGAGACCTTGGACTCTGATTCTCAAGTGTGAACTATCACACATCTAGAATATTTAAACTGACATTTAGATACCTATCTTTGAATTATAGAAGTCCTCAGGAAAAATAAGAAATTTGGGAAACAGGAAATATGAGTGATTTTGCATTTTCTGATTTTTAGCCTTCACTTAGAACATAATAAATCACCTGTCCCTGTTTCTATTGTAATAATTTTCTTAAATGATAATCTTGTACAGACAAAATTAGATATCTTAGGTCTAAACAATTAAAACTTTCAGTATTGAAAGAATAAATTAACTCACAAAAACATATTTATAATTGCCAGATATAAGATTCCTCCTTATAGAAGCTTTCCTTTAAAGATATAACTGTAGCAGATCTCTTCACATCATTTATACAATGTACTTCAATTCACTATGCTATTCCTAAAAGCAAGTTCTTCACTAATTGCAAATTAGAAAGAACTGAAATGGAAATAGTTTTAAACAAAATATAGAAGTGTATTATGGGAATTTAAGCACTGATTTTATTTGCAAATATACTATTGTTTTTCTTTAAAGGATTTCCTTACACATTTCCTTACAGAATTCCATATTGGGAAATTAAAACCATGGTTTCATGAAGGGAAATTAAAGCCATAGTTTTAACATATCATTTCCCCCCCTCTCTACAGCAAAAATATTTGAGTCTCTATGGCATATGGTCATTAACTATCTCTAACTATTGGATGCCTCAACCTCTTCCTTTAAGAAACAGGCTCCCTTCTATTTTTTTTTTAAATTTTATCTGCAAAGTAAACTTAGAATAAGGGACTGGAGGAAATGTGTTTTGTTAAATTAGAAGACAATCTTAAAGATAATAATTTTTCCTGAACATTTATGCTGTGATATGAATATCATTTTATTAATAAAAAATGACTTTACTTTGTGATATTATTGTGCTATCATTATGAGGTATATGCAAAACCAGTGATGATTATGGCATAATGAGCTGTTTACTTGAAAAACAATTCAGTCATTTGTTGATTTATTTTTTTGTTTTTATTTATGTTGATATGGATTGTGTGAATTAGGTACCTTCTTTCAAAACTAGTAAACTATTCCTTGGGAATCAATCTGTAACATTGTACAGCTAGTTGAGATACATGAGAGGAGAAGATAAATCATACACTCAATAAATTTGTGTGGTAAAATAGTCAAATACTGAGGTGAAAGGAGTAGGCTGTAAGATTGTGTCCTGAAAATACTGTTGGTAATGACAACTGCAAAATGAACACATTCATGACTCCGAATCTTTCTTAAAAACATTATTAGTTGTAGGATTAAAGAATCCAAATTAAAATTAGGATCAGTTTGGAATTCAAAACAAAATCCTCAAAACAGAGCAAATATTATGGTAAATTACTAAGAGTAGCACAAGCAAGATCATAGTTATCGTGAGAGGAAGTGTTGTATGTTAGGGTAAGTATGGCTAGCAATTGCCATGTCCACAGGTTTGGAGCACTGGTTGGATCTTCATCAATAATAGCAATGATGCAATCACATGGTAAGAATTTGAGGTGAGTCATGCCCTAACATATCCCATTATTAAAAAGCAAAAAGAAATATGATTTGTTGCTCATATGGAAAACAGATTTATATTTGAGAAAACCTTCCACCAATATAGAGGAAATAAAAGAAGAGGTAAAAGTGAATTTGCTATCATTGGAGATGAATTTGCTATCATTCGAATTTGAGGTGAGTCATGCCCTAACATATCCCATTATTAAAAAGCAAAAAGAAATATGATTTGTTGCTCATATGGAAAACAGATTTATATTTGAGAAAACCTTCCACCAATATAGAGGAAATAAAAGAAGAGGTAAAAGTGAATTTGCTATCATTGGAGATGAATTTGCTATCATTCGAATTGACTAATTTTTTACTTAAAAAAGCATTAATTTAAATTTCAATATTGACTAAGAATAAATGTAATTGACAATTCAATCACATGTTTGATAGCTAAAGTCCAAAACAGATTTTCAACAATCCATGTCTAAGGAAAGGACATGAGTAATGTATCTGTCATCGTTTCTTTGGTGTTTGTTTTGTCACATTCATAAAAGGGCAAAGTATCTCTATTTATTTAGATTCTTTTTTTCCAAAGTCATTTTTCCAAAAAATATCTTTATATTAAAAGATAACTAAAATTGGAAAAGACACATTAAGTACATAATAATTTTAGAAAATACCATTTATCTTTTTCTGTCTTAAAAATGAATTCTACTATAAAAAGGAGAACAGAAACACAAGAAAAAAACATTATAACTATGTTTAGCAAGGAATGATATATCTATTTTCAGAAACAGATTCAATCTTCTCTTTTCCAGATTAAAAATTAAACTTTTTCATTTTTATGATCGTGCATATCATTGATTTTAGAGTACTTAAAATAGCATGTAATATTAATGGAAGTTTTTACTTTTTATATTTGAAAATATGTCTTCGTTACAAGTTACAATATTATTTATATAAAGTATAGTTTCATAAGTATGGATATTACTATTTTGCAATGGTGTTTTTGAGGGTATATTTTTAGCTGTTACAAAGTAAGAACATTTTTTTTAGAATATATTATTGCTAATGTTTTGTGTGTATGTTGATTAGTAAATTAATATGCCAAATTCACAAACTCAAAATTTCCTAAAAATATGATTTTAGACTAAATCATATAATTAAAATTTTCTTTTCATCCAGAAAAACTATCTAGGTAAGAAGTGTGGTATAGGGAGAAAAAATAATTTACCTATAAATTAATAGATTGGTATTTTGGTTTATAGGTTAATCTTATCTTAGCTAACACATCTGTATACACATGTTGGTAAAAGCTGGAGTTGGATAAAAAAGTAAGTTATCCTATCTGCAGAAGATAAGCATCCCTCCATTTGTTGGAATGCATGCCACAATCCACATGATAATTTCCAGTTATGCTTGTAAATTTGGAATTAGGGCAAAGAAAGTTGGGTCATCCCAATGTTTGTTTTTATAAAACCATAGTGATCCATTGTCCTTCTTTACAGTGGGAATTTATTTGAATGACTCATGTTGCTCATCTAAGATTACTTTTCACATAAATTGTTTGTGCACTCTAACACCTGTATTTCTGGATTTCTTATCCTTGGAATTTGCAATTATTACTTTGCTTGCATCTTTTTCCTCATCGCACAATATAATTCCCCAAAATCCAAATTATTTTGTATTTATTATATATTATAGACATTGCTGTCAGTCAGGGCAACATTTCAGATTTAGAAGTAAGCTTTATTCAAATTACAAAGTAAGGTGCTACAGCTAATCCTACCCGTGATGTGTTGATGTGAATGCAGAACAAATAAAGGATAAAGTCTAAGTTAGGCAATGAGGCAGTAAGAGGATATTTAGTCTTTTAAGATTGCTGTTGATTCTCAGATATATTGCAACCATTCCCCTTAAATTATTTCTGAAAATAAAATTAACAGCTTTATATCTACAAATGTGATATCAGAGCCACTGTATCTAATCCCTAAGATTTTCATTAACAGAAGAATGGAATAGGTAAGGTACCCACAGATGAAACAAAAAGATAATAATTTATTTTATAAAATTTTAAAAAGATTTTATTTATTTATTCATGAGAGAGAGACACAGAGGCAGAAACACAGGCAGAGGGAGAACCAGGCTCCATGCAGGGAACCTGATTCAATCCTGGCATTCTAGGATCATGCCCTGACCCTAAGGCAGATGTGCTTAACCAGTGAGTCACCCAGGAGCCTCATATTTTACAAATTAGATAAGATTAGATCACAGAATTGTAAACACAACAATTATGCTAATGTTAGTTAATGTATTTATTTACAACATACTATTAAATTAATCAAACATATATTTCATCCCTTTCCTCTTATTTATGGCATTGTCTTTCAAAACCTGACAGCATCTTTATGCTTTCTTCATACTTTTCCAGATCCTGGGTTATACCGCCTCATGTCTCTTTCCCTTAAGTTTTGTGCCATTTTTTAAGCCTTATCTGCTCTCAAGGATGAGTCTGTTGCACATGTAACGTGGCTTCCTTCTTTCACCAGAATGCATCCACACGGAGAGGCTAGCATCATGAATCAAAATATAAGGTTAAAACTTAGGTAAGAGGTGAGGCTAATTATATAGAGATGTGATACAGCAACTATGCAGGTGATAATTGAAGCAGTGAGTCTTACTTATATCCTAAGATAAAAAATAGAGATGAGCCTAGAAGGTGGGGTTTTGAGTAATATCTACATTTATGGGTACATTTAGAATTTCTCTAAAAGGATCCTGAAGGAATTTTTACTAAGAAAATGAGCTAAGTTTATTTTCTAGCTAAGGAAGAAAAATATTTTACGAAGATTTATCCCAGTAGTCCACTGAATTTAGGGAACTATATTTAATCACCATGGTAGTCAAAGAAAGATAAATGAAATCATATAATAAAATGACTTACATATTAAATTATTATTTTAAATGAGACTTTCTAATGTTGGTAAAAGGACAGAAAAATATTTGTTAGAAATAATCAGACTAGGGCAGCCCTGGTGGCACAGCGGTTTAGCGCCGCCTTCAGCCCAGGGTGTGATCCTGGAGACCCAGGATCGAGTCCCGTGTTGGGCTCCCTGCATGGAGCCTGCTTCTCCCTCGGCCTGTATCTCTCCCTCTCTGCCTCTCTCCCTCTCTCGCTCATGAATCAATAAATAAAATAAAATAAAATAAAATAAAATAAAGAAATAATCAGACTATATTTTTAAAAACATATTAATATCTGTGAAGAATTCACATTCTTTGGTCCAATCTAAAGAAACACATTTTTAGAGAAATGATTATAGAAATTATTCATAGCAGCATTATTAAAAATAGTCCCATGCTGAAACAATCTAAAATTCCAACAAAAGGGAGTTTTTAAATAATATGCCACTATAATGATATCTTCCATCATGTAAAGCTATACTTAAAGTAACCACAAGAAAGTTGTGGAAATATAATCTTCCATTGCAACAGCAAATCACAGGAGCAGAGAGATGAGAAACAATAAAAATGCAACATCTGCATGTGACCGGGGTCTTCCTTGCTGCCTGTCAATAGTACCTCTCTTTCCTGTTACCAACAGCAACTATTTTGAAATTCTCAAATCTTATAACTCTTACCTACAACCTCTCAGATCCTTCTTGCAGAATTTGCGTTCTATTTCACAAAGCAAAGAGAAACTGCCAGATTCATCCATTTCTTTTCCTAAAATATTCACAATTTTTCAACAGCTGTCACGTTTCTTTTCTCCCTCTCTGCAGTTGGCAAAGAAAAGGACTTTCTTGTCTAGCCTAATGCTGATCTTTCTCTTGTGCTCTGAATCCTACCACTTCCTTCCTCTTTAGCATGCTCACTTCTCTTTCTCTATGCCCTCTTCCTTTGATTTTTTTCTCTGATGACCCAATTCGATAAATTTTAATAGCCCTCATCTTTCTAGCTTTAAAATTACAACAATAAAAAATAAAGAAAAATAAATGTTACATATATTAACGGTAAATGTTTAACAATCCCTTCACTGAAGTAAAGAAAAGCCCCAAATTGTAGCATCTGCCAATTTCCATGTGGTAAATACAACATGACTAATTTCAAACTACCAATGTGCTGTCACTGAGTATGTCATCTCTTGAGCTTGTGAACTGGTTCAGGTATTCGATTCTTTCGAATCAAATTTTTCTCCATCTTGGCTGCATACTGGAATAACACAGGGAACTTTACATGTATGTACACACAAACACACACACACACACACACACATGCACACACACACATTTCCAGAGTTTAATTGGTTTGGTTTCCAAACATTGGTATCTTGTGAAACTTCCACAAGTCTTTTAATGTGCAACTGAGGTTAAAATCAACTCTTGCACCTGAATGAGCTTTCTAAAATCAAATCTGATCATGACCCTTAAACCATCCCCACCCTATACAGAATCAAATCAATTAATTGCTTTTAAAACAATAGCCAAATTCTTAACAAAATTTGCAATGCTCATGTTTTGCCTTAATTTTTTTTCTATGCCTGGAGTATTCCTTCCTTCCTTTAGCCTGGTTAACTTCCCCCAATTCTAAATTTAGATAGCACTTCTCCTTGGAAACCTTCCTGCATCAATCAAATCTAGAGTTGATTCTTTTCTTATTTGTACCATACCACTTTGGGTCTTTCACTAGCTCCATGAAGATCATGATTCATGATCAGAAGTGTCTTATTATCATTATAGCCCCAAAATCTAGAACTGAATTTTTAAATAAAATTTCAATAACATTTTGAATGAAAAAATAAGCCTTATTTTATCATTTCCTTATTACTACAGAGTGCTTGTTAAAACATAATATAAAAAATTTAGAAAACATAGAAAGTCTGGAAAAATAGACTTATCTTTTTCAAATCTATCTATTGGTAAGTATATATTAGTATATATTTTTAAATCTTTTTCTAAGAATAGATAATTTAGTGTATCTAATATATGTTACCAAGGATTATTATCAATACAAAGAGCAAGTCAAAGTTTACTTCTACCTTTATAAAAAATAAATAGCCAGAATGTAATATGTATGTTAAATATCCCTGACACTTACCCTATGCTTCTTTGCTTTTGAAGATTAATGTGACCTAAAAATAGAAATACCATAGGATCCAGTAATTCCACTATTGGATATTTACCCAAAGGAAATGAAAACACTATTTGGAAAAGATGCATGCACCCCAGAGTTTATTGTAGCATTATTTATAATAGCCAAGATACAGAAGCAAGTTAAGTGTTCATTGATGGATGAATGGCTTAAGGAGACATGGAATATATACACAGTGGAATACTACTCAGCCATAAAAAAGAATGAGATCTTGTATTTGCAACAACATGGATGGACTTAAAGGATACTATGCCAAGTGAAATAAGTTAGACAGAGAAAGACAAAGACCATATGATCTCACTTATATGTGAAATCTAAAAAACAAAGCAAACAGATAAACAAAAAAAAAACAACAGAAACAGACTCTCAAATACAGAGAACAAACTGGTGGTTGGAAGACAGGAGTAGGGAGGAGGCAGATGGGAAAAATAAGTGAAAGGAAATAAAAGGTACACATTTTCAGTTATAAAATGAATCACAGAGATGAAAAGTACAGCATAAGGAATATAGAAGAAGGAAGAGGAGGAAGAGGAGGAGGAGTAAAAGGAGAAGATGAAGATGAAGATGAAGATGAAGAAGAAGCAGCAGAAGGAGGAGATGGAGAAAGGGAGGAGGAGAAAGGGAGGAGGAGAAAGGGAGGAGGAGGAGGATGAAGAAGAAAGTGAAGATGAAGTCAATGGGAGCAGCCCAGGTGGCTCAGCAGTTTAGAGTGGCCTTCGGTCCAGGGCCTGATTCTGGGGACCCAGGATCGAGTCCCACATCAGGCTCCCTGTGTGGAGCCTGTTTCTCCCTCTGCCTGTGTCCCTGCTATTCTCTCTCTCTCTGTGTGTGTCTCATGAATAAATAAATAAAATCTTAAAAAAAGAAGAGGACAATGATGATGGGGAGAAAATTAATGTGCTTTAATAGAAAGAACTGAGTTCAAATGTGGCTCCATCTCTTCTGAGGTGTTATTCAATGTTGCTGAACTTCACTTTTCCCAACTCTAAAATGGGATCAATAATACAGACTTTAAAAGGTCATTGTTAGGATTACAAGAAATGATGACTGTGTAACATAGTTTTATAGTTCAATAATGTTTAATGCTACAGTGTCCCTGGGAGAATCAGGTTTGAGAAAAAAAGTGGGTTAGGCAAAAAAAAAGGATCAATCACTGCAGCTGTTCTAGGTGCAATCCATAAGGATGTGGAGGTCAAAGCCAGATTATAAGGACTTAAAAAGTAACTGCAGACCATGAAAGCTGACCACTCCTCAAAGCACTTTTGACAAAAAAAGAAAAGAGAGAAATAGGTGGTATCTAGAGAGGGCAGCAGAGTCAAGTGAAAGCTTTTCAAGTTAAGTGACAGCAAAGAAATCTAAGGAAGGAAGAGTATGAATATGGAAGAGCAACACTTCAAGTGGGAGGCAAATGCTCATGAGTTAAGAGGGTCGAGGTGCAGGGACAGGCATCAGACTTCATGCCTGCCTTCATCATTAGAAGGGTATCTTTTCCTTTGGACTTGAGGAAGTTCAGATTAAAGTGAGTACAAGTGATATTTTTAAGACCTATGTTTCTTCTCAGGGAGAGACAATTCTATAAAAATGTACCATGAGATGATGTTGATTGTTGAAAGGAATTTGAAAGAATAGATGGTGATGTATATTTAAAGTAATTAAATAAATTAATCTTTGATTATATTAAATTAATACATTTCAGCTTAGTTCATGATCTCGGGGCTGTGGGATGGAGCCTTGTGTGGGTCTCTATGCTCACTACAGAGTCTGCTTGAGATTCTTTCTTTCTCTCTCTCTCTAAAATAAAAAAAGAAATCTCAAAAAAAGGAATATGAGCTGATATGAATTTTATAAAATTCTGGATATTGTGTGAAGAATAAATGATATATTTTAGTATATTTTACTTATTATAACTGGTTACAAGATCTTTAAAAGGTCAATTCATCAGTGGCTTATTCAGAGAAGAATCTTAACATAACTTTGATGAAAGTAGTCTTAAGGATTCTCCAGCATACCTTCATTTTACAGATAAGGAAAGGTCCCTATGTAATTCACAAACCCAAGGTCATCCAATGAGTTACTGGCTGAGCCAGGATTAGATATTATTCCTTATCTGTTGTTCTTCCCTTGATGCCTCACTTTCTCCCTTGGTTTTGCTACACTTCATATACCTAAGGCATTCCCTAGATGTAGGATCAGGGAAAGGATGCAACTTGAAATCATTCCAATGACTCTCCCAGAGAGCTTGGAGAGTGTTGCTTAAAGCTAGCTCTGCAGATCACCTGTAGCAGAATTGTCTGGGTTATCTATTACAGATGCAGCTGCTGATACAGAATCTTTAGGAATGGGACATGGTTATTGTACCTTGAAGAAAGAAAAACTGAAAAAGTCCAGGAGCTGTCCAGTTTTTAAGATGGAGTACCTGCCAGTTATACTCAGCCTTAAGCAACTGTGGCTAAGCTCTCTGCACCAGATATTTTTCCAATACATGAAAAAAACTCCATTTCATTTCTACTCCTGGCCCATTTCTAATGCAGATTTAATAGACTATGCTATCTTGTGAATGAAAATAGCCCCAAACCTACATGTTTCAATGGGTAAATCCGTAAATCTAAGATGGTGGATAACAGAATTACCAATAACCTGGTATCATTCAAATAACAGGGATTTAGATGTAATAGATACTGATTAGCAAGAATGTAAAATGTACAATATGTTTTAGAAAGGTTTTCATCAACAATGTTATTCAATCAAGATTTTGGTAAATAGAAAATTTATTCATATGAAATATCCCATGTACCTGATAATATATAAATAAAAAGTTGTTGATAATGTTTCTTTTGTGTCACAGAAAAACATTCCTAGTTGAATTATATTTGTTGATCACTTTCTATAATTTCCTTTCTGTGAGTAAGAAATCTTGCAAAGTACATTTTAAAGTTTACATTTCACACTTGCTTCCCAAAACAGTAGCTAGCAGTGAGGTAACCTTGAGGATGGGACAGCTAACTTTGGGGGACATTAATACAGTAACAGCAAAAATGGCTGCTACTTGTTGAAGTTTTAATTCATGCTAGATACATAGTACCAACTTTATATGCATTATCTTATTTATTCCTCTCAAAAACCTACCAAGGGGGTATTACTATACTCATTTTATAAGCCAACAAAACCAAACAAAGCAAAAAACCCCCAACCCAATCAAAAACAAAAAGAGCAACAACAAAAAACATTACTGTTTTATTCAGCATTCTTTCCTATTGGAGCATTAATACCAAGATCCTGAGAAATAGAGACATTTTCCCAGGTCTCTGGGCAAGGACTTGTTGTATGGGTATTGTGAAGGAATGTCTGACCCAGCAGTTACAACTAAAAGCATCAGGGCCATTGGAACAACTCTAAAAATATTGTCTTGAAAAAACTGAAAATGAGAGTTCTCTGTTGGCACCTTAGCATGGCTTTTTAATCTAACTCTAATATTTTTGGCATTGTTGCTGTAGGGAAATGTAACTCTAATTTCAAGAATATGACATAGAAAAGATTAAAATATAAAAATCCAGTATTGTGTTTTATCTTAGCTTTAAGCATTATTAACCATCCATGTAAACCATTTCTCAATTGGGTACAGTGCTCACAATTACTTACAGGATGTGGTTTCTCTCTCCCTCTCTCTCTTTCTATGTAATCTACATATTAATTTAATTTAAAACTCACTTAACTTACAATTTTCAATTTGCTTGGCTTTTCAAAATTTTTCTTTTGATACATTTTAATAAAAATTTTTAAATTTACTTAGTTAACATAAAATATGTAGTACTAGATAAAGTATAAGGTAATGAAACAAAACAGGCAAATAATCAAAATCATTTTTGACCTTGAAAAGAAAGAAAAATCTCCAGGTGCCTAACGAAGAGGAATCTCACCATCAGAGAACAGTCTGAGTTATAGCTTGAGGGATTAGAGGGAAATCAGCCCAAAATATAGGTGTTACTGGTGGAAGACTGGGTTTTAACACTAGCACAGGAGAGAAGTGCATGGCCAGAACCTGTAAGACACTAAAATTGAGCTACCAGGAACCATATAGAGTCCACATTTTAAAAGAAGGCTCAAAAATTTTGCACACAGGACCAGAGAGAAAGTTTACCAGCTAAAGCCTGGTAGGAAAAAAATTACCTGTGGGAAATTGAGAACTGATGCCTGTGCAGTGTTCAGACGTGAAGTCCCTGTGGTACAGAGATTGCAAATGCTATTGATGAAACCAGCAGGGGTAAATCTTCATCTATCAAATTATATTGAAATCATGTATTATCAATAATTATCAAAATCACAAGAAAAAATCAACAAATATAATAAGAGAGACTGACATGAAACTGCCCACTAAGAACATTAGATGACAGAAAGTAATGGAACAACTGTGGTGCTAAAAAAATCTTGTTAAACAATTATTAAAGGGTCAAAACAAGTAAATTTGCAGACATATAAACATTGAAAGATTTTACTACTCAGATCCTTACTAAAAGCAAACCTGGTTCATGAAGTTTAGAATGAGAAGGTCCAACATATGTCTAATGTGTACTCAGAGGAGAAACTAGAAATATTGGGACAAGTAAAGATAAAAGGAAAAAAAGAGAAAAGGGAAACATACACAAAAATAGAGCAGGAATAAATAAATAAATAATATATATATATTAATGATTATGAAACTATGAATAGATTAACTCCACAATTTAAAGATAAAAGTCGGATTGGATTTTTCAAAATGTAGTAGTTAGTGGCATAAAGCCTCCTGTGATATTCTTGCCAAAAATGTATCACTCATGGCAAAATAGTAAACATATTTAAATTAAATAACTTATACTAATACAAAATAACTCACTTTAAAGTATTCAAGTGTATTTTTTGAAAATGTCAAAATAATGTAAGACATGAAGACTGGGAAGCCATACCAAGTTGAAGGAAATTGAAGAAAGCATTGTGAAACTAAATTTGGCATGTGATTCGGGATTGAATCCTGGGACATCCTGAGGGCAGATGGCAAATGGAATGACATCTGTGAATTAGATGGTGATATTAGGTCTATGCTAGCTTCTTGATTTTGATGGTTATACTGTGGTTATGTAGAAAGCAATGATTGTTTTTAGGCAATACACACTACAGAGTTAAGGAGTAATGGGCTTTCATGTCCTTAACTTATTCTCAAGTAATTAAAAGATGTTACCATTTGGTAAAATGATGTCAAAACTATATAGGAGATCTTTGTACAATTTTTACAATTTTAATGTAAATCAATGTCATTTGAAAGCAAAAAGTTTAAAAAGAGAACCTGTCATCAAAATCCACTACTTACATAGATGATCATATCTAAAATCTTATGATCATATTAAAGTTGTGTACAAAAATCTCCTTGTCTATGCTAGTTATTTGATGAAATAAGAGAGTTAAATGTAATGATGTCTACTACTCACTCTCAAAAGGTACAGCAATATACATACCCATGAATATGTATACACATTTATGAGTATATATATATAGATTGGAGAAAATGAGAGAGAGAGAGAAAAAAAGTAAACAATTGGACTTCTGGGTATTCCTTGCACTAAGCTGTTTTATGTCAGGTTCCCTAGAAGAGGGATTTGAGACAAAAAAGTAGATGCTTTATAGCTGGGAAAAGATTGTGAGAGACAGAAGAATGTAGTACAGTGAGGATTAAGGGGCTGAGCAAAGATGAGATCTCAGGTAAAACCACTTTTGATGGCCCACTGGGAAAATTCTGAAGTTCAGAATTATCCACTTTGAGGCAAGGGAATTGACCTTTCATAGCCTAAACATGTGAACATTGGTTATTGAATATGGATGAGAAATGAGTGGAGTTGGGGTGAAGGGCAGAGAGGGAAGGTACATTACTTTTCTGCAGGGGCAGCTTCTGTAAGCATTTCTGTGGAGAAAGGGGCAGCTGTGCTCCTGTAGCAGCCAACTCTTGCTGTAGCTGAGCATAGCGGTAGGGAAACAGTAGGCGCTGATAGCAGATACATATTCTTTCATCTTTCCTGCTTCTTTGAAAATTCTAATAAGAAATTGAAGAAAAATCAGAAAATCTTCTTGATAGATACAAAGAAAGCAATGAAGTTCAACATCAATCTCGTAAAATATTACTAACTTATGAGCAAGTTAGTAATTGAAGTCCTTCTTTAACTAGATAAAAGGTATCTTACCAAAAAAACTTTAACCTGACTTCACAGTCATAGCAAAACTTTGGAAGTATCTTCATTAAAGTCAGAAACAGGAAGAGAAGAGCCATAAAATGGCTGTTCTTCACCATTAAAACAGGGTCTATCTAAAGATGAAGAGAAGATAAGGAAATGACATATGTAAGTTCTGGATAGAAAGAAGTAAAGCTGTTATTTGTTTTACTATAATTTTCAAACATAGAACATCTACAATAATCTATAGGCTAGTGAAACAAGGTCACTTTAGAGCAACAGAACCCAAAATGTTCTTATGTAACAGCTATAACTAATAGAAAAATGCAATTAAAAAAGACGTTCTATTCAGAATAGTGAGAAAACATGTATAACCCCTTGGATTAAATATACTAAAAGGAGCCCATAAATTCGATTGAGAAAATGGAAAAATGTTATGGAAGGAAATAAAGTAGATCTGAATAAATAGGAAGAGACAAACTACTTTCATTGATGCAGTTCTCAGTATTATTACAAATGTTCAATAAAATTTTAATCAAGACCTTAATGTGATTTTACTGAAACTGAAAAATCAGATTCTAAAATCCACATTAAAGGGTAAACAGCCAAGATAACCAAGACAATTCTTAAAAAGGAAGAAGAAAGACAGATCCGTCATATAAATATCAAGGCTTGTTATAAATTCATAATTAAAACAATGTGTTTGATACTGGGACAGGTAAAAAGATCTATAAAAAAGTAAAGTCCAGAACAGTTTCAAGCATATATGAAAACTTGTATAGTATAGAAGTGGAAACACAATTCTTTGGGGGAAAAGATGGACTAGTCAATAAATAATGTTAGAACAATTGGCTTTCTACATGGGAAGAAGTAAATTTGATCCTTACATAAAACTGTAAAATAAAATAAATTCCAGATGGGCTAAATTTCAAAATGTGGAAAAGAATTTTAAAAAAATTGGATGACTATTTGGAAGAACATCTTCTGAAAGTGGGATAAGAAAGGATTTCTTAAGAAATGCACAAGGGGATGACTCATACATAAATACACTATTAGATTTGCTCATATAGAAATTTGAAGCTCTGTATGACAAATGAGGCTATAAGCAAAATTAAAAACAAATCACATACTGAGAGGTTCTATAAAGGCTATTATGACAAATCCCTTACGATCAGAAAGAAAGAAACTAAGGAGAGAGGAGCAATGGAGGATGGGAGGAGGAAGGAAGGAGAAAAGAAAGAAAAAAAGAAAGAAAGAAAGAAAGAAAGAAAGAAAGAAAGAAAGAAAGAAAGAAGGAAGGAAGGAAGGAAGGAAGGAAGGAAGGAAGGAAGGAAGGAAAGAAAGAAAGAAAGAAAGAAAGAAAGAAAGAAAGAAAGAAAGAAAGAAAGAAACTCCCAGAGAAAAATGAGCAAAGGTCATAAAAACAGTAATTCAAGAGAGAAAAATCTGAATGATCAACAAAGAAATGAAAAACATCGAACCTTAGTAATAACAATCGGGGAACTGCAAATAAAAAAAACTATACTGCAGTTTCATACCCAATAAATTAGGAAATATAAAATAAATAAGTTAGTAAATAAACAAACAAACTTGTCAATTCCAAGCACTGATAGGGGTACAGAGCAAAGGAAACATGCATTCTTCACCAATAGGATATACTGGTATAACCACTTTCAAAAATATCTTGACAAGATCTATTAAAACTGATTATATGCATACCCTATGGCTCAGTGAGTCAACATACTCTTAAACATATGAACCAGAATCTTCTCTGCAACATTATTTGTCATGGAGAAACAGTGACAAAATACATGTGCATCAATAGGAACATGGTTAAATGGATTGTGATATATTCATACCACAAATAGCAGTTACAATCTAATTTATATACATCAAAACAGGGACAAAAATACACTGTTAGGCAATTTTGCTGAATTGTATGATGGTTTTTATGTAGAAGTCTTCAAAACAGACAAAGCAATACAATGTATTATTAGTGGAGATACACATATATATGTATGTAAAAACATTAGAACACAAATTGGAGGAAATCAAATAAATATTCTGATATTGGTTTGGGGAAGGAATGAGTGGGTAATGAATTTGAGGACAGAACAAAGGAAATCTTTATTTACATTACATTGTTCTATATGAAATAGAACCTTCAGTGTACATATGTGTCTATGTATATGCATTGGTGTGCAGCTGTTGTGTGCCTGTTTCTCTTTCTAAAAACTGAGTTAAAAATTACCAAAAAGTTAACATTTGCAATATTGGGTGAGAATGTTTTCACATCAAATTGTTCATTTTTCTGCTTTTCAATGTTAAAAAAAAAAAAAACTTAATTAAATCCGATCCTGAGTTATGATAACCTGAGGCCAAAGGACTACCAGAGGCATGCAAATCCTAGGAAGGAGGCTGCAAAACAAGTGCATCAAAAATGGTAATTTGTCTGCCCCCTTATGAGGATGTCAGAACGTGGTGTCAGGTTCCAGCTGTGCTGCGAGTGAATGCCTGGTTCAGACTCTGGAGTGTTTTCTTGGAGGAAGCATTTGAGGATGCAGAGGCTGAGTGACAGTCAAGATGTTCTGGGAATATGAGACTCCACAAGGTGGTATGGTAGTATTTGAAAGCGAGTCTTCAAGTGGCCAAGAAAGATGAGCAAAGCAAAATAAACAAACAAAACCCTGAAAGGCTAAATACAGAATAATATTTCATATTTGGAGGTATCACTAGGGCACTGCAGTTTTTGCTTCAGTCCAGTCTCAATCTCTCTGTTCCTTTCTGTGCTTTTGCCTTTCTCCTTCCTCCTTATTCCCTCCCTTCTCTCTATTTTTTAAAAAGATTTTACTTATTTATTTGAGAGAGAGAGAGAGAGAGAGAGCAGAGGGAGAGGGAGAGGGAAAAGCAGACTCCCCGCTGAGCATGACCTGAGCCAAAGGCAGACACTTTAATAGACTAAGCCATCCAGGCATGCCCCCTTCTTTTTTCTTTAAAGAAACCAAGAGAACATAGAAGTTATGATGTGAGACAAGGTGAAACAGTGAATTTATGTTTCATATTTTGATTTTGTACTTTCCAAAATATCCCCTTCCTCTTACCATCTCACTTGCTCTTACTACCCGTTCTTACTCTGAAATAAATAAAAATAACTGAGCACTTCCAATCTTTTGAAACTTTAATGCAGAGTAAACTTGGTTTTGTGCTTTTGAAAATATTCTGTGATTTACATAAAATATTTCTGCAGAATTGAAGAAAAGTTATTTATAGGTTAAAAATGCAAGAATTAAAAAAATAATAATAAAAAAAATAAAAATAAAAAAAAATGCAAGAATTGCCCCAACTTTAGATATAATATCTTGTACTAAGTTTAACATGTTCCTTTTCTGAAATGTAAAATGGTGTATACTCTTTTTCTATTTACATCCCTAAGATGTTGAAAGCTTCCTTTAAAAATCACTAGCAATATACAAAGTAACAGAAAATATTTTTGCTTTATGTAGAGTATTTTACTATATCCTTCTCTGAAGATACATTTAACAAGAGTCTTTTCTTTTTTATATACTTGTTGAAGAGAACTTTTAAAATGCAATTAAGCATAAATAATATAAATACTTTATAATTCCACCATCATAGAAAAGTTCATTTATTAACTTCCAACAAATTTATTTTGCTCTATGACTTTTTTTTTAAGATTTTATTTATTTATCCATGACAGAGAGAGAGAGGCAGGCAGAGACACAGGCAGAGGGAGAAGCAGGCTCCGTGCAGGGAGCCTGATGTGGGACTCGATCCCGGGTCTTGAGGATGACGCCCTGGGCTGAAGGCGGCGCTAAACCACTGAGCCACCAGGGCTACCGTGCTCTATGACTTAACAGAAGAGTTTATGACAAATTTTAACCAACTCTGACCTCTGTGTTATCAAAGATTGGTTTTGACCCATGAGGACCCTTCTAGGTCTACCTTATTATCTTCTCAGTTCTAGAAGCTTTGAATTTCAAAAGGAGATTTCAAGAGAATTATTACTCTTCATGACACTCAAGTTTTCCAACAGAAATGGACAAGGAAAATTCTCATTCTGGGCTCTTCTTTCAACAGGCAACTATGGAGCATCTCTTGGACTGATTCTTATCATCGTCTTCATTCATCTGCAACATCTTCTGTGCTAACTATTTATTGCCATAGGGATGTCTACACTATTTCTCTACCTACTAAATCTCACTAGAAGTGTTACTCTGGTGCTGGGATTCCTCTGCCCTCTAAAACACATGGTTGCAATTTTCAGACTGAAAGGACAGGATCACAGTTTGCAAATTCTAGAATAAACACATATGTGGAATACACCTGCCAATAAGAATAAAACTATTTTTTTACTCTAATGAAAACACTTACAAGCAAGATATATATTTGGAAATCTTCCATTGGACTCAACTAAACACACACACACACACACACACACATACACACACATAAAGCCAACATTTTAATCTGTGTGACTTAGGATAAAAATATTTGCTTACTTAATACAGAAAATGAGATAGAATATTTAATTACTTTGGTTACATTTATGAAAAATATGAAATAAAAAGCTAATCATTTACAGCTTATTTTTAATTTTCTGGAATAAGTGATAGTAACAACCTATCCAAGTCCTTTCATTCATTCAGAGTGCAAATCTATTTTACTGTCTGTAAAACATTAGTCAATGAAGGTTCAATCTACAAGCAGATATTTAGTGGACTTTAAAATTATCAGTAAAGCAGGATTATTTTCCCCCACAAATTAAATAATCAGATTTGTTTGCTAGTTGTTCTCATCCAAAGAAGTATCAGTAGCATTTTGGTATTAGTAGTATTTATCATTCTTTATCACTCAAACTTCAGAAACACCAAGTAGTGGAGCTGAAACTGAAACCTGGATTTATTGGACCTTAAAACCTATGTTCTTTCCATTACCTGAAAGGCTGGCTGAAGAAAGGAAGAACGGATCCCTGGGGATAAAGAAAATGATGCTAGCAAAGTCTTGGAGACTTGAAACTCTAGTGTGTGCAAGGAAACACAAGTAGTTAGTACATTGTTGAAGGTTTTCCTCCTCAGAGAGGGATGGAACAGCACATAGAAACCACATATGCCATGCCAACTGGGGAAAAACAAATCCATGAGCAGTACTGAGCAGATAAAGAATTTTAAGCACACAGGATACATGGTAATGCTTGCCTCACATAGATCAATGTAAAGAAAAAAAGATGCATTTTAGGAGTTTATTGAAATAATCCAGGTATTCACCTAAAATCCTACAGGAGATAATGGGTAGTAGAATGACCTGGAAGAGATGATAGGAGAAATATTTAGGGGATGAGATAAGAAAAGGATCTGGCATTAGATAGATTGGTTATTGAGAAGAACGGAGTGATAATCACTGCCTGACATCAGGCATGGGTGATAGGACACTGGAAATGCCAACATTGAGGAGAAGGGTTTCAGAGAAGGAGCAATCCTATGGAAGTGTCAAGGCATGGACAGCAATGAATTCGGTTGGAGAAATGATGCTAATTGTGTGGGCATGTCCAAGGAGAAGCTGGATATGTGCCTGGTGCTTAGGGAAAATCGGCTAAAATTTTATAAAGCCATGAATTGGGATAAAATTGGCAGGGTAGACCAAGTAGTAAGCAGAGTAAGGAGAAAATTTACTATGGAGGCCAAGGAAGGAGCACCATTAGGAGTGAATTAGACTAGAAAAAGTCAGAGAGCAAAAGAAGGCTGTCGTGGAAACAGTAAAGAATTTGATTTCAGTAAATAGAACTAGTAAGACTTATTTTGGGATACCAGTTCCATATAATAGACTTATTTATATGCCTTTTTATTAACTAGGCATTCTAATGGTGCTGAGGTAAAGAATAATATTAATAAGATAGGCAACCAGTGTGACTGGCAGACATGTAAGTACAAATACATGGTGATAAAAGCAATAATAGAAATACAGGCAAAATCTAGTAGGAATCCAGAGTTTATTAGCTGATAGTTCACATATTCCTGATTGATTCAAGAATGGATTTAGAGTGACTCACAAAAACACAAAATAAAAGAGAAAACGAATAATAAAGTGAATTCAGAGAAAAAATAAGTTGGAATAGATAATTTGAAGTCAACAGCAAATGGATGTACAGAATACAGAGTGAAAGGTCTAGAAAAGACTAGAACAGGCCACCAGTTGGCTTCTAGTCTGTCTGGAAGGGAGACAAAATTGAAAACATAGTCACACTATTCATATTACCTGCAAGGAAAAAGAAAACCAATCTATTCTGGATGTCGAAACTAAACAGTTTTCCTCCTAGGTATTCAGAAAGAGAACAGTACACTGTACTCGACAGTATTTGTATATTAAATAGATTTCACAGGGCTATTTGTTAGAGTGGCTCTTAGCATGGGCCAATGATGACATAATGCCAAATTACATTTAATAAAAACAGTTTTACAAGAGAGCAAACCATATGGTCCAGCTGTGTGGATTTCTGCTTGTGTGGTTTATTCCAAGGATGGATGTTTTTGTATTTATAGGAACACATGAACTATATTTCACTCAGGCAATCCTTTGCAAATTTATGTTCTTGAACCAAGTGTTCGATGAGTATTAAGCAGCAGTGGGTTCAAGGTTATAATCCCTGGTCCCCACTTCAGGCGCAGGTCTATCAGTCTGTCAATGAAGTAGTGGAAGAGCTGAACTCCCTGTGGGGATGGGAAAGGAACAGACGAAAGGGAGCCTGGAATTTTAGCTATTTTAAAAAATTTTGGGAAAACACATATAACATGAAATTTACTGTATTAAACCAATGTTAAATGAACAGATCAGTGGCAGCAGGTACATTCATATTGTGGTGCTACCATCACTACCACCCTCCTCAGAACTCTTCATCTTGCCAAAGTGATCCTCTGTAGCCATCAAACAATAACTGCCCAGACCCCACTCTCCTCAGCCTAATCGCCGTCCTCCTATCTGTCTCAATGAATTGTACTACTCTAGGTACTTCATATAAGTGGAATCATACAGTGTAAAAACATGAAACACTTCACGAATTTGCATGACCTCTTGGCATGGTGGCTGTGATACACTTCGCTGCAAAGTCCCTATTTTAGTACATGTGCTGTTGAAGTGAGCACCTCACCTGGTTTTTGAGAGAAAAAGAAGTCATATGAAGTGAGCATGGTCTAATGTTGTTTTCTAATTTGTTGGTGAAGACCCATGTGAGGAGGGATGCTGGAAAATGCCACCTTAGAGAGGAAGGAAGAAGCCAGAAGCCAATGGGCTTTATAAGTCCTGTTTAAGAGCTTGAACTTATATGCCATGTAAAGGGAACAGAGAATTAAAGTTTGTATATTAGAAAAATTAATTCCAGAAAAATAAAGGGAAGCCTGGAAGGAGATAAAATTTGAGATAGAAAGAACAGTCAGAAGGTAATGGCAAGGGGTGTCTAGGTGGCTCATTTGGTTCGGCACCTGACTCTGTTTCAGCTCAGGTCATGCTCTCAGGGTC
The DNA here is from genome assembly GCF_018345385.1 of Vulpes lagopus. Classification (NCBI taxonomy): domain Eukaryota; kingdom Metazoa; phylum Chordata; class Mammalia; order Carnivora; family Canidae; genus Vulpes; species Vulpes lagopus. The sequence continues at coordinate 24,531,753 of NC_054826.1, forward strand.
GTGATCTCAGGGTAGTGAGATGGAGCCCCATATAGGGCTCAGCGCTGAGTGGGGAGCCTGCTTGAGATTCTCTCCCTATCTTTGTCCATCCCGCCCCCCCACCTACACACTGTCTTTCTAAAAGAAATAAATAAATCTAAAAAAAAAAAAACGGAAATGGCAACTATCTAGGTAATTTTCTTTTCTTTTTTCTTTTTTGCAGATTACTAGAGTGGTAGGGTGCCTATTACTGAATTGTGGATTGGGAGGAAATGTGTTTGCACTGTGGATCTAGAGGCCTTGGCCACAATCTTCTCTTTCAAGGTTAGAAAAAAAAAAAACTTTTGACATTTTAGAAAATTTTGTATTTCAGCAAAGGATCCAGAAAATCCAGAGTCAAATCTAAACTCACATTCTGATGCAGAAAAACACTTTTGGGGTGACATTTCTCCCTACCGATCTATCTCCTACCCCTTCTCACATGGTTTGTATAGCAAATTAGGTGTGCTAGTTCATTCCGTGTAAGAGTTTTCTGGATCCTTATGTGAATCATTTGGCTTAGGAATTTGTTTTATTGAGATACAATTGGTATATAAGATTGTGGAAGTTTAAGGTATTCAATGTATTGATTTGAAGTATTAATATATTTTAATCTGATTACTGCTGTCATAGCATGATTATCTTTTTTGTGTTGAGAACATTTAAGAGATAATCCCTTAGCAATTTTGAAGTGGACCATACAGTACTGTTGACTATAACAGCCATGCTATACATAAGAGGTCCAGAACTTATTCATCTTCTAGTTGCATATTTATATCCTTTCACAACTTCTTCCTAATCCTGCCTGTGCCTTAGCCCCTGGTAACCACCATCCTGTTCTCTGTTTCTATGAATTTGGCTTTTTTAGATTTCACAAATTCTATGAATTTGGCTTTTTTAGATTTCACACGTACAATATTCGTCTGTCTGGCCTATCTCACTCAGCATAATACCCTCTAGGTCCGTCATATTGTCATATGGTCACAATCTTGGCATATTGTGACAAACGGTAAGATTTCCTTCCTTTTCATAGCTCAATAGTACTCCACTGTGCGCATAATATATTTGTATATAATGATTATATTTGCATATTATAACTATATGACATATGTAACAATACATATGATAATATATTAATAAAGAAGTGTATCAAAACATCTCAAAAAGTGAAAAAACTTGATGAAAGACTTAAGAATGCCATTTAAGTCACAGTTAAAACCCTCTAGCTCCCCCTATTAATTCTCCCTGGTCTTCAAGGTCTTCCTGCTCTCCCGTCTCTATCCCATCTAGCTTATTATCTTTTGAGTCCTAATCATGAATGCTTGGGTAGTCCCTGTGCTCTGTCCATGATATCATCAAACACACATATTTTTAAAAACACAAATCTGATCTTTCAGCCAAGCTCTGTCACAGTTATTTTGCAAGAGAAGAGGTTCTGGAGTTTAAATGGATGCCCGAGAACACAGAGCTCTGGGCACCAGGCTGGAAATAGAGCTCGGGTCTTCCAGTTCTTTCCCCAGAGTCCATCCCTTTGCCTCACTGCCTTCCTTGTGCATAAACTGTAGATACTAATAAAATTATTTTCCCCCTACCCCCGAATACAGTAAAGCTTGAACAGAGTCTTGGGACTGTATTTATAGACAGAAAGACTGTCACCTCAAAACTGTGTTTGCATGGTACATAAAAGTTATTCTTCTCCGCTAACAAAGTTCAGGGTTGCAGAACAAGTGCTCTTAACATGGAAGTTGTCTGTCTTTAAAATCATTTCCCTTTCTTGGATCGTTTGTGTATTTCACTCCCTCCTAAATCTGCAACAAGAGGCATTTTTATTTTGTTTTGTTTTTAGCCAACATCTTCATAGTTTAACTTGTGTCGCTCCCATACGTTGAAGGAAAATAATCTCATTAAGGTTAGCCGTGCTTATATTTTCTTTACACCATGTAAAATTCATAGCTAGAAAGAAAAAGAATGATCAAGTGCATTCATTTTCTGCTCTTCAGTCTAATTCGTGTTTGATTTTCACATTAAATTTACAAATTCTACTTTGAAAAATTTAATAATTTAAAGTAATGCATTTGAGTAACTGCTAAAATGTTAATCCATGCAAAATTATAGCAGGAAAGTCATAAAATAGATAAATGTTTTGCTTTTAAAATTAGCAAGACCTAAAAGATATACTGTTATGTAATTTATCAAATAAGAATTATGAGATTTATTGCAAATATAATTAGAATAAAATAAACTAAATAGAACTTAATTATACAGTTACAACTTTTATTCTTTATTTGCAGGTTATCACTGTTTTAAAAATATATTAAATATATAAAAAATCAGAAGTGAAATTTCCTGATAGAAACTGAAAGTAAGGATAATTTTGTAAAATTCCATCTTTGTATTAATCAAATATGAATAAAAACATATACAGCTATATTTTTAATATTTATTTCTATATTCTTATTTTTCTATGATAACATCCATGTGAAAGTACAACACAAAAATGTTCAAACTTCTTTCTTAAATTAAATTAAATTAAATGGTAAGGCATATGTTATAGTGAATAATATGTGATTAAATTTTGAGTTCTGTAAATTATTTGCTCACTAATATCAAAAAATGTTTAGACTTGGATATACTACAATTCACTTTATTTACTGTAAATTTCATAATAAAATGATCCGAATATTGCCTTGAAAATCTTCGCTATTATTTTAAAACTACCTACCAGCAAGAAATAAAAACCTGCCATAGATGTGGACTGGTTCCATTATTTAAAAACGCTGAATTAAATCCAGCACACATTGTGAATTGTTTTTGCTTCTTTTTAGGATAGTTGTGAAAAGTAAAATAACCAGGCAGCCTTATCTTAGGTGAGACTGTTTCGGTTTGGAAATAAACAAAGCTCTCTCTCGATGAGCTAGGTTCATTTCATATTTGTGTAATACCCTGGAAGAAATTAGGTTTCAATAAAGTCCATTTTTGTCACTGCATGTAGCAATGAATATCACACCCAGCAGGGCACAGTGGCACCTGGCTGTCCAGACCCCAGTGGAGCACAAACCATCTGGGGGTAATTACAACAAGGTATTCTTTAAGGACCAGATGGGACCAAGGAACAGAAGCCCCTACCCCTCCCAGTCATTTACAACATAATTCCTTTCAATGATATACTTAATCCTCCCACCAGCTATGCTTTTCAGCTTGCTGTTGTCACTGTTCCTTTATGTTAATTCAGTTGCAAGACCCGAGAAAAAGAGGGGGAGAGAGAGCTCGCGCAAGAAAAAAAGGGAGAGGGGGAGAGAGAGCCACCGCGCCTCTAGGGACCAAAAGAAATTATCCATCCCTAAATTGTTTCCACCACAGCAAGTACAGTAACAAATTTTTTTTTAAATGAGGGCTGAAATTATCCTAAAGAAGGTCAACGCGACAGCCCTGTGTGGCACCAGCTGAGGTTTACTCAGCCACCTGTTAGCTGGAAAGCTCTCTGCGCACGCTTATGATGCATTTAACCAGTTTAAAGGGTCTTTATTGACAGGCCAGCCACCTCCATTCAGCAGGCCTGAACCATAGACCTGCTTTGTGGTCATATGTGGCACACAAGCCTTAATTCAATTACGCTGTAAGCCTATCCAATCTGCATCACTGCCCTTTCACTTTTGTGTTGTTTGTCTTGTATGTTGTAAAGAATTTTATTTTGAAGAGGGCAAGGCACCCTACAACCCAGTTGTCTTTATTTTTCATTTAAGGTTTGTGCCGCAGGTGCGCTGCCAGAGAAGTGTATTCATCTTTAAGTGATATTTGGGATGGAGGCATTATTTCTTGTTTGGTGACAATGCTTTTCTGGTGTTGCTGAGTTTTATTTTTTTTCAATTAGGTGTATGTTCAAACTCTCCACCAGACCAACAAGCAGTCTCCAAACTTGAGGTTTGAGAATTCAAAAGAAAAAAAAACAAAAGGAGACACATAAAAGATAGATGAAAATGACAATTAGCTTTTCCCTAGCTAATTTTTTTTTTATTTCAAAAGGAATAGGGAGCAAATGTTAAATTTCAAATTTTTGGTTTTCCTTAAGTATCTGATATACCAAATATATCAGTTTATATGAATAGGACTTAGTGAAGCTATGTTCCCTGAAAACTTGAAGTTCCCAATGAGGTTATTAAATACATATATATATATTTTTTTAATTTTTAAATTTTTTTTGATTATTAACTATATTAAATCTGTTCATTTTGTTTCGTATTCTGCTGCTTCTAAATTTCCTGAGCATCGGAGCTGTGCATATCATTGTCAAATACTTGGCATTTCCATAATGATTTGTGAATAATGAATACAGATTTCTCAAAATCAGGGACTCTGATGTTTATTTTCATAATCATATTTTTCTTAGATGGAAATTTCGTCTCTTTTAAAGCATGTTGTCCATAGCATTCTTATAACCAACTAAATCCTACCCCCAGATTCAGTGTCCAAAAGAAGGGTATGGATCATTCCAAATCAATATTCCCCAAAACCATTAAAAGACTTGTTATGAAAGTTGAAAAGGAGGGAGAGAGAAAATTTCAAAGAGGGAGAGAAGAACCTTCTTTGCTATTTTGTATCTATTTTCCACCCAAGTCAAGGAAAGGACAATAGTGCTAAGTTACCACTCTTACCAATGTGTATCAATTTTCACCATAGCAACCCTTATATGTCTTTTGAATGGAAATTCCCATCTCTATTAAATCACTGAATCAAAATCACAAATATGAAGCAGCCAAAAGAGACCAAAGCACTGTAACTGGCAAGAAAAACAGAGATTTGGATATAATCTTCAAAATAAATAGGATTTTAAAAACTACTTGTATACCTAATGTAAATTTAATGTATGTGTCACTCAACAATTTCATGCCCATTTCCTTTGTGTTTTCCCATGGGTTCCTATTTTATTTTATTTTGTTTTATTTAATTTATTTAGCTTTATGCCCAATGTGGGGCTTAAACTCACAACTCTGAGACCAAAGGTCACATGTTCTGCCTCCTGAGCCATCCAGGTTGCCCCTGGTTCCCATTTTATGAATGAGAAAAACTAAGGATTAACAGAAAGGCTAAGTGGCTTGCTTAAGAGGTCAAAATTCTGATTTCCAATTGAGAGTTCTATTACATCATAAAGTCTTTGCCTGACTGTTTTAGAGACTTCATGATTTGACTCATCTGCACAATTATATATTTGAGTTCCTTATCAATATTGTGTGCAGGAGGAATAACAACCAAACTTTAAAAATCTAGATGCACATCAAAACAATGGGAAAAAAATGATTTGGCCTTGTTACATTGAAAAGACACTGTTAAGATAACAGTAATTTGTCTTTAGCCATTTTTAAATCTTTCCATAGAATTTTGAAGAAAAAATAAATAATGGAAGTTGTCCAGCTTCACAGTCTTTTATGTAAATCACTTAACCTTTTAACATTTTGTATCTCTACATGATAATATAAAAAATATTTGATACTTCTTTTTTTAAGAACTTTAGCATTTTGAAATTTAAGTTAAAATATCCAAAGGGATCTTTGATGTGAAATGTAAGAACCCAACTATGTATGTTTTACAACATTTTAGAAGAAAAGAAATATGGAAAGTTAGTTTCATTTTATTTATTTTTTTAGAAACATCTTTTAATCAGTATTTTACTGTTTAAAGTATTTTTCCAAATTTCAAACATATCATATTGCTTTCAGATAATGGCATCTATCATAACTATGTGAAAATGCACTATTATATTTCAAAGGAATATCCATTAAAATTTAACTGTCCATTATGCTTTTATTGGTAGCTCACTTCACATACTAAGATGGAATTGTACAGTTTATTTTGGATTCTAAGTTTCCAGTAAGATTCGTGCACATAACATTTTCTGAAAATATCTTATTTAAGGAAATGCTGAGGCAAAAATTTAAAACAATTTATAAAAACCAGAACAATAACTACTAGCCAAAACTATAACTCTTTCTCTATATGGTGTTATACATATAAAATATATAAAATATTTCAGAATACAAACTTTATATAGCTCACTAAACCAAAGGACTTAGGAATAATTTTGGATATCTGTTACTCAGTAGCTAATATTCACAAAACATATTCAAAGTTGAAAGTTGAAAACAGATCATAAACAAAAAGTTCTCAAATTTATAATATTTCAGGAATTTTATTATTTATAAAATCTCTTACATAAGGACAGTTACAAGGAAAAATGTGGATAATAGGAAACTGGTGACCTTCCCACTGTTGTGGAGTATAATTTTAGCTTTGCATACAAATTCTGTTCAACACAACGGTGCCTCCTGAGAGTCAAATGTGCTTTGGAGAAAACTATCACTTCATACTCAGGTCTTGCTCAGGCACAGACAGCTCCTTTGCCTTTCAATTGGATTTTCAAGCACACTTAATGGCCATAGAATGAGGCATATGCGAACGTCTCTAAGCCAATTACACAGTTTGAGTTCAAATAAACTACTTCTTTACCAGATTTTCTGGTTTTTAAATATGCATAAAGCTATTTGTCCATCTTGAGTTTCCAAAATTTGTCTACAAAATTCACAAGATTTGTGTGTGTGTCATTCTGCCGAAGTCAAGTCCAATATTTAGAAATGTCAATGTGATGCCTTTGTGCCCAGAGACAAAGTGAAAAATCAAGTCAGCTGACTTTTTCAATGTGTAGAATGTGAAATCAGTGGTTTGTGTGATTTTTCTTCCTAAATTCACCATTTAAACATTATGTGGCAAAGTTATTAACATATGTGTTGCTGTGTCCAATACTCTTCAGTAAACAGTAAATGGTATATGGCTTTCTGAACTGCAGAGCAAGGACAAGCAAATCCTCACTAACCCAACAGGAGATGAAAATACTAGAATGAGAGGCAGGAGACTGATGAAATAATCTCACTATTACTTTTCATTCTTACTTCCCCACCACCCCAGACACTCAGGTGATCCTAGCTACCTGGAGGAGAAAATGATAGGTCAATGATAAGTTTTCATCTTCAGAAAAAAGTTCCTGGGTATCCTATTAATTCTTTATTTTTTTTTTCAAATTATATGTGTTTAATTAAATATGAGGCTTATATGTGGTCAAATGGAAAATGTTCAACTATAGTCCCATTCACATATTTTCAAGTCACTTCCTCACCATTCTCAGGCTTTTGTTTCCCAAAGTATTTATCAACTAACATGCTATATATTATATACATTATGCTCAATGTTTATTGTCTGTCTCTCCCTGCTAAAATGGAGGCTCTATGAAGGCAAGAAAGCTCACATTTTTTAGATCAAATACTTTTCAATAAATAGTTGTTGATGGGTACATGCACAGTCTGTGCAAATCCTGACACCCTGTAAGCCTGACATTTTGAAGCAACAGAATCCATGTGCCTGAAACATAAAGTATGGGAAAGTTTTACCCTACTCACTCTGGGCAGATGCCAGTACTGGATTTATAAAGGTTTTAGCTGAATGCTTGGTGGGGGGTGGGGGCTTATAATTCACATCCTATTAATTCTTAAAGTGGGTTGTAGAAGTCTTTTATTTCAACCTTCTGCTCTCTAACAATTTTCTTGTTAATATTTGATTTTGAGATTATAGTTGAAAGCAGACAGCCTTGAATGTGCTAATGTTTCTTTAATTAAGAAAGAGGAAAAAAAAAGAAAGAGGGAACAGGGGGTGTTTGGGGGTTCAGTCAATTGAGCATCTGACTGGTGATTTCAGCTCAGGTCATGATCTCAGGGTTGTAGGGTCAAGCCCCATGGCAGGCTCCATGCTCAGTGGGGCATCTGCTTGAGTTTCTCTCTTTCTCTCTCTCTTTCTCCCTCTGGCCCTCCCTCAACTCACATTTTCTCTCTCTCTTTCTAAAATAAATAAATAAATAAATCTCTTTTAAAAAAAAGAAAGAAGGAATAGAATAAAACATAGATGTATTATTTTTTTTAATTTTATTTATTTATGATAGGCACACAGTGAGAGAGAGAGAAGCAGAGACATAGGCAGAGGGAGAAGCAGGCTCCATGCACCGGGAGCCCGACGTGGGATTCGATCCCGGGTCTCCAGGATCGCGCCCCGGGCCAAAGGCAGGCGCCAAACCGCTGCGCCACCCAGGGATCCCACATAGATGTATTATTGAGTGAAGTGCTGTAAATATACATAAATGTGAGAGTGAGGAGGAAGGTTTGTGAGATTGTGTACTTATTGGTTTGGGCACTCCAGAGAGTGTTTGTGGATATTGAATGTATGCACATATGTCAGAGATGTAAATGCATCCACATGGTGTAGGAGAAATTAGCACCAATAGGTTAACTCCAGATTTCAATGACATATTTACTTATTATACCAAAAAAACCCCACTGTATATTGAAAAGTATTTTAATAAAATTATTCAATCTTCGACAACCTTGAAGCTTCACTGAATAAATAAGGGAGCTGAACTTTGGAAACAAAGTAATTTATCTAGGGTCATATTGTTAATAAGAGCGAAAGCTGGAGTTTGAATCCAAGAATGTCTGAATCCTGAGCCTGTGCTGTCAATCACTATAGTATACACTTATATAAAAAAAACCTCACAAATGCCAAGAATTAAACATATGATGGATAATAACTGCATGATCTGTCTACTGGACTGATACATTTACAAGTTTTCTTTCTGTTATTCTGCTCATCATTTGTAGTCATGAAACCTGGAAATTATTACTGAGGTCACCCCTAGGTACAAGAGGAGTAAAGGATTATCTGTAGTACTAGAAGCTTCCCAACATATCTCTCTCACACTCTGAAATGCTACCCAACATAAATGATTAATTTGCCACCTCTTTTGAAATAGAAATATCCATTAGAGGAAAGCTCTCAATTTCATCTAAGTATCTCTATACTTAGAACAAATATAGAATCTCCATAAATATTTGACTAAATGTTTAGTAAATGAATGAACAAGTAGTTAATTTAATTATATTGTTCTTGACTACTTCTGGGTGAATGTACTCACCTAAAGGAATGGACTTTTAATTAGATTTTCAGAGAAGGGGGGCAGGGAAGAGAGCAGAGGTGAGACACTGGGGATGGTGTTTCAAGTTGAATGCCAGACTAGGAAATTCAGGATGGCCTGAAAAAAAAACAAAACAAAACATGTAAACACACAAGAGAGGTGGGGGGTGTGGACAGAAAACTGCAGAAGATCACAGTTTAGAAGAAAACAAGATAATGTCAATAATCATATATATATTATAGATATACATATTAAATATATACATACCAATTTTGCAAAGGTTCTCTAGCGTTGAATGAGCCTTTGGCAATCTTATAACAAATTCCAGGAAGCACATTAGCTTCTAGTTCTAAGAGTGGACTTGTCTAATCAACCCGTCAAAAAATAGAGCAGGCTTGCCTCTACCTCTCTATCCCCATCATCATCTCTTCTTGATTAAGTCAATAAACATTCTGCTCTTTGTTCGAATTCCAGTTTTAGTGTATTTTCCCCATACTGTTGCCACCCCTGTACATGATGTGAGAGAGACGATATATTATAATATCACTAGTACCAACAATTTACATAGGTTGTGTCCTCACTCTGTGCCAGACACTCTGCTAAATACCTCACATTTCATCTTCCAAGAAACCTAGAGGAGATTTTATTATTATGTCTCTCTTACAAATAAAGAAGGTTGAAATAACCCAAAACACAGAAGTAGAAAGGAGAACAACTGGAGTATGAATCCAAATAGTCTGACTCCAGAACCAACTCGTAACCATTGTGCCTGACTCTCCCCATACACTCACTCATTAGTAAACTAATTAACTCATCAAAACCCACTATATACTTTGTATGTTCTTGGAATTATGCTAAGCCCTGGGCAATACAAAACTGAACAGAACAATAGCTTCAATAGCACAGAGGAAAAAATACCTGGTTTTCTCTCTGTGGGTCTAGAGATCTTCATGGAGAATGTAACCACATGAATTTTGAAAAAAGTATAAGAAGGAAGTGTGGGGCTGGGAGACACAAATCTAGGCTAGTAGAACATCACACAAAAGAAACAGGGAGAAGAATGTTCTATCTGGCCTATCTCAGGCTTTTCCTCTTACTCTGCCATTTCCCCTGCTTCTGATGATTGAAACTATTCTTTCCTTAAGACTCATCTTGAGGTCTTTGAGATTTTCACTGCTGAGCTAGAGTTCCATCCTCCTTGAATTCTTTCTGGCTCTTATCTTAATCCAACTGATATTCTGATTACTTCTGGACCTGGTTTTATTCTTTGTCCAGAGCAGTTCAAAGCATCAGACAGTATCTTTCTCATTCCCCTTCCACACAATTGCTTTGCTTGGCCTTCACCCTAAATATTTCCTCTGCCTAATATACTTCTTCCCCAGAGCTCCTTTCTCCTATTCAAGTTCTTCTTTTAAAAATCATCTCCGGTATTAAGACATCTCTCATTTCCCCAACATGCTGTTAAGATGCCCCTCCTGTGTGGTCCCATAGCACCTGCTATGCCCACCCCATTACAGTGTGTAACAGACTGTATCATGACCTATTCACTTCCCCATCTGCTCGGTGAGAGTAGGAGCAAAGTCTGTCATGTTTAGGTGCAATGGGCTTAATAGCTATCTGTTGAATGAACAAAAGTAGGAATGACTTGCTGAAGTTGACTGCTTTCTTCTTCAAGAAGGAAGGCCAGGGGTGGAAGATGGGAGTGGGAGAGCCATGGTGATAGGGTAGAGAAGAGATACTATCAGATTGCAGAGACTATCAGATTAAGCAATTCCACCACATTGATATCTTATCCATGTGTCCTCTCTTTATGACTATTTTAACCCTGATATTTAAGGAGGCCGGCCAGGACCCTGATGAATAAGGTACTTCCTTGATATCTTGTAGGACCAGTCATCATTCCCAGACTAAATTTCCCTTTTCAGTTCTGGCCTCTTCTTTTGCTGGACAAGTGCTTATATGACATCTGTTTAGTCAGTGGGAAGCTGGGTCACCCTGGCTTAGTGGTTGAATGACTGGTTCCAATTCTCTCTGGTCTTAGTATCTGCAGAATGAGGCAATGTCTTTAAATCTTGAAGCTTGTAACTCGGTTCGTAAAAACGTCCTCACTTACTATAGCCTGGTTTTATGATCTCTACGATACAGTGGACATCTGTTATTATTGCCTATCTAATTTATTCTAAAAACAGTACCTCCTTGTCTAAAGTCAGGATCATCACCCCAATTAGGTCCTCTGAATCTGAATCTGGAGGAAAGTGTCACAAAAATGAAAACCTCTTAAAATGTAGTCATTATCACTGTGGCATCCTGATGATAACAGTGGGACTTTGAGCAAGTTACTTAACCTCTCTGTACCTCAATTTCCTCATCTACTAAAATGGTAATAATAATAATAATAGTATCAAGCTTGTTAGCTCATGGTGTGGGTTAAAGATGCTAATATGTGTCGAACAGGGCCAGGCACAAGAAGGGTGCTCAGTAGGATTATGTATTTCAGCATATTGTTAGAATTTTGAAGTTGCTCTGTTTCCGCCCTTATGAGGCCTGGCTGAATGATTTTTCCTTTAGGTTTCTAGGTTACTCCAATTCCATTCCAAAAAAAAAAAAAAACATTTTTTTCTTTTTTTTAGCTTAAATTGGACTCAGCCAGTTTGCATTGCCTGCTGCCAGAAAACTCTAATGGTTGTTTCTCTCCCATACTGTAGGCCTCTTCTCCCCAAAGTGTTTATTAAACCCAAGAGGGCAATAACCATATATTATTAACCACTACATCATCCAGAAGACCAAAAGTAGTGCTTTGTATGTAAAAATATTCAATTTAGTGACTGGAAGACCAAATACATGAATGATATCATTGACCCCTATCTTTAGGGCTTTATTGAGATTTTTCTTAGCAATAAAAATCAGGACTAAGAGCATCATAATCTCCTCTGAACTCTAAAAGTGGCCAACACCAAAGATTTAACTTCCCAGGGAGGCAGCTGGTGCAAAGGAAAGAAAGCTAGAGTCCCAGGGGCCTGTGTTCCAATTCCCACTCACCACTTAATACGTTGGTGACCTTAGGTGAATGACTGAACTCTGAGTCTCAGTTTCATCATATGTAAAATTGAGATAATAAAGTATAATCCACAGGGACACAGAATCCAACAGAACAGATGATATGACCCATGATGGATACTCTATTCAGCTACTTGTCTTATTTTTTTTGAAAGTGCTAGTTCATCAACAGAAGAAAAAGGAAATTAAACTTTTAATGAAAATCGGTTATGGGAGTATGTAACTTAATCCATAACTGAATGTAATCAATTCCTGCTAGTTAAAGGAAAGCAATACGTAAAAGGAACCAGAAAACTGTAAGATCATTGGTTTGGGGCCTTAAAATAATACAATTTTACTGTAAATGCAGAATTAAATGCATGGTCATTTTTTCTATTATTACTGACTCAGCACCCAGCAGATTCTGTTTTCATGCTGTGCTATTCTATTTTGTATCCCACTCATTTAATATGCAATTTAACTAACTATTATTATGGAATGACCAGTTTTGTTGAGAACCCAACTCTGAGTATTTTATGACCATATTTCAACAAGGACATTTTGCTTTAAACTTTTTATCTTTTCTGTTTGCTTGCTTATTTACTCTTTAAAGTCATTGATACTATTTTTAAATGATAAAAATAATGTAACCACATGAAAAACAATTTGGAAAATTAGAAAGTTACTTAAAATGTCACTATTCTAATGTAGTCCCTTGATGTAGATTTTTCTTTTCTCATTTCATATAGTTGAATTATATCCTATCCTACTTTTAAAATTTAACACACCAGAAGCATTTTCTATGTTTTTGTAGTTTTCAAGCATTTTTCAAGCTACAGATCTTAATACTGAATAGATTTTTGTGCTAGTTAGTTTTTTAATCACTTCGCTTTTGTTTTTAATTGCTTTCATTTGTTTTAAATTTACAAGTTTGTTTGCATTTTGACTTACATGTCTCATTTCAAAAACTTAGCAATACTTAAAAATTGGTAATAAATTGTATGGTAATTGGTAATTGTATACTCAAGAGATGTTCATCGACAGACCTAGAAATACTTCCTAAACAAATTATGTTTGTGTGCGGTGGGAAGTCCTAAAGATGAACATAGTAAAATTATAGTTCTCTCTTTGATGACTATGGTCACATCTAACTTTAAAATCCTTTTTTAAAAACGATTTTATTTATTTATTCATGAGAGACACAGAGAGAGGCAGAGACACAGGCAAAGGGAGAAGCAGGCTCCCCACGGGGAGCCCGATGTTGAACTTGATCCCAGTACCCTGGGATCATGCTCTGAATGGAAGGCAGATGCTCAACCACTGAGCCACTCAGGCATCCTCAGCTTTAAAATCATAATAATCCCAACAGGAACATTTTCTATTTTCCTAGTTCCTCGTTTCTTTATTGATGAAGATGAAGCTGGAGGAGGCCATCTGGGGAAGGACATATTTTAATGACTCTGCCTTGATATTATGTTATAATTAAAATCTAGTTTTATTTAAATTATTTGGCACACTTTTGAGAAAAAGTTGATAGAGATTATGGGCTGCTTAAAACCCTTGTCCCTCATACCATGTCTTACTGCTATACTCTAGATGGGTACACTCTGTGGTATATATAGTAACATATAGAAGCAGAGTGGATGAATATAATGTGCACTGAGTGCATTCAGGGAAGGGAAGGGGGAGGAGAAGGAAGTGGGGTTAGAGGAAATGTGTCCTCAGTAGAGATTTAAATTAGGTAGAAATGGGGGTGGAAGCAGGGATATGGAGACTGAAGAGGAAGGAACTTTCAAGAAAAAGTAAATAGCTGGCAGAAAGTTTGAGAAGTAGGAGAGAGTAGGCCCTTTAGAAAACTGTAAGTATCTTCTGGGAGATAAAGTATACAGGGTGAGGGTAGGAGTGACCCAGACTATGGAGGCACATGGAAGAGATATCTAGAGGACTTCACATTTCTTTTATGTTAGTTCTTGGGATGGCTTGGTGCTGGACACAGTGTGTTTACTCTCATTTACTTATTTGGAAAGTATTTATTGCCCACTTAAAATAATGCCAGACATACAAAAATAAACAAAAACGGATGAGAGTTCTGTCCTTGCAGAAATTACAACTTGTCAAAAGAAGGCAGAGATTAATTTATCAAATAATCGCACAAATAAGCATGAAATTACACATGTGGTGCTCTGAATGTGATGGAAATGAGGATTTGACTATTCTGAGAGTTTGAGAAGGATAAATAAGAATTATAGGAGGATAAGTGAAAATTGACTAAACCGTAACATAGGGAAGGACATTCTAAATGTTATAAAATTACATGTGCAAAGGTCCTGGGGTAAGCACGGTGAATGCTAACAACTGAAAAAGAACCGCGGGGCCCAGAGGGCAGAGATGGGATGGGTCAGAACAGTAAGATGGGATTATATTAATTATAATTAATTATCTTTTTTGTGCTTGGAAATATGACTGTTATATTTTCCTCATTTACTTTTGCTACTCTTCCCACTAAAATTATGTTTAATTTATGTAAACATAAATTTACAGTATACTAGTGAATAACTAACTCAGTTTACCTATAGATAAACAAAGAGCAATAAACCCATAACCTATCATGAAAATAATAAGTGCTATTTTTTTAAGAGTGTGAAGGAAGAGGCTTCAAACTCTTTGGAAGATCTCAATCCAACTGTTTTACATTAATAAATAAATCTTTTAAACCACAATGGCTGCAAATCCCTATTTAGCAAATTTTAAGGAAGGAAAATTTGCTAGTTTGGTTGAACTTTGGGTTAAGAAGAATCTGTCTATTATAAATTGACCTGACAAATTAAAAACATAATTAGTTTGAAGCAAAGGCTAGTATAAGGATAGGACTCTTAATTTTGTTTTAGTTTTTAATATTTTGTCTTTCAGAAAACAATTCCGTAAATGGATATCTGAATTTCCAATGCACTAGTTACAATATTTACATTGAGTTCCTTAATAATAGATCAGGGTGGTATGGCCACAGACTAGAAATGTATTAAAATAGAAAATACTAAATAGTTAAAATACAAACAATAATTCTTCATGAGATTGATACAGACCTTAGTTTCATCTTTTTAAACAAAATAATATTTACATATACTAATTTCAGAAAATGTGTGGACAAAAATATATTGAAGCTTTGAAAATTGAATTGAGCTGGTTTGCATTGAAAGAATGAAAGATACAAATAGAGATTAATTATAAAATGCCACTAATAGAGTTTGATTTTGTAGTTCCAGAATGAAAAGGTTAACATTTTACTTTGTATTTATATGCTATCTGGTCATTACTCAAAAGAACTTAAAAGTGATAGTTCAAGGTCAAGTAACCAAGAACTTGAAGGATATTATCCCACAGAGGCAATGTGTACAAATTTTGGAGATGCAAATAATTTCTCCATATTTGAGAGAAACTCCCTCTGGACTACAATTAATTTAAATAAAGAGAAAGCTTATAATTTTAAAATACGATTTTTGAATTTTTGGCAAATGACAAAGAGAACATGTAGATGCTGTCAATTTCCCCCAAAGGAAACTGCATTATTTGCTATGGCAAGGAAGAATTTAATATTTTCAAGAAAGAATTTAATATTTTTATCAAATCTTATTCCAGCAGTCCGGAGCATGCTCTTTTTTTTTTTTTTTTTTTTTGTCTCTCTACCTATGTCTCTATTTCTCTCTGTCTCTCTCTCTATATCTCTCTGATTGTATATATTTAAAGGTCCAAACTTTCAAGATTTTTGATTGTCTATGTGTTTGTTTAAATAAACCACATAAGACAGACCTACCAAGAGGTAGTGATCGATCCTTTCAGATAGGCTGTGTGCATATTTCTGATGCCACCACTGTATTCGAACTATCAATTAAATTGAATTTGAATTGAAGCTTGAAATTCAGGGATCCATTACTCAAAGATAGTTTTATCTTTTTCCAGACACTAGATTCTTAACAGAATTCTCATGAGTGACATCAGTAAGAGTCCTACTGCTCTCAGGCCTTGCAAGTCCTACCCAATTCATCCTCTGCACTGCCACTGGATTCCACTCTCCCACCATGCATCCCTAGTCATTTCACACCTACGCGCAAAATTCTTTCAAGTTTCTGTGTGGCATGTTAAATTAGGAGCATTCACAACTAGCACAAATTAGGCCCATCACAATCTGTCTGGCCTCAGACTCTCTCCTGCCTTAGACTTAGTAACCTTTTCATGCACCTTACATTCTAGTTAAAGCAGACTATTACTCTCTAACTTTGCACTGTACCGTCTGCATTTTGGGTTTTCTGGTTGCTTTTGTGTTTGCTTGCTTTTATTGTTGATCCCTTTGCTTGATATGCTGTTCTCCACTGCCCACATCTCTGTCTGTTGAAATCCTCTCTGCATCAAAGCCCATGTCAAAAGCCACTTTCTCCATGACCTTGTTTCTGCTATTCTCAACCAGATGTGGGGTTCCTCTCCACTTACTCTTAATGCATGTTTAGCTCCTCGTTAAGATACATTTATTTGCCATTGTAATATATTTACATGCCCATCCCGTGGTCATACTTGTCTTTTCTCCACTATAGCATCTGACAGACAGTATTATGATTGTAGTAATATCCTAAACATGTATATTGAGTTCCAGTTAAAATTTAAAACCTCTGAAATCCCTAGTGATCGTCTCAAATTTTTTAAAAGATTTTTTACTTATTTATTTATTCCTAGAGGCACAGAGAGAAAGAGAAGAGACAGAGACACAGGCAGAGGGAGAAGCAGGCTCCATGCAGGGAGCCCGACCCGGGACTCGATCTCGGGTTTCCAGGATCACACCCTGGGCTGCATGCGGCGCTAAACCGCTTCACCACTGGGGCTGCCGTCTCAAATTTTTAAAGGTTACTTTTTTTTGCTTTTCTTAAGACACAGTGGGAAAAGTAGAGTGAAAAAAATCCTAAAGCAAATAAATTTTAAAAATGTTCATTTTGTGATTTCAAAGGTATTTGAAGTAGAGCTGTGCGGTGAGAGAAAGTAGAATAGTTCTTTCAACCACTCTCGTGTTTACATGTGCTACGCATGTATAAATTTAATTCCTATCCATTAATCTGAAAAAGTACTGGAAATGCAGACTATCATCAATTGAGTAAATATATATATGTACTTAGTATTCATATTGCTTGGTTTATCATTTACTTAGAAAAAAAAAGCATATTTATATAGTCTCCCTCCATAAACCAGAATAAATGCTGGAGTTCCTTAAGTGTTGATATTTAATTATCCCTGTTAAGTGTCAGACTTTTATTCTAATGCCTCAACATTCTCTCTATGAAGAATTGTATTAATAACATGTTGCTGTTATTATTCAGAGGATTCTTCCTAAACAGAACACACTTTTTCTAGTAGTAGGACACACACACACACACACACACACACACACACACACACTCAAAACTCTGAAATCAGAGGGTCAATGCTAAGAATATTTCAGAAACAAACACACAGAACATATGTTTTTTAAAATATTAAATAGAGTGACCAGGCGATTTGTCTAATTATTATGACAAAGTCTTTTACAGATTAGCCCAGAAATGCTTTTTTGGCCCAGAAAATGCCTTTAAAAAGAAAAAGCTGACTAAATCTGAAATGTGTACAACTAGGAAAGATGAATGTAACATGAATATGTAGCCAGTGTTCACAATGCTCACAAACTTCTCTTTGTCATATTTGTATATTTTCCAATTCCAAAAATACCAGATTTACATGGTATTCTGGTTTCCTGTAGATATAAATGCACTTTTAATTATCCTTCCAAATCAAGGAAAAAGTTGGAACTGTGAGTTTATTCATGTATTCCTTCCTTTGGTTCATTTGTCTGATCATTCATTAGTTCATTCTTTCAATAGCTATGTATTCCACTCTTGCGAGATGCTCTGCACCCTACTAGTTAGTAAATGGCATATAAAGATGAATAAGGCACTATCCTGCCACTTCAACTAGAACAGAAATGCAGCTCAAGACCCCATTCTGTTTGACAGTAAGCTCTGATGCAAGATGATCGTAAGGTCATATATTCTTTAAAATTGGTAATATGGAAATCGGTAGTCATAAGGTCCTATTTCTATATATTTGGGAACATATAGGGGAATTTCTTCATTAAACCATGTCCTTTCAGATTGGGTAATATATACAGAATAACACTTGGCTGTGTTTATTTTCCTTGACTTACTGCTTACTGTGAGGTACTGTTAATTGTCTTCTAAGTGGTCTGAATGCACCTTTCATGTCTTTTTTTTTTTTTTTTTTTTGACCAGGATAACTGGTTTTTTACCAGCTTTTTACCAGGATAACTCTTCAAAATATGCCAACACTGTGATCAAAGTCTTTCTTCCACTTATTTTTTAATTCACTTGTTATTGTCATTTTTGTTTATTCATGCTATCTTTATTTGCTTCTTTCTGTCTTGGATAACATAGGTCATCTTTTCACTTTTGTACTCCAAACATGCCAGATTGAGGCCATGCATGGAGAACAACTAGAGTTCCCCCTTTTTGCTCTCCCATCTTAACATGTTTTGTTTGCCAGCTGATTAAAGATTGTGCTTCTAGGCAATTCTCCATGAACAATCAGTCGAAAATAGTGGAGGCTGCCTTGTTCGCAATCTGGAAAAACCTTTGTCTATTCACAAGTACCCATCCTGGAAGAACTACAGAAGTTCCCCTCACTTACATCAAGTGCTTCTAACAATGGGTGTGTGCATTCTTTAGTTTGCCCACATGCGTGATATTTAGGAATAAGCTGAAGCACGGTAGAAACAGGTTTATTCAAATAAACACAACACTGAAACGGAATTGGGTAAAACGTTGAGAGGATGGCGAAAAAGAAAGATCATACAGATCCATTTTTATTTCCATGCCTAAATGAGTATTTAAAACTCCACAAACAGAAAGCATCACTGTGCACCTTTGAGTGAAGCTTCTTAGCTGTCCTTATCATTCATTACCTGCTTCTTCAGCCTGGAGGGCATCCCTTCCAAAATAGGAAAAGCGCAATCTGTATGCTAAGAAAACTACAAAGAAGCAATAAATTATTGCTGTAATGACATGCTAATTAAAATTTTGCTTGTAACTCATGTAAGTGTTTGAAGCCCAGCAAATTTCTCTTTTCATTTGTGAAGTGTGAAGGTAAATTGCCCAGTGACAGTGGGACATCGCTAACAAGTACAAATTGAATAACATGCTATCTTGCTCTATTAGCCCTGACTCGCATGTCTGAATTAGATATTCAGCACACTCCCCATTGAAGGCCTGATTGATAAATGCTAAGGAGAATTTGTCAAAACAACAGGGGCTACACCCAGTGGGACATCAATATGCTCCATTTAGTCACCCACACAGCACTTCCTACGTAGGATTGTCACATAAAATTAAGACTAGCCTCTAACCAGCCATCAAGCTTGTAGCAGACGTCAGGCAGCCTGTGTTCTGTATGCATATTAGTCACATGCTTAACAATTTGGGCTGTCAGGACATAAGCATGCAGTGACCTCTGGAGCAGAGGTTGAATTTTCCAACTATACCGAAACATCACGCTCAGCTGTTCAAGATTTTAGACCATTTCCTGCCAGATCTGTGCACAGATGCAGTGCCCTAAGCTATAATCTGCGGCCGCGTCCAAATGACAAATGGCACCGGGAAGATTATTGCATTATATATTAAGTACCACAAGTCTGTAAATTATAAGTAAACTACTGTTCAGACTGTCTCCTCCAGCTTTCAGGATACTTTCCATCTCCATTCTTTTTTAAATAAACCTAATAAATATTGGGTGAACCAAGAGATCAAAGCCCAGCGCCTGAATTAGCCATCTCCATTGCTAATTAGCTGCTTGAATATCAAACAGTTTTTGGACCAGCTGTAATTTAATAAGCCATGATTGAGGTTGGTTTGATTTTGTTTCCCCATTGAAAATTCTTCTCAGGTGCAAGTTTGTATGAGTTTAGAATTCTGGGTGATAAGCTGTTTTTGGTACTTCCCTTGTAAACATAATTAGCAATAAATACAGAGTAACAATAATAAAAATCAGTACAGCCTAACAGGAGCTTCATTGTATGTGTTATCTTATTTCTATGGCATTATATTTAAGCTCTATGGATGAAGCTATTGGCCCATAGAATAAAGAACTAAAATGTAACAAAGTCAATAGTTGGGAATAAAAATGTATGCTCTGCAAAATTGACAAGATTGTCATTTTCTAGTTTATATCCTGCCATCAGGCATGGAAACTAGGGTAATATTTTTAAAATAAATTGTTTAAGCTTCCTTTTACAAAGCGTTTAACAAAATGTATTTATGTGATTTATTAAAGAGAATAAAACGATTTTTCGTTTCTGAAAATCACATATCTGTTCAAACTCAAAGAAAGCTATTCTAACTTGAACTTTTAAACACTTAACACTGTATTCTCCATGTCTTTTGGAATTCTTGCTTTTGTATGGAGACTCAAAGCAGAATTACCCAATGTAACATTAGAAATATATTTCTCACGGCATATCTATATAATACAATTGCAAGAAAAAGAGAAACTATGATAAAAAATCGCTTTTACACTTGAATGGTTATTTTTTCTTTCTAGGACAAAAAGGCAAAACATTTCATTTTCTCTAGGACATAAAGGCAACCTGCTATTGGTATCCTGTATTTTCCATTTCAGACAGAATATGTGAGTGAAATCTTCACTCTGGACACTTTCTAGATTTTATATATCCTAGAGTTTCCAATTTTTCATTTTTTTATACATCTCTGTGATAGTGCTATTTATAACTGTATGGAAATTTAATCATAGGATTCCTTCAATAAAATTATTATTTCCCATCAAAATAAAAGATGTTAGGTCCATTAGCATATATAAAATCAACATTTAATTTCAAAAAAACAGTGAACGGCAAAATGCTCATTTGCTTATGTTAAAACTGCAGTAAGGCTGACAAGGCTGTGTCTGGAACCTAAAACAAAACCTGCTCGAAGTGGTTCAAGGGATACCCAAAAGCCTAACAGTAGTCTAACCAGTGGCTAGATGCCACCCCATCGCCAGGGATTATCACCAAAGCATGCTGGGGCAAGGAGGAAATAGCTGAACATTTAGCAGTGTCAAGCGGATGACTTTCTACAGGCAGATAAAAGCCTTTTCTCCTCAAATATTTTTCTTTAATTACGAACTATCACAGTGTTATAGGACCTCTCATATTTTTATTAAAGCCAGCTGCCGCAGCCAACTCTGTTTTTTTTTTTTTTTAATGGGTCACTTTGAATTCTTCAGCAACAATTTTTCATGTAAAAATTTTGCTATTATGAGTTTTATAAATTCCCTTTACACGCCCCCACCGCCCCTCAATCTTCCAGTAGGGAGAGAAAACAAAGGACAGCAGAGGCCTTTGCCTCAGGCAACTGTCTGCTGATGGATATTGTAGCAGCTGAATCTCTCTCCATTCACATTCTAAACCCTCTCCCCTAATTGTCATCAGTATCATCAATGTCACTGACAGAGACCACTGCACAATTCTACAGCCCTTCAGAGCAATATTGCCTTTGGCTTTTTCTCCTGGGGCTTGCTCCTTGCTTGGTGCAATCTGTGAAACCACTTAGCCCAGGATCTTCGTTGACTTGTAACAGGTACCAGATGATGCATCCAGACCTCTCATCTAGTTTTATGTCCTTATGCCTGGTGCGCCTGCCACTGATGTGTATGTGTCCAGATGTCAGGGAATAGATGACGCTTCTGCTGCCATTTTCATGAAAGAGCTGCAGGTTGGTGGGGGTGAACTCAATAGGACACAAGAAAACCTGATGTGTGAAATAGTGTTCTTATTTGTAATGGCTTTGTACGTTCTTTATTAAACCTAGTCCGGAATTCTCATTAAACATATTTATATGCCCATATTATTGTGATGCTTGAGGAAATGGAAGTGCCTGTGCCTGATTTCTGTGTCCTCAGAATTTACAAAAATTAAAGGAAAATTATTCATGTTAACAAGTTATCTACAAGGATTGGGAATGAAACTTCTACCCTCAACTGGCTTTCTTATAGCAATTCTTGTTAATAATACCATTATTCTTTCAATGAGAAAAAATAATTTTTTTTCCATATATCTGTATTTGAATCTTTCTAAGGGTCAAGTCTGTATTAAATTAAAATTCATCCATAAACATACATAAACACAACTTGAGGAAAGTTGTATTATCTATGTAATTGTTATATATCTCTTTCAAATGAATTAATTATATATATGTATATATATGTGTGTGTATATAGATATGTGTGTGTATATATCTATATCTAATCTATATCTATATCTATATCTATATCTATATCTATATCTATATCTAATCTATATCTATATCTATATCTATAATAACATTCCCTTCTCCATGTGGGGTAAATACAACTTCACGAAATATATCAGCCATTAAAACAACATGTACAATGTTTTCTGCATACATTTTTTTATAGCTGAAATTTTGTCACCTCAGCTAGCAATTATATGTTTTTACTGAAATTATTTTATTAATTGCTGTCTTCCATGCAAGTGTAAACTTTATGAGAGAAGATATCACGTCCCCCTTTTCCTCACCCTGTTATTCACAGTGCATAACGAAAAAAAGTGTCTGGTTTATTAGAGTACTATGAATACTGGGTGAATTAATTAATGTATGTGTGAATGACGGATGAATGAATATAGAAAATTACTGGAAGTAGCAGGCAATTTTTGTACTTGAATCTAAGCATCGAACAGGTAATCTAACATGAATGTAATTGGTCCTCAGTGTGGTTGGTAGGCTCACAGTACTGTCTCTACTTGGGATATCATATAGCTTTCTGTACCCTCTGAATCTTTAAGCAGATCCAAATCTTGGATCCTATCAGTTTCAGAGAAAACTCTTACTTGAGGTGAGCCACTGAAACTTAAAACAAAATAAGTAAATTCCCAGGATAACTTATTCTTCAGGAGGGAGTCTGATAACTTACTCTTTCCTAGGGACTGACATTGTAGTTTGACTAGCTTTTAAGAATTGGGCTTTTTGTCTTTATTCTCTCAAGATATGGAAGATGTCAGGGTATTTTGAATAAAATAAACACAGTGAAGTTGAGTTAGACAGTTGTTCCTATATTCTTAGAGTATTACCACTAATGCATTTGCTTTCTTTTCTACATCTTGGCGTAGGTGGACGCCATTTTTCTGTTTTCTCTCTTACTGGTTTGATGACGATTTGCTCTACAGATTGGATTACAGCAGTGCTTTTTGCCTAAAGTTTCCCCGGAGGACCACCCAAGAGCTTTCTCTGCTACAAAAGGTAATAGCCTGTGACTTTAGTGGGTTGTTTGCTTAAAGCATAGACTGCCTATAAAATATAAGGGACCTCTGTCCTGTAGTTCATGTGGTTATAAAATAAATCACTTGAAAATTATTTCAAAAGCTTTCTGGACAAGTTAGTTTAGTATAATCCTTCTGACTGATAATCAACAATGGCTGATCTTAATGAAATCTATGTCTATAGGCGTATGTGTGTGTGTGTGTTAAAAGTCTTTAGCACTAGAATACCTTCATTTGTGCAATCAGGGTCCTTCATGGTCATCTTCCTGTGAAAAGCAATACAACTGGCTAAGCCTATTTTTCTCATTCTGTATACTACAAGTGACTTTTCTCAGGTCATGGATGGAATATTGTTACTGTAATAATACATCTTATATACTAAACCTTCCTTGTAAGTACAAATTTAAAATAGTTTTAGCCTCTAGCTAATAAATATTCTGTAAAGTTAAAAACAATGTAATATGCCAGCAGAAATGGTATTTTATATTTACCATACACTATGTTTACTTTCAGTCATAACATATCAAAAATGAAAAGAAAACAGATACTTATGACCTAAATTTATACTTTCAGTGCAAATATACACACACAAATTGATTCTGTGTATGAAAGCATAGTGGGCAAGTAACAAAATTATGGTTCCTGCTACAGACAATGAATTAAATAATTTAATTACAAAAATATGATTAAACATTGAAATCCATACTAGATTTTCACATTGGTCAAAATAATGGGGTAATTATTCCAAATGTACTCCACTTTGTGTACACGGATTGATATGACTATGATAAGAAAACTTCTTGTATTCCCCAATATCACTTTTACATCACCATGCCTAAAATAAAACCTGAGGTTTAAAATTTTTTTCTTCTTCTGACTTTCTTATTTTATTCAATATCATTACTGTGAGATTTTCCATTGCCCTAATAGCCTATAGTTAATTTTGGACCCTCTGTCCTTCCTAGGTTCTCAGACTTGGTAACAGTTCCTTATTTAGAAGCACTGGAGAGAATTTCTACACAACTGCCCTCAGGCACTTCCCTTCTGGCCAGCTCCAACTGTTACTACTCTATTCCAGGTCCTTATCACTTCCCATCTTAATTCCTCTTTCAGAAGCCTCCAAAATGTTCCTTTTGAGTTTACACCTCCCACACTCAGGTCTTTATGCTCAAACACTAGATTACTGTATAAGCATTTTTCACTTTATTACTAATCTTATCAGAAGTATGTGATGGCTGCCCATGACTCAGGGTAATTCTGAACTGCTCTGCTAGGATTCAGGGCTCTGGGTCATCTTGTTTCTACCTCACTTGCTGTCATTATCTCCCACTCATCCCTCAAGCTGGACCACTCTCCTTGAAATACACTGAATATTCCTACTTCATTATTTCTGCCTACACCATGATTATTTCTCATACTTGAAATGACCTCACTTCTAACCGCACAGGAACCTGCCCCAATCCACCTGCTAATTTCCCTGACCCTCAATGTTCTTCCTTGCCCCTGACACCTTTTTTTTCAGTAACCTGTTTGCCTTGTGCTACATTCATTGTATTCTTACTGTGTTTACGATGACCTATGTCTTATCTACCAGTTAGTCTCATGGCTTTAAGAGCAGGGTCTCTATTTCCTCTTTCACCATAGGGCACAACACACAGGTAGATTCCCAAACTATTCTCTGATAGAATAAAAAAACATCATACAGAGGTTAAATTATGTTAACTCTGGAAATAACTCACTTGTTGGAACCAAACATTTTCTAGCTTATTAGAAAAGTAAAATGATCCTACTAAGCAGATATTGTAAATAAAATATATATCTTCTGACGCAGAGCATATAAAACTTCAGTAAAAATTAGGAAAACTAAAGTTTAACCCTAATCAAAGCTTATCTTTTTCTTTGAAAAACACCCACATATGTCTTTCATAAATACTGATGTTATTTGATGGCAGAGAAATTTTAAGAATTATATATACATGTATATGAAAATTATTAAGAAACTCAACCAAGGTAAATTTTATTAACATGTTACTCAGAGACTAGCAGAGTAACTTGCCCATAAGGTAGGTTCAATATCATATGTTTTAGGAAACAAAGTGATATATAAATGACCAAGATCTCACAAACATATAGCCAGAAGCTTGTCCAGATTCACTGAATGAATAAGTCAGCTTCCCCCAATATAGTAGTATTTTAAAAGCCATAGACAATATAATGTTATAAGTTTAAAAATTGAAGGATCACATTTGCTTCTGTGTGTAATATTCTGTAAGAATCTTTGTCAGGGACTCCTGGGTGGTTCAGTGGTTAAAGCATCTGCCTTTGGCTCAGGGCATGATCCTGGAGTCCTGGGATCCTGGGATGAGTCCCCTGCATGGAGCCTACTTCTCTCTTTGCCTCTGCCCCCCTCTCTCTCTCTTTCTCTCTGTCTCTAGTGAATAAATAAATAAAATCTTAAAAAAAAAAAAAGAATCTTTGTCTCCCAAAGCTTCTTCTACCCAAAGCTCAGAATCTGCAGTATAATATATATATTTAGGAGTTGTCCTTGACATTTTTGATGATTCTTAAAAGTCTAAAGTATTTTTCATATATATATAGTGCTGAGAAGCACTAATCATTTCATAGAAAGTCAAGAGAAAATTTACATTTGCGTAAGGAGAAACACCAGGGGATAGTATGTTCCTTTCCATGACTTGAACAAGTCATTTTATGGACTTTATTATTCTGTCACTGGGGAGTTGTGACACTATTTTTTAAAGGAAGCTCTATATCCAATGTGGGGCTTCAACTCACAACCCCGAGATCCAGAGTTGCATGCTCTACTGACTGAGCCAGCCAGACGCCCCAAGTTGTGACACCACCGGGTACATATTCTTTTCCTGCAAGCCAAATAGAGTAGTTAGTTACTGTGTGACCAAAATGAGAAACTTGATCCCCTCATTCATTAGAGTTCTTCTGTTACATAATCACAAATAAACTCGCCATCCATTTAACTTGCAAATGTGTGCTTCCAACCACAATAGTTTGGAGGATTACTAGTCGATCCTTCATGATCACTGTTAAAAAGTAAATCAATCCTTTAATGATTGAATATTTACCAAATTATTAATTTAATGAGAAGTGCCAGCACCAAATCTGATTAAAAAGAACAGAGTAAAAATATGAAAAGAAGTAAATATCTAAAAGTTATTATTAAGTACAATACTATATATAATTATGTATTATGTGTTTTATGTACAATATGAATTAAACATATAACCTAAGTATGCATGTTTTTGTAGATTACATGCTATTCATACATAGGTATATGATATATATGCATATGTATCTATTATATATCCATATCCATGTCTATCTATGTATTTGATCATTCTCTATTATTTGGCTGAAATAAGAACACAGGTGATCCAAGTATGAGTTATTTTTTATTTAGGATTTAGGCTAATACATTTTTGTTAACAGACTTACCCTTACCTTTCTGACACATGCCAGAATACATAATTACTTCCTGAGTAAAATTTTGCAAGATAAATTGATATTGTTCTGAAGTTACTCTTGTCAAATGTATTCCCTCTAGCATTCTCTAGCTGGTTCATATACCCAGTCACCATATTTACTTCCGAAGGACATTTTGGCTCTTATTAACAATAAAATTCATTCTTGGAGGATCAAGTTTCAACATTGTTGAGAATAATCAAAACAGGAATTCCAGAAATGTTTGACAATGGATTACATCATTATTGGAATAAGTATTTCTCCTCCAAAGATGAATTCCCTTATACCCTTGTTAAGATGAACATGCTTACTGGAAAACATCTTCCATATGTACATGTGTGTGCACACCTACGTAGAAGAAATCCAAAACCAGTTATTTTTATAACATTTGTAGTACCAACTACATTTTATATTTCTATGGGTAAGAGTTCTTTTTTTTAAGATTTTATTTATTTATTTATGAGAGAGAGAGAGAGAGAGAGAGAGAGGCAGAGACACAGGCAGAGGGAGAAGCAGGCTTCATGCAGGGAGCCCGAGTGGGACTCAATCCCCGGTCTTCAGGATCACCCTCAGCGGTAAACCGCTGAGCCACCCGGGCTGCCCTATGGGTAAGAGTTCTAATTTTATAACATTATCTAGTAATTAGCTGACATAAAAGGTAGTAAGTGCTGTATAAGATAATGGTGGATTCCTCAAGCTACATGTAAAAATCTATTTACAATCTATCTTTCACATATTCTTGGTGGTTCAAATGATTGGAAACATGATCTAGACTGAGCTCAACCTTATATTAGCTGTAAATCCATGAGCAAGTCTTTGAGGTAGTTTACTCATTTGCAAAATGGGATAATATCTTATTACACGATTTTTTAAACTATAAAGTGATTGCTTTATTAGTGAATATTCTCATAAAGGAAAAGTACTATGTGAAAATATATGATCCAAAAGTAATGAAATTCAAGAGCAAAAATTAAATATCCAGTAATTAAATTTTCACTGAAGGTGACAATAAAATCTAAAAGCTCTTTCCATTTCTAAAGCATGCTATGCCACTGGTTAAAAAAATATTTTAAGATATATTTTTGTCTTGACCATGATATTAACATACAAAATAATATTCAAATATGTCATGTTCTTAACACTACTACAGAAGGAGATCTACTGTGGTGGACAGAAATTTAACTAGAAGTAATGAAGGGTCATATCTTTAAAAGACATATTACTGTTGAAAAATATGGTCAAATCACACTGGTTGACTTTTTCTGTAAATGGGTTAAAATTTACACACCACTGGAGATCTGTTTAAGAGCATGTGGGTTAAACACACTGAATCTCCATCCCAAACACAGTAAGGCAGCTACAAGTCAAACATAATGACAGTGCTGATTAATTAGATACTCCTACCCCCAGCACTTCAGAGTGATTTATGGAGACACATCTCTAGCCTGATCCATTGTGCTGACTGGATTAATGGAGTGAGCTAGAAAAATTCACTGGCAACAGTATCTGGAAGCCCAGCAAACATTAACCCTTGGAGTTTTCTTATCTACCCTATTGACAGAATATTAATTATGATGAAACATACATGTCTCACCTAATTATCTTTTGATAGCTTGGTTTATATTTGATATATAAATACAGATATATATTTTTATGTTGAATATTTGGATATACTGAAATTCCTTGCATTAGAAAGAAATTGCACATAAACATTTAAGAAGAACAGAATTAGATTAAGTTATGGGTCCATTATGGAAAGGACACCATGTAAGCATATCTTTTTCATTTTAACCATATGCTTAGAGACATAGAAATTTGTTACAGAGTAAGAACATAAAAATTTTTTTCAAGCAAAAACATTCCCATTACATTAAGAAGTTATCAGTGTGTAGGTTGCCTGGTGGTAGTGAATTCTGCAATAAAGAGACATTCTGCTTGGAGGTGGAGCCTGGAAAGACATCACTGATATATAAGCAATTTAATTAGAAATATTCTGAAGTGTGCCTAATCAGAAGTGAGCATATTAGCACATAAATTGCTTTTGGTGTATGTAAATGAAGTATCATATGTTATCTGGATCTCAAAAGTAAAAAGCTTTATTGAGCTATTTTTGCACCATATTTAAAGCTACATAACATGGAAATTGAACCTTTCTGAAAGTGTCTAAAATATTATGAGATATTTCAAGTTCACCTTGAATTATTTTTGTGGTATTAGATCCATCCCAGTCATATTTTCTACATGTGTTACATTAAACATATGAAAATACAACTTTTAAGTAGACTTGGTTTAAAGTTCTCTGGGTAAAAATATCTTTCAGTTAGGAACAAAAGCTAGAACCAAGTAATAAACTCTTAGTCAAGCAGCTCTACTTTGCACTAAGACCAAATAAAAAGTTAATTAATTAAAATATTTAAAAGTTAAGTTATCATGACAGTATAGTAAGGATAATATAAGGAAGGTTTCCAAAATCTGGACAATTGAAAAGAACACTTCTTACCTCTCTGGCGACTCAAGGCTCATACCCAGAGGCATTACATTGTTTGTTATGGATTTTCTTCATTCTAATGATGCTACAAAAGAAAGGAAATGCAAAACTGACTAAATCTAAGTTCATAAATTTTTATTACCCAAGTCATCGAGGAATGGAAACTTAATATCAGGCTTTGATGCCCATAGGTATACTATGCCTCATGAAACCAATACATTAGATCAAAGGTGCTGTCTTAAATTTGCCAAGTTGGAGTTACTGACAGTTCTGCAAGGATCTCATCTGAACAAAAATTAAAGTTCTCATCTGGGAGCGATTTTGCTCCTTAAGGGGATTTTTTGCAATGTCCAGAGACATTATTGATTGTCCAAAGTAAGAGAGTGTTCCTGACTACTGGTGGGTGAACTCAGCTGATCGATGTCTTACAATGCACAAGATAGCCACCTGCAACAGAATTATCCAGCCCCTAGAGTCAATAATGCTGAGGCCAAGAAACCCAGCCCTAGCTAGAATACATTTAAATAATTTTATCTGAAGTTTTCAAATGAACTTACTGATGGTGAGATCACATCGGTGAACAAAGGTTAAAGTTTGTTGATCAGCTCTTACAAAAGATGTTAGTGTCACTTAAAAATACAAGAGTAGCCTAAAAATTAGAAAAATGAGTGTAAAACTCTTACTACTCTCAAAGAGTATCATCATTAAAACACCCTCGAGATATTAAGAGCCCCTAAAAAGAGAACACAGACTCATCAATACGTTCAGTAATAATGTTCCAGAGGCAAAACTTCTGAATTTGAATATATTGGACTTCTAAGCCTATATATTACCTAAGAACGTTATTGAGTTCCAGAAGAAAAGTTTTTATGTTATTTAATAATGCTAATGCTATGAATAGTATTTAAAGTAGAAATTAATAACCCTCTTCATGCAGAATATTGTAAATATCACAAGTTAATGGAGTAAATATCTACACTGAACATGTGACTGAAGATAAAATTGTGCATGAGGTCAAAAAAGTCTTAATTTTATTTTTCAATGAACTAAAACATATTCAAGCCCAATCGTTCTTCTCTTACACCATTCAAAGGCTCTATTTAGCAGAAAGTATACTCCAGAGAAAGTGGCTCCCTCTTCTAACCACTGCAGATAAACAATTTGAGAGGTTTCTATGATTCCTGTCTCCAAGCTTTTTAATTTCAACATTAAGGTTTTTATTAACAGTAATAACAGGTTTTGCAAATGGTTGTTTCTCATGTAGAGAAGTGCTTTTTTTAATGTTACAAATTTATTAACATTTTTCCAAATTCAAGTCTAGCTCCAATCCAGTCAAATTTAGCCTTTCTCAGCAATTCCAGCTCACAGATCTCTTTTTCACGTAGAATGGAAAATTTAATATTTGTATCACATAGTTTGGCACTTTGCGCTGTACTGCTCACTTTTTTTTTCCTCAACCAATTCTTTTCTACTTGTTTTTAAATCTTCGCAGTTAGGTTACAAACACTATTCCATAAATATCCCTTCTAGTGATAAGCGCTTGGTAAATATGAGCAAAAGAAGGAAGGGAGGGAGACAAGAAGGGAAAAATGAAAATGGAAGGGAAGAGGAAGGAGTTCAGGAAGCCGGGGAGAAAAAGTCCTTTGTATCACATGCTTCCTATGTTACTCGGGGGGAAATGTTCCCTGACTCTTCTTTAAAAGCAAAATGTCTTCAACTGGCTCACAGATGCCGAAGTTCATCAATTTCAATCCATCAGTGAGGACCCTGATCATTTGTGCCTAGACATATTAGCTTTTGAGGTTTCTCTAAGTTTTCTCATTCAAGATCAAGAACACTGAACTCCCCTTTACAAGTGTAAACCCAGCTCCTGTAAAAATGTATTAGAAGGTGAGAGAGGGCCAACTTCAAAAACATCGTATGTTTAACATAGTTACATATTTAGAAAAATAGCTTTATTTTTCATAAAATAAAATAACAGAGAGCAAAACTGGTACAGTCAGGGTAGGCTTCTGAAACCAGACAGGAGCAAATGACTTTCCCATCTATACCCTTCAATGTCTTCCCATTCCCTAGAAGATGAATTCTTACTCTTAAATTCCATTGGATGTCTTTTCTACCTCTTTCATTTCTTCTCTCTTTAGTTTGTAATTCAGACTCTGAGCTTGAGCCAAACCAAACTTTTTCCTCTTTTTCAAATGCACAATGCCATCTCTTTTCAACTGCCTATTGTTCACACTGCTTAGTCTCAACCCACTTCCCAAGCCTCCTGGCCACCAACACACATATATAAGCGTGAACACACGTGCACATGCATTGTTATCTACTTCCCACATCACTTCCTGCAAGAATTATTTTCTCAGCAAACTGCTTCCAGGTCTGGTGTCAGGTTTCTGGATCCCCTCGGTATCCTGTACTTCCTCCCACACTTCCTCTCTCCTGGCACAAACCCCTGGAATGAGATGGAATGCATAGCTATAAGTAAGTTCTGTGAAGACCTTTTTTCCCCTCCTGCTCTCCCGATATTCTTAGTACCTAGTACCAAGTCAGGCAGATAGGTTTTTCAATAAATATTTGTTAAATTGAACTAAAACAAACTGAATTGGGTAATACTAAATAATTTCAAGCTAAATAAATGGCTGGAGCTACTCAGAAATTTTTCATTTGATCAAAAGGGGATTTGGTTTCTTGTTTTGTTTTGTTTTAAAAGATTGATAAACACTTATGTGAAAATATCCACAATTTCTCAATGCCTTTCCTTTGTAAGAGAATTCATTTTATGCTTCCCCTAGATCTTTTTACTTACAAGAATTAGCCTAAGACAGATGTCAGATGTCCAAAATTCCTATGGTTACTCAATGGTTACACATCTGCCGTTTTATAACTGACCTTTTTTTTTTCAATCTTAAGAAAAATTTCTTCTCTTAAATAATAGTCTCCTCCAAAAAAATCTCACTTTAAATTAATATGTAATATGTTCTGATTTTACATTGCAGGACATTTTATTATTCACTATATTCCTTATCAAAATTTCTTCTGATAAAGCCTTTCTTTTTCCTTCTCAAAATTGAATTAATAAGTGGTGACCTAAAACTTGAAAGACAGAAATATAAGTAAAAAATAGTGATCACACACATAATTCCAATACCCAGAGATGGTCCCTGATAACATCTTGTTGAATTTACTTTCCATTTATTTTCTCTGCATGGACTTTTAAACAGTTAAGATCAATCTGGGCAAATAGATTATATCCTGCATTTAAAAAATAATTTTATACCGTAAGCATTGCCCATGCTGTTATGCCATTATCTTTGTACACTTAATTTGAAATGACTATATAACGTTATTATGTGAGTATATCACAGTTTACTTCCCCATTTCCCTATTAGTGGCCATTTAGATTTCTCTATGCATTATAGTTTTTTCTGCTTTCAAGAAACAAAGGCTATAGAGCTCCATGTGCCATAGTGCTTGGGTGGATTTTTTTCCTCCTTCCTAGTTCAGGTAACTTGCCATACAGCAATTGCTTCAGTACAATGATACTATTTAATGAACTAACTGTTCTATGAGTGCACGAATCACATAATTGGGAATTTGGGGAAAGAACCGTCTTTCTCTGCCTTATATATTGATGATAAATACAGTCATGACTCAGGGAATGATAATGAGTCATTTAATTTGCTTAAAGCACTTCCTTTCAGATTCAGTGGAACGACAGGCTTAAAATTACTGGCAGCCAAAGATGGAGCTCTTTATATTTAAGAGAGTAGGAGTGTTTTCTGCTCTGCTTGCCTGAAAATCGATCATTCCAGAAGCGTAAAAGATATAATGATTACATAGCAGTAAGTTGGTATGGCAATAATACCAATAACAATGTTAAATTGATTAGGTTTCAGCGTTCCAAAGGCATGCAGACACAGGAATAGGTATTTCTTCAATGTGGTGCATTATAGGAATACCCGCTAAAGTGCATATACAATGAAATTTTCTAGGTGGACATATTCTCAGCAAAAAGGTCAGCAAGATGTCTGTTAAGAAAAGTCATTTATGCCAACAATTTGCTTCCAGTATTGATGAGAGAGAAAAAGTCAAATAACTGGATTAAATGGCTTTTGCAGTTTGACCTCCCGGAACAGGATGAAAAGAAACCCAAGTGCTCTAAATGCTCAATTATAAAGTGCTTTGATGATGAAATGCCCTTCCTCAGTCCGAGACACTATATTCTGATGAAAAAATGAGACAAATAATTTCCATATTAAAGAAATTTTGTTAGGAATTTTTCTCCACTTTAGAGATATTGCATTTTCTCATTTACAGAGAGACTTCAAGAAAGGGGTAAGAAGAACTCCAACTTAACTCATACAGTGGCTAGAATCCAAGGATTCTATTTCTTTATTTTAAAAAAGCCACAGAAATAATAGGGAAAACCTTGGGCTTAGATATAAACCTGGGGATTTGTTCCTTTCAAGGCATAGAGAGGGGAAGGTGTCACACATGGGGGAAGAAAAAGGAGAGAGAGAGACAAATCTAAGTAGGAATTCAGGACCGAGGAAGAAGCATCCTGGAGGAGGAATACTAATACCAGCACTAGTCCAGAGAATAGGTGCCCCAGAGGATGGCTCTGATGTGCAGGACTGGGGATTGTCGCAGACTGAGTGAGTGCTGACTGCAATTTCCGGAACAGATGGCCAAACTGGCAGGTGGGTTTCTGAGAGGAAGCTCCTGGGCCTTTACCCACATTCTCCATGTACCTGGGTTCACAGATGGCAAATGAAAAAGATGAAGTTTATGTGTTTTATGTACTCTCATAAATTATGGAGAGCGAAGTCCATCTTCTTATATGTATAAAATTAATTCTCAACACTTGTATGTATCACTTAACTCTGCTGGTTCTATTTTCACTAAAAAAAATTAGAAGTTACAATTTTCAATATTGTTTGCATACACTATCCAGATTTCCAAATAAAATACTGTTTTAGCTTGAGTCGCTAGGAGAATGCAAACAAAATTTTCCAAGGACAGAGAAGTAAAACCCTATCTTGTACTTAAATTGTGTACATTGACAAAAAAAAAAAAAAAAAAGATTTGAACTGAAAATCAATCAAAAATTTGAGAAATTTAGAAATTGTTTCCTAACTACAAATAATTCTCATTAAATACATTGTTATTTCTTTATCACCAAAGTATCATTATGTAAAACAATACTTTTCCATGAACTTAAAATAATTTTAAAGATCTAATATTATTTTATATTTTAAATGTGTGCATGTTACTATAGATATGAATAGAAATACTATTATATGCAATAACATAATTTTATTTTAATCAAATAACAGTTATTGACCTTTTTTGAGGCATAATTTTAAAAAAGTGTTTCTCAGCAAAAATGCTCTCAAAAGGTTTATAATTTGGTTGAGAAGAGAGAATACATATAAAGGAACAAACCAAAAGCATGTTATGGAAAAGCAGAACAAGGGGAAATTAATATACAGTGAAATAATTTTTTTTAAGTTATGAGAAAACAATGAACATAGCTGAATTAGTGGACTTCACTAATGGATTTCGAACAACAGCAAAACTGTATCATGTCTATCCTTTCCTTAACATAGGAGTTCAGAGTTTGTGGTACCAAACTGCAAAACATCAATTTTTAACTGCATTTTTGAATTCCAGATAAGAACATTTTGAAGTGGTTCCACACTGCCAATATAAACTATGTCATTTATGTAACCTGAAAATCCCTGCAAAAAACAGGAATATGTTATGCATTTGAATCCAAAGAGATAAGGTTTATCCCAGAGGTTCTTAATGGGGGGACATATGGTAATACCTGAAGACATTTTTCCTTGTCACTCTTAAGTAGTGGGTGGTGGATATTACTGGCATTTAGAGGATAGAGGCCAGGGATGCTGCTAACCATCATACAATGCACAGAACTGTGCCCAACAACAATCATTCAGCCTAAAATACCAACAGCTCTAAGATTGAGAAACCCTGGGTTATCCCTATATATCTGCTAAATGCTCAAGGGAAAAGATTGCCCCCACCCCCTTAGAGAGTCTGTAATACAAGAGATTGGCTTGTTCTGCAATCACATGTACATTTTATTTTTTATTTATTTATTTTTTAAATTGCTTTAAGATTTTTATTTATTCATGAGAGACACACACACACACACACACAGAGAGAGAGAGAGAGAGAGAGAGAGAGGGGCAGAGACACAGGCAGAGGGAGAAGCAGGCTCCATGCAGGGAGCCCGATGCGGGACTTGATCCGAGGCCGCCAGGATCACGCCTTGGGCCAAAGGCAGGCACCAAAAGGCTGAGCCACCCGGGGATCCCCACATGTACATTTTAAATGAAATTAAATCACTTAAAAAAAAAGTTTCTATGGGACACCTGGGTGGGTCACTGGTTAATCGTCTGCCTTTGGCTCAGGTCGTGATCTCAGGGTCCTGGGATGGGGTCCTGCATCAGACTCCCAGAAGGGAGCCTGCTTCTCCCTCTGCCCCTGCCTCTCTCTCTCTGTGTCTCTCATTAATTAATAAGTAAAATCCTTTTTTAAAAAAAGTTTCCAAATATTTTTTTTTCATTTTAATCCTACTATTTGAATTAGTTTTCAAAGACTTCCTCAAAATATACTTTTTACTTTGTCAGGTGTCTCACAATTAGGGTAAGGTGGTACTTAATACTCTACCATTACTTCTATTGTTCTCTTAAGCTGTATCCATTTATTTTCTCCTATACCTTTTCTTTCTATTTATTCAAATATTTTATACCCTCTGATAATTGGGTAAAATGCCTTTTCTAAAAGTAAATGTCAAATTGAAATTTTGTATTTTTATTGTCTCTACCACATACCTCAGCATTTAGTCATTTCTCATCTTGCATTGTTTTATATCTTGTTTTTTATCTTGTTTTTTATATAGATTATATGCTCTTGAGAATAAGGACGAGGCTTCATTCTTAATCTATACGATTCTCTTGGTATTTTACACCAATATATGCAGTGTACAGACTAGTATATAAAGACCAACATATACACATATAGACCAGCATATAAACATTCATTAAATTCTCATTATTTTGTTCATTCATTATTTAGACTGATAGGAAAACAAAGGGTGAAGAAAGGTAAGGCGGAAAATCATAAAACCAAGAGAAGAATAGTCCTTGCAACAAGTTTAATGCATTTTTTTCAGTGATCTTTGCACTTGTGAGCTGCAATCTGATTTCCACTTTACCCTGTCTCAATCTGTATATATATAGAGGTTGAAATAAGTTACTGTTTTCTAAGAAATACCAGTGGAGGAAGAAGCTAGCATTTTATATTTACTCATGGAACGAGCAAACTCTCTTCTAACACTGGATGGTGGTAGCCACCGTTGGGCTCCGAGGACAGAATACCTGGGTTTGAATCCTGGATTACCCACTTATCAACTGTGACATTAGGGAAGTCATTTAACTTTTCTGACTCAGAATGCTTCCTCTGTTCTATGGGAATATTAACAGTGCCCAGTTCAGAGGGTTGTTATGATGACTGAATGAGGTAAGTGACGTGAAGGGCTTTAGACCAGTGCCAGGCCAAGAACCAGGACTCAGTAAATGCTAGATAGCCTCATTACTAAAAACATAACTTAATCCTGTGATCCCTCAAGATCTTATCTGTTAACATGACCTTAGATCTAAGATCTTCAAATTATCTTAGCATTTCAAACATGTGTTCTAATGTCTTTTCAATGAGATTATTTTCTTTCATGATTACTCAAGAAGTAGCAATTTACAGTTTCTAGTGCTTCATTCACATTGGGCAGGTTCACGATATTCTCAAACATATTTTACATTTTTAAATCTATCTAGTCTAAAAATCTAAAATAAAGAATAAAAATGTTCTTAATCTCGTATACTATAAATCTGCTTTTGTGTGTTCGTAAACACTGGGTTCATGGTGAAATAAATTAGCGCTGTAAAGTACACATATGTCAACAATTACTGAGTGCAGTAATTTAAGGCCTGATTCACTAAACTTTCCTTTGGCCAATAAGCACTCTTGCACAAGAAATGTGATTTAGAGAGGAAAAGGACTGAAATATAAATATTGCACTGACTCCATCTTTCATATTCGAAAGTGCTATAACTTTCAGAGTACCATTTCCTATACTTATGGCATACCCAATTAGTTCCCTCCCACCAACATTTATTTATGTCATCATTTTCCCTGGATTAGTTCTGATTTATAAATAAGCATGCCTGTTGAAAGCAAGGTAGAAGTGTGATTTAACCCAAGGTAAGAAAAATGCATAGGTTTAGTTCATCAAAACTTCTAATAAGCATTGGTAAAAAAAAAAAAAAAAACACCTACACAATAAATGGCAAAGTATTTAAACTTTACCTGCTTGATTTAGAAGGGTTATTAATTCAGAATCCATTCTTCTGTTTTTAAATGTGGAACTTTAATTGACAAATACTGACTTCCAGTGGTGTAACACAAAATTTCTCAGCATGGCTAGAATATCCGACTTCCTAATATTTCACCTGGATTACATTTTTTAATTTATGGAAGTTGTTTTAAAAATATGACTTTAAGAGAAGTATGAGTCTAAGAACCGTATATGTAAAAGCTGAATAGCAGATGCACGATCCTGCCTGTACAAAAGGGAGGAGGACATCATTATATTATTCTAGACTAAAGAAAGGGTACTTGAAATAAGCAGTAAACTCGTATAAGTCAGCAATTTAGATAATAGATCCTTTGTAGGTACCCCTTTTCCCTCACCACATAAGAAACATGTAAATAAACATACAACAATAAAAAAATTCCCAGAAGATAAAATTGTTGACCTGTGTGGAATTTATTGATATAGTCATTTACTAAAAAGACAATTGGAAAATCTGACTTTGTACTCTAACCAGATTAGCAAATACATGTTAATTCAAGTCTGCTATTAATAAACTATTTCAGGGGCCTCTTTATTTGTAGTCTTTTCTTACCTCTAGTCTATGCAGTGTATTTCCCCAGACTATTTTTCCTGGAAATGCTGCTTTCATTCCATTCTTTCTTCTGCTCTAAACATTCATAGCTTATTGTCTGTGTGATCTTGAAAAAGTTACCTTTCCTGATTCTCAGTTTCTTCATCAGCAAAATCTCTTATGAGGGTTTAATGAGATAATGTATATGAACATTAAAGAAGCTAGGTAGGGGAGCCTGGGTGGCTCAGTCAGTTAAGCAGCCAACTTTTGGTTTTTGGCTCAGGTCGTAATCTCAGGGTAGTGAGATGGAGCTCTGCTTCAAGCTCTGTGTTCAGCACAGAGTCCACTTGCCCCTTTCCCTCTGCCCATCCCCGATCACAAGCACATGGTCTCTCTCTTTCAAATATATATGTATATGTATATGTATATGTATATGTATATGTATATGTATATGTATATATATAATATATATAAATGAACTCTTTAAAACAATTTTTCAAAAAGGATTCTCTCCATCTCCCTCTACTCCTCCTCTCCTCTGAAAAAAAGCTAAGCAAATGTAAGCTTTATTTAAATCTGAAATATATCTGTTTTAAAGAGAGGCATAGTACCCTGGCTAATCAAAAATTCATTTAGGCAGAAATCCAATGGAATTAATAAAATGTATTAAATTGCATTATAATGATCTGTTCTATATCTTTTTCCCATTTTTTTCTTAAATGACCTTGATACTATATGTGGACTAATTTTCTAAAATAATGTCTCTACAAGGATCAATCCTTTGTATAAAAACTTTCCATGGGGGTAGCCTAGCCCCAATGTCCCAGTGGTTTGGCACCACCTTTGGCCTGGGGTGTGATCCTGGAGACCTGGGATCGAGTCCTGCATCTGGCTCCCTGCATGAGCAGAGGGAGCTCTGCCTATGTCTCTGTCTCTCTCTCTCTGTCATGATTAAATAAATAAAATCTTAAAAAAAAAAAAAAACTTTCCATGGTTTTAACTTGTTTAAGAAATAAAGACAAACTCTTATCAAATGTATTCAAGGCCCTCTATCATATACCCAACTCCGTTTTCCACCTCCTTTCTATAGAATCCAATACTTGGAGCCAAATTGGATCACAGGCTACTCTCAAATATTCAGTATTTTCCTGCTTTTGCTTATAACCTCTCTATCCAGCAATTGGCCCTGTTGAAATTATACTGAAACAATTTAATAACTATCTGATGAATTGAATAAAAATTAATGGAGTAAGTATAATTTGTTCTCTACATCTATGAGATGATCTGTTATATTCCTAAAGATTTACAATCGACTCTGAATGAAAATAAAAATCAGTTTAGTAAAAAAAAGGTCAGGATTTACTTTTAGGGTGACTGACTATTTAACTTTTCAGCCAGTTGTGCCTAAATCAAAAGGACACACCAATTTACTAATGTGTCACCTCATGGTTTTGTAGCATTGCTTTGGAGCTCAATTACTGCTATTAATAAATATAAAATATTGAAATTGTGTAGCACATTTTCACTGACTTAGGACACTGGAGGTAAGTAAATAACATACACTCATCTTCTAAGCAAACTGATAATTTTATTAAAGACACTTGCAAATACATGTCTTCTTTCCAAATTTGGATGCTAAAATGAAGATAGATAGACAGACAGATGGATAGATATAGAATCCAAAATGAGATTGCAAAAGACAAGAAGCAAGAAGTCTGGCATGAAAGTCACATGTAAGCAGTCACTCTGCTCTGACATGATTTGTTCAGAGATACTACAAATTGAAAATTGAGCTTAAACTGAAAATTAATCTGAAAATATTGCTCATATAATTCACAGACAAAAATTCTGTCATGTTCAAAGACCACTGTAGGTGCAAGATAGTTTGATCACATTTAATAATTGTTATTTAATAATTGTTATTTAGCTTAAATTAATCCAACTCTCCTTTAGGGCCTGATTTGTTCCTGGGCAAGTCTTTTATGCAGGTAAATCTGCATATGTTTGGGAAGGAACAACTGAGTACATGAACAGCTACTTAGCATTCTGGACAATAGTGACTGAATTATCTTACTCTTACATTTTAACTCAAGATTATTTGTAGGGACCCTTAGAAGGCTCATTCAGTGAAGCATTCGCCTCTTGATTTTGGCTCAGGTCATGATCTTAGGACTGTGAGATTGTCAAGCTCTGCCTTGAGTCTGCATTTATTGGGGACTCTCTTTACTTTCTTCCCCTCCTCTTGCTCATGCACTCTCTTATAAATAAATAAATTTTTTTAAAAAAACAAATAATAAGGCAAAGTCTTTGCCTAAAGTTGCTCGCAGTCAACTGAAAAGGAAAACATAAAGTTTAAAATTTAGAGGATAGTTGTCTCGGTATATTACCAATCATGATGGAAGGTCCATTGAAATTTAGAGGATAAAGATAGGGAAATGCTGTTTGGGGAAAATATGAAGATCCTGGGACCTGGAAACATTTTTAACAAAGATCTATGAACCTGCATTGCAATTTTTTATTTTTTTCTCAAATGCAGAATTTGGCAAGCAAAGTAAATCTAATCTTGAGACTACCACTTTTGGCTTTCTGCTAACAAATGACTAAAACAGTAAGATTGAAATTGTCCTTAGTTCCAATTCCCATTCTTGATTAGTCATTGACACAGAAAAGCATCAGGTCTGAATTTCAGAAGAATTATTTCCCTCATCTTAACATACTAACAAAACTGGTTATTTAACACAGGTTTAAGTTTTCAGCGGGATCTTAAAATTTTGCACTTATTTTCATGTTGAAGGTTATTTTTTGTCAAAAATATTCCTAATAAAATAATACAGGTTTAAAGGAATTGTTAGCTCCTAGGGATTTAAGGGCATACAGAGAGAGGAAACCTCACTTCTATTTTACACACTTCTGTATTTTTATAATGGTTGTATAAACTTTTTGTGATTAAAAATAAATTAGAAAGTGGACATAACACAAAATGGGGTGAACACTCAGAAACGGATTCTTCTCATTTAAAGCACAATGGGTGCAATCTTGAGGATCCAGTATGAATTTATAGTTAAACAAGAGATAGCATGGAAGAAATGGTCGAGTATAGTGTGTACAACCAGTTAATAAAACTCCCACCAGAATAACCAAGTGGTTGGCTACATTTATTACATTTTCTCAATGTTAGAACACACATACATATTTTATGAGCTTATATTTAAATGATTAAATAGTTATGGGAAAACGGGAACATATTCAGAGTATTTGTGTCTATAATGTTAATTATATGTCCATTTTCCATCATCTGAAGATGGAACATGAGGTCATTGTATCTAAATATGTAATATGGTCACTGCTCATTCATAATATAGAATGGGTCTATAGGAATATAATGTTGATGATTCTTTGTAAATTACATGATCTAAATTTGGTACAATTAAAAACATTTTAATTTGTACTGTAAAACAAAACAGATTATCCACAATGTAATTATTATTCTTTAGAGAAGAAAAAAACTAAAGTGGTGCGAATCCTGCATTTTCCTTAGCCTCTCAGAACCTGCTCCTCCGTCTATGGCAGAACTAGTTTAAAAGTTAAAGTTGGAGGTTGAGGTCCTGGAAGGTGGAAGATGTGGTTAGAAGTTGTCTCCCTCCCACTTGGCTCCATGCCTGTCTCTCAAACAAAAGCTGCCTCTCTAAATCTGCTCTACAGATAATTAAACATTCATTGAGTAGCTACAGCATGGACTGCACTCTACTGGATTGTCAGGAATTCATATGCAAATAGTCTATGAACTAACTCTTCTTCTTCAAAATATTATCTTAAAGGTGAATTTATTTATTAGAGAGAGAGAAATAGAGAATGAGCAGGGAAAGCAGCAGAATGAGAGGGAGAAGCAGACTCCCCGTTGAACAGGGAGTCAGACATGGTGCTGGATCCCAGGACCCTGGGACCATGAACTGAGCCAAAGGCAGACAGTTAACTGACTGAGCCACCCAGGCACCCTGCTTTATTCTTTTTAAAAGGCATTTAAAAGTACAATATTTATGCATATAACACAATAGAGAAAAATTCATACTTCCTAGGAAAACAGCTTGATTCATTTGTAAAAAGTAAAGGCACCAGAGAAACCACCCACAACAAAAATAAATGCTATTAGCATTATCTACCCAAAGATAACCGCTGTATTGATTTCTATCTCTTTAGATTAGTCTTGTTTTGAGTTTTATATGATTGGAATTGTATAGCATATACCTTTGGTTTCTAGCTTCTTTTGCTAAAAATTGTGAGGTTTATCTCTATTCCTTCATGTAATGATAGTTCATTCATTTTGTTGCATATAGTATTCCACTATAACATAATTTATCCATTTAGTGTTGAT
This sequence comes from Vulpes lagopus, assembly GCF_018345385.1. NCBI lineage: Eukaryota > Metazoa > Chordata > Mammalia > Carnivora > Canidae > Vulpes > Vulpes lagopus. Next base: position 24,574,500 of record NC_054826.1, read on the forward strand.
ATGTAAATCCTTTTTTGGTCTATGAATGAATGATGAATGATGCTTCCATGTAAATTTTTATAACTCTTTTGATATATATATGAATATATATAACTGTTTATATATATAAATGTTTATATATATTCATATTGGGAGTATACTTAGGAATGGAATTGTTGGGTTGGAGTATTTGTCTCTTAGCTTTAAAGAAACTCTTAAATTGGTTTTACCAATTAACAGTTCTGTCAGCAGTGTATAAGAATTCCAGTTCTGAAGTTTCACTGATACCTAGCATCGTTAATTGAACAAAGAAAATAATTACATGTCAGCTTGATAGGCTACCATTAAGCTGGTTTTAATTTTAATATTTTGATTATTAATGATGCGGAGCACTTATCCATGTGTTTTCATTGGCCATTTGAATACCCACTTTCATAAGTGCCAGTCCAAGTCATTTGCCCCTTGAAGGTGGTGGTAAGGTGACTCTGTAGTGTGTTTATTGAGTTGAGAAATTTTTTTTATATATTCAGGACCTTTATTAAATATATATATTACAATTTCTTCCACTCTGGTTTGTCTTTACTCCCATAAGGTGTCCTTGAATAAAAAGTAGTTTTTGATTTTGAGGATTTTGAGGAAGTCTAATAACTCATCTTTCCTTTTAATTAAAGTTTTCTATCTTTTTTGCTCTCTATAAAGTAATGAAGTTATTCTATTTGAGCTTTTGGAGGCTTTATTCTTTTACATTTCACATTAGTGGACTCACTACAATCCATCTGGAATTTGTGTGTATGTGAGGTGTGAGTTAGGAGTCAAGATCTTTTTTTCCATTTAATATCAAAAGCTTCATTTATTGAAAAGTCCATCCTTCCCTTGTGGAACTATATAAGCACATTTGCCATATATCATTTAACTACATATATATCAGTCTGTTTCGGGACTCCCTTCAGTTACATAGATCTAGTTGCTTATCTTGGAACCAATTTGTGTTGTCTTCATTTCTGAGTTTGGATTTTTTTTTTTTTTTTTTGAGAGACAGAGAGAGCCAGCGAGCTGGGGGTGGAGAGAGAGGGAGAGAGAGAATCTTGAGTAGGCTCCTCACTCAGCATGCAATCTCATGTGGGGCTTGATCTCAAGACCTGAGATCATGACCTGAGCTGAAATCAAGAGTCAGAAGCTTAATGGACAGAGCCACCCAGGTGCCCCTAGAGTACATTTTTAAAAAAGATTTTATTTATTTATTCATCAGAGACCCACAGAGAGAGGCAGAGACATAAGCAGAGACAGAAGCAGGCTCTTCACAGAAAGCCCAATGTGGGACTCAATCCTGGACCCCGGGATCATGACCTGAACCAAAGGCAGATGCTCAACCATCGAGCCACCCCTATGCTCCTAGAGTAGGTCTTAATATCTGGTAGAATGTGTCTTCATATCCGGTATCTTGTTTTTCTTAGCTTTGCAGCCTTTAGATTTACATATAGGTTTTAAACTCACCTTGTCAATTCTCACTAAAATAATTTGCTGAAAACTTGAAAAAAATTTTATGTACTCTATAGATTTTGTCTATAGAATATTGACTGTAAAACATGTCTGTAGATTATTTTGCACTTTCTAAATATGCAGTTATATTAACTATAGATAATGATCATTTCATATCTTCCTTTTTATCACTATATATATTATTTATTTCCCTATCCTATTTCACTAGCTAGGGCTTTCAGGTTACAGCTGAAGAAAAGTTGTGAGGTCAGTCTCCTTGCCTTGTGCCCATGTAGTAGGAGAAGGCTTTCACTCATTTGTCATTTAATATGAGGTCTGCTACATACTATAGAATTCAATAGATTATGAGCATCATCTTCTACTCCTAAATTGCTTGGACTTTTTATCATGAATGGGTACTGAATTTTATCAAATGGTTTTTCTGCATCTATTGGGTTATTTATATTTTTTTCTCTATGTTAATGGATTGAATCAGATTAATGACATTTTTAATATACAACCAACCTTAGATTTTTGGAATAAATTCCATTTTACTATTTTAAAATATTTTACTTAAGGGCAGCCCCAGTGGCCCAGCAGTTTAGTGCTACCTTCAGCCCGGCACTTGATCCTAGAGACCCGGTATGGAGTCCCACATTGGGCTCCCTGCATGGAGCCTGCTCTCCCTCTGCCTGTGTCTCTGCCTCTCTCTCTCTCTCTCTCTCTCAAGAATAAATAAATAAAATGTTTAAGAAAATAAATATTTTACTTAATATGTTAATATTTTTGTTCGTAATTTGCATTGGTGCTTATGACAGTTACTGGCCTAAAATTGTCCCTTCTTTTAATATCTTCTCAGGAATTGATATTGAGGTTATGCCTACTTATAATAATTAGTTGGGAAGTGTTTCCTCTTTTTCTATTAATTGAAAAAGTTTTGTTTGTATTTTGTTATTCATTCTCGTATGTTCTCTGGAAAAAATGGTTGGAACAGTATTATATCTTCAGTACATGTTTGCAAGAATTCACCTGGGAATTCTAGGTGAGATTTCTCTATGATAAATTCTCAGTGAATTTCTTTCCTGATATCAGTGATTTGTATTTATATCTAAGGCCCATTTTACTTACATGCCCTTACTTACATGCCCTAAAATTCTTCATGTGATATTTTCATTATTATTCAGCCCAAAATATTTTATAAAATGAATTGGGTTTGCTTTTTTGATGCACATATAACTTATAATTGTATTGCTTAATTTCTAAATATTTGAGCGGTTTTTTAAAGATTATTTATTTATTTATTTATTCATGAGAAACACACACACAGAGAGGCAGAGACATAGGCAGAGGGAGAAGTAGGCTCCCTGCAGGGAGCCTGATGCAGGATTCCATCTAGATTCTGGAACTCTGGGATCACTCCCAGAGCCAAAGGCAGAGGCTCAACTGTGGAACCACCCAGACATCCCATATTTGAGCGTTTTATGATTAAATCCTTAGATTATTATTTATAGTTTAACTCCTCTATAGTCAAAGAAGGTATTTGCGGGGTATTTAATCTCTTGGTACATGTGATTTGCCTTATTATCTAGGATGTCAAGCTTGGTTAATGTTTCTACCTTAAAAAGATATATATATATATATATATATATATATATATATATATATATATTTCCTTTTAATGCTCTTTATTGCATTTTCTGAACATCTGTGACCCAATCTCTGATTCAGTATTTCTTTCAAGTATATATATTAGTTGGTAATATATTATTTCAGCTTTTGGGTTTTTTTTCCCTCAAATATCTTTATTTCCCTTTAATTTGGGACTTTTTCACTGGATTTAAAGTTCTAGTAGACAAGGTTTATTTGTTTTGTTTTGCATGTTTTCTTTCAGCACCTTGAAGTGTCATTTCATTATTTTCTGGCTTCCATTTCTGGCTCATCATTTCTGATAAGAAGCCAGTTGACCATCTTTTGATCATTGGAAGATAATGTGGGGTGTGTGTGTGTGTGTATCTGTCTCTGCCTCTAAGATTTCTCTTAGATATTGATGTCCAGCAGATTGCTATATGTGTCTAATTGGAGTGTTAGTTTTGTATTTTTGCCTTTGATTGCAGAACTTCGTGGATATGTGACTTCATGATTTTGTCAGTCCTGAAAAGTTCTTCCTCATTCTCTCCCTTTTTTCTCTCATTCTGGGTCTCCAATTATATGTGCATTGTAATTTTTCATCTAATCTCACATATCTTTTATGCTTTTTTGTACATTTTTTCTTTTTTTCTCTGGCTTTATCCTGTATTATTTCACCTGACCTATCTTTCTGTTTACTAAGTCTCTCTTCTGCTCAATCTAATCTCCTGTTATCTATTTAGTACTTCATTTTAGATACTGTTTTCTCAAAAGTCTAAAATTTCTCTTTATACTTTTTTAAGATTTTCTATTTTATTATTCTATTTTATTTATTATTTAATATTTATTCTATTTTATTATTTTAAGTTATTTTATTTCTTTTATTCCCCTGGGTTTTGAGTTACTTCATCCTCTTACAATGAATGGGTTGTATTCATTTTTTTTTCACAATGGCAATCAATGTCAATGAAAATCTTGAAACAGGTCTTCTTGTGCCCATGAATAAAAATTTAGAATAAGTATAGTAGAATTGCAAGATAAAAATATCACACACATTACAGCTTTTTTAGAAACTGACCGATTATTTTGCATAAAGATTATACCAATTTACACTCCCACCAAGCATATAATTATTCCCATTTTTTCCATAATCTCAGCAATATTTGCTTTTGTCAGACTTTTAAATTTTCTAATCTAATGTGACATATTTTTATTATGATTCCCCCATTTCTGACACATTCTTATGTATATTATGTTAATTATATACATTATGCTTCTAAATATTGCATTTATTATTAATAATTATTATGTTTCTAAATATTGTGTTTCTTGTCTCAAAACTGTACACATATATTCACTTTGGCTAACATGTAACAAAATGGATAATAACACTAAAGCAATCGTTAAATATTTTTATGTTGTTTGTGATTGTATAGATTTCAGAAAATTTGTTCCTTTTGTTTTTATTATGAATTTTATTTTCCCCCAATTCAGTAAGATGAATCAATGGTGCAAAATTGGTTTATTGGAAGACAAAGTAGCACCAAGAATGAAAATGAAAATACTATTCAAAGCTAATTCTGAAAATACAAATACAGAACAGATACATACTATAAATTTAGAATATGACTCGGTATATTATGGAGCAAATAAATGCAAAATGTAAGGACTTGCAAAAAGAAAAAAGAGTACTAATTGGAATCATGACCTCTAAACAGTGGATCCTGTAGGGCTGTTCCATTTTCCCCTTTCCTCCATTGCCTTGTCTGATAACATATGGCATTAGGATTTTTGAACAGTGATGCAAATAGATAAATTGTTAAGAATTTGACTTTTTTTTCCCTAATATTCTTTATTTGACATTCCCTTTCCTTACCAGATTCTAAGGTGGTGATACTATGGAAGTACTTGCCATTATCAATATTTTGTAGATACGATTACCACTAACATTATGAAGCAAAGAGTAAGCAATGGTTTTAAATCCACTCTTTGTCTTCTTAAGTAATTATGCTCCATGCATTATCTTGTCTAATCTACAAAATGATTAAACTATTTTGATGCAAGTAAAAAGAAAATTACTTCACATATTTCTTCCATATGCACCTTTCCAAGGTTACATATATAGAAAGCAATTGCCTTAATATGAAGCTATTTCATCTGAATTTATTCCAAGGACTCTAACTGGATATGAAGTAAAAAAAAGGGGGGTTCAATATTATTTTAAATGTGAGATTATTTTAAATTATTTACCTTATATTGAGCAGTCTTTAAATACCTGTGACAAGTACACAGTCATCTTCCCCTCCTGAGCCAATGCTGAGTAACGTCTAAAGATTTTTCAGAAGCATGTTGTGTTTACATGCTGAAATCTACTTCTTATTTTCATGTTCCCCGATTTCACTCGATGTGTTCGTTGGCCTTCTTTTCAAGTGTATTTGTTTGTGTTGGGCAAGAAGCCAGTGGTATTAGTGCATGGAAACCAGGTAGCTGTCAGAAAGACTGTGGCAGCATGTCTAATTTTGCTATATTAAACCTGTCACAAAGCTTTAAGTAAGAGATTATAAGAAGTATGCATAGAGCACACAGTTTATAACTTCATAAACTTGTAGTGTTGGAAACAAGCTAAAACCTCTCTCTTTTATCTTCTTTTCCATTTGGTTTCACCAATCTCTTTAAACCACTACTAGAAGAATGGGTGAAACTATAAAAATTTTTCATGACCACAAGAAAGCTCATTCCCAAGTAATAGCCATACCAACAGTTAGTCAGAAATACTTGAGAAGCTAACAAGGATTTTCATTTCAATCCACACAAAGATCTATTTCGTATGCCATGAAAGTATAATGACTTCTAATAATTGCTGATGCCCAAATATATTTTTAATTTCCTAGAAATCATATTCTTTGTATAGCTAGCAGTTTTTGTTGCAGAAACCAGAGGACATCCCAGTAGTTTTTTTGTTTGGTTGTTTTTTTTTTTTTTAACAGAAACACTTGATCTTATAAGGAGTGCTTGCTAATTTTTTTCTAAATGAGCATAGGTGGATTTAAGTGTTATGGTGTCTGGAGTTTGTGCCACTGGGATGATACTACTGAAAAAAAAAACAGAAAAATAATTTACTAGTTCGAAATTAATTACAAGAGTGAATATGTAATTAGAGTGTGAAAGAAATCACAAGTTACAATGGATAAAAGCTAGAAGCACCACAAAAACATAATATTTTTTGAAGTAGCTATCTCACATATCGGTGGTCATGTACTTTGGTACTTACTACATGACAGGCTCTATGCCATGAACTTGGAATGGCTAAGGCTCATCTTGTTTCTTCCAATCTTTTCAGAGGTTCTTTTTACCCTTGAAAGACTAGCACATAATAGGCTCAAAGAAATATTTATAAAATGAAAGTGGTCTAAGAAATGAATTAAAATTTTTAAAAGTTGACTCTTCTGTCCTCCTATCTTATAAATTTATAGGTTCATCCAGATCACAGAGAATTATTAAAACAACCAAAGCATTGTGAATTGGATTAATACATGACATTTTGTATGACATGAGGAAGAATTTTTCTGCACTGGGAAAACAAAAGCTCATGATGACATATTATTGAAGCCATTTAAGGTCATTTATCCTCTGAAGAAAAAAATGATTCAAAAAAGAAAACGATTGCGTGACCCCCTTTCCAATAATGCGTTTGCCTTTTAAATATATGAGTGAGGCCAGAGCCTCCATCCTCCACATAGGAACCCTAAAAACAAATGTCAGATATAGCAATGAGGAGCCATGATATAGGCTTTATCCAGACGCAGATATTCAAACAGAATGTTCGGGTGTGGAAAAGCAAATTAAAAGGTGGTCAGGTCAGTTGGAATGCAAGTAGGAGAAATTCACTGTAGGCTGCCTGAAGCGTGAGAGGGAGAAGATCAAAGACAGAAATGGACCAAGGTCAGGTTTAATAAAAACAAAAGAGACAAAGGAAGAAAGTGAGGCCTAGAAAGGGATGTATAACCATGGAATCCTAAAAGGAGAGAGGTCTATGCTGGCAGATATGCATCTTTTAGCAAGCTAACATCTCTGGAATAGTTCTTACTGGATTGAAGTCAGGAAAGTTCACTTCTAGAATTGTAGATGTTGCACGGCCTTTAGTTCAGCAACATTTGTAAGCAAGCCTTCCTCTTTGGGGTAGCTCAAGAATCTTCCAGAAGTCCAAAATGATGTGAAATTTTCCAGTATTTCAGTCCATTACTGTTTAAGTCATTTAAGTCATTCTGCTTCCTCTCCCTACCAAGCTAAAGCAGAAGACTTTCTCAATGTTCCCTTCCTTTCCAGGGTGATTACATTCTCCAAACTGCCCACCGCAAGTGTTTCTCAGATGCAGGAACTTCAGTATTAAAATTAGGACATTCTAGTCAACCAAAAGGAGCTGAAAACCCTAATTGTGGGCCACATAATTTTGCAACTTGGCTCTATTTTCACAACAGAGTGGTAGTAGGGGCCAACTCATGCTCTCAACACTAGACTTCCAATCCAGTATACTTTTCATTACATTTGTCCTTAGAAGATATTAATTTAATAAATGTACTGAAATTTATTTTCCCATTTATATTTGCAGTATATATACAAAGTCCTAGGCTGATAACAAAAATATATTATTTTATGAAAGAAAGATTTGGGATGCTAATATTGGGATTTTTGTTTTTATTTCACAATTTATTCTGTGTGTGTGTGTTTAAATTGTAGTGGTCTGAATGGGGCAGGATGAAATTTATTACTAGATATTCAGACACGATAGAACAAAAATTCTCATTCTGATAACTAGTCAATTTTCTTGGAGTGGCACTGCCATGGAAATTGATCCATTGAGCTACTGAGAAAAAACATTTTCTGAGCTCTAAAGCAAAGTAGATCTTATGAAACCCATAAATTAACATTTGGAATAAGATTAATGCATCATAATCTCACTCCATTTTACAGATTCAATCCACTATTTCACGTACAAACTGAAATAACGAAGAGTGTCAAAAAGCCCATCTCACCTTAGAAATGCTAAGTTGATGGTGTTGTTTATTTTATGCCAGCATTTATAACTCTATGTTTGTGATGCAGGGTGGGAGAATTGGAAGATGTATGGATGTCAACTTGGCCTTCTTAAGGGGTAAGAAGCAAATTATGTATTTTGAATCTACTTGGATATGTGTAAATGATGGGGCTCAGCATTTTGGGTATCTTAGCATTTCAAATGTGAACGCTTTGTGTTGAGATTTCATTGAGTAGTTCTCTTATATTTTTTTGTCAATCATGTTTAGCATTAGGAATAAAAATACAACCCTGCATAGTAAGAGCTGCTGAAGTATATCTGAGAGAATTTGAGTTGTGAAGTCATCATGAAATACTGACTGGGATAATCCATAACCCAGTAAATGATGTATAGAAGCTATGGAGATTAAGGCACATATTCATCATTGTGTTGACTCCCAGGTCCTTCTCATGATATATAGGGAGGAGAACTGAGATGGACAATAGAGAACCTGAATGCTAGTCTGTTCGTATGATTGAGAGTTTACTCCATTTGAGACATTGTACTAAATGCCCGAATCTTAATTTTATTTAATTACCAGAACAACTCTATCAAATGGTATTTCCCCACTTACACAGGAGGTCATGGAGGGTTCAAGAGTTTAAACCCACAGTGGCCAAGCCAGGATTCCATCTCAGGTCATACAATCCAGTATTCTTTTTCTGTAAACGAATCCCTTACTACATAGTGTGGGGCTACATGTTTGCTAGCCTATTCATCTCATGCTATGTGAACATGAGATTTGCTAACCCTACAAGTTTGACAGAGATCATTTTAAATATCTACACATTTACCAGAAACTTTAAAAGGCATTACAGTGAGCAGTTTGGAAAACAATATAGGTTTTATCAAGATGAGTAAAAAAGCAGGATACAGAAGTATATTTATAACATGATTAAAATTTTGTGAAATAACATATTTATGTGAATGGAAACCAGACATGTAAAACACCAAAATGGGAACACTATCACTTTAGAGTGGTAGAATTATGAATGCTTCACCTGAATTTTCTATAATGTGATATCATTTTAATGATGAAAAAATTAATCAATTTTCAAAATCTAAAAAAATCGAGGAGCACATTAGAAACATAAAATGTAATTATTATTATAAACAAAGTCCTATTAGAAATTAAACCTATAATAGAGTCTTCAATTTCTGAAATTATGTCTATTTCAAGTGCCAGGTGAACTATGGAATTATCTGTTTTAGTCCACAGGTTTTTTAAAAAAACCATTATGATTAGTCCCTTTCAGCCTTACCAGTGACGAATATTTAATTTGGGGTGTTAACCATTCACACATGAAGAAATAGGCCCTCTATAAAGATTAATGATTGACCAACTGATCATACAACACATTTATCTTTTTTTCTAAAATATGCATCGACCACCTGTTTTCTTAGAACACTGCTCAGAGCCCAAAGCAGTTATTGTATCTGTGTGAGATCATTATTTTCTCCTAGAAAAAATTTTATTCAAGTGCACGTGTTTACTATTTCATCTTTTCTCCCTCTCCTAACCTGGGAATCATAGAAGACTCTTTGTTAATATCCATAATCTAGCATGATTCATATTTCAAAGGAAGAATCACCTGGCACTTTGTTAACTATGACTTATTATTAGGCTAATGTGATTCTCTAATAACAGGTTTGCCACAAAAATAAGACCTTGGTGAAATGTTTTAAATTTTAAGCAGGTCCGTTAAACTATATTAACAGTGTGATTATCACACATTCGAAGTAGATAGGGTGGGCAACAAAGAGAAGGTAAGATTATAGAAAACAGACTTTTAAAAACCTTACCCATTGTTGTCATCTTTCAATAATATAATTAACAATAACTAACCTTCTAGGATGAGAATGATTATCCTTATTTAAGGATGAGGAAATTGATGCCCCAAAAACTCAGCTTTGATGTAAAGTACCTTACCTGTAGCTCAATGCTGCCTCTAAAGCATTGGGAAGCTGGTGAAATTATGTTGCCATCAATCAAAACATTGCTCTGATTTGAATTGCTCTCATACGACTTTAGGAAGAACATCAAAAATTAGATTCTGAAAAAAAAATTAGATTCTGTTCGTATATAGGAAGACCCACTTCTCTGTTTTAGCCAGCTTTCTCAAACCTTTGACTATTTTCCAAAAATTGAGTCTACCTATGAAGAATAAAGATCCCATCTCAGTGGCTAAAGAAGCTACTCTGAAGTCCAATCCAAAAGATAATGCTAAATATGTTGAACACTGCTAATAATGTTAAAGTAGATGTATAGTCTGGAAAGGTAGATGCTGATGGCAATAAACTCACTTGGAAGTTTATGTTTGATTTGTGGAGTGGGTAAATGGTTGGCACAAATGCTTGTAAAGGCTTCAGAAACTTGAAGCTTTGGTGATGAACCCCTTGAAATATAGAGATATTAAGATTCGTGACGAAGGATATACTGAGATCAGTTCTTATTTGAAATCCTATAAGAGGGGATCCCTGGGTGGCTCAGCAGTTTGGCGCCTGCCTTCGGCCCAGGGTGTGATCCTGGAGTCCCGGGATCAAGTCCCACATCAGGCTCCCTTCATGAAGCCTGCTTCTCCTCTGTCTGTGTCTCTCTGTGTGTGTCTCTCATGAATAAATAAATAAAATCTTAAAAAAAAAAATGAAATCCTAAAAGACATAAGTTAAATATTTGATTTATATTTAAATTAAACATGCAGTTCAGTAGTATTGCTGTTAATATTCATTCCATGGATCACCCCACCATGGATCCATTATCTGTACTATTGTCCTCTCCACATTTCTCTATTTGTCTCCAAAGATTTTATGAGATACCTAGGAAAAACTGATTCAAGATCCTGATGAATATTTCTGGTACGTCCCTGTGTAAAAATTAGTTTATGCATCAAATACTACAAGTGTTTAGGAAAGGAAACAAACACTACTAACAGAGTTGTTCTGAATGAAGTTTTGAAGAACTTAGGGCTTACATTGCACTTGGGAGGATTTGAAGAACTAGGAAATTTACGGATTACTGATAAGAGTTAACACATGTAACTGCAGTCTACCCACAGTACCATGTATATAATAAAACTGCGTGTGAATTTACAGAGATTTGTCTTTAATTTCTTCAATATTTATGCTATCCTCAAGCTTTTGAACAAAAAAGTAGAACTGAGATCTATCTGGCACAGTCTTCAGGGCCCAACTTAATTCTCAATTTCTTAGTAAGGGTTTCTCCAATTAAAGCCATCAATTGGCTTTGGTGACAATCAGCCACCCTGATTGTCTTTCCTTCTCTAAATGCCTATCATAACATCCTTTGAAGCTCTCATTTTGGCCTTTTAGCAAACATCATCTTTAGAATGTCACTAGATCTATTATGTTTTCCATTTCCTCAAGATAGATTGTAAGTTTCCAGAGAAAGATATTACATACTTTTGGATTCCCTGCACAGCAGCTATCACAAGACTGGACTCTTAATATATACTGCCTGAAGAAAGTAGAACAGCCAGTATGGGATTTTTTTTTTTTTTTTTTTTTTTTTTTTACTATACCAAGGGTTCTGGAATGCCTACATAAATATAGGTGTGTGGATATGTGTTTGTGTGTGTGTGTGTGTTTGTGCATGCCTGTTGAAATTTATAGTTTCTCAGTGTGACCTTTAAGCAACAATTTAAATGCAGAAAACAAATATAAAAGCCTGATTTACACAACATGTGTAACAAATTATAAACCATCAGCTTTACATATGCAATATTAAGTGTCAGATTCATTCCAACATCACTGTATTCATTTACACTTCTGGTGTAAGTTCACATTTTTGTGCTTTATTATGTGTATCCTATCCCTGTAATAAGTTATCAAGGTATTAGGAACAAAAGTTCGTTGTCAATATACAGATATAATTTCAAAACCTGCAACAAAGTTTTCTACTTTCAGAGTGTGCTGAAAGCATTCCACTAGCTGCTGTGATCATGAGTATTAAATAGAAAAGGGCTTCTGCTTCCTGCACCAGTGACAAAGTCAACCTGGAATCCACACACGCTCTGTTTTCTGAGATATAGTTCACTTGATTTATCAGTTTATTCTCAGCCCATCTATGTAATGGTCTTTCTCAAAAATACCTGCTGCAGGTCAGCATTCCCCCCTTCTCCTTGGATTACACCTGCAGTTCTTTAGTGTCAGCAGGGGGAACGCTGCTGAGAATTAACTCGGGAAGTGATGCTTTCCACAGCTGGAAGGCAGACATCATGGCCTGTGAAAGTGGAGAACTTCTTGACTTGCATGTTAAGGGAGCTGGTTCTATTTCTGGCTTTACCGTGAATTAGCGTATGGCCTTGGATAAGTCACTTTCCCTGTTTTAACTCAATTTTCCATAAAGTGAAAAGGTTAGATGGCATTACTTTTGAGATCCCTTAGTGGTCTAAAACCCTATAAAGCTGGTTCACAGGTGAAATTGCTTCTTAAGGAAACCCAGACAGGCTTTAATAACAAAATATGCATGAAAAATCAGTATTGTTTTTTCTTTTTGAGTGGCATAAGACCTGCACCACCCCCTTTGTTTTTTACGTCTTTTTGAAAATGGTGAAGCCTGAGAACTTGCAGGAAAGAAAGAGTTTATGGTTTTCCCTCGACAATAATAAAAAGCAAACAGGGGATCCCTGGGTGACTCAACAGTTTAGTGCCTGCCTTCGGCCCAGGGTGTGATCCTGGAAACCCGGGATCGAGTCCCACATTGAGTTCCCTGCATGGGGCCTGTTTCTCCCTCTGCCTGTGTCTCTGCGTCTCTCTGTGTCTCTCATGAATAAATAAATAAAATCTTAAAAAAAAAAAAAAAAAGCAAACAAAGTATCTGAAGCTACTCAGAACATGGCTGTCTACCACTCTAGAATTAATTACCAGGTATATTGGAGAGAATGTAAATCCTCAATTCAGGTATCTATATGTAAGGATGATGATTTAATCTTTGCTGTTGTTACCAAAAATTACAAATAAGTATTTAAATGGTCCGAAATTGTTGGACTAGGGGATGTCTTCAAAACTTCTGAATACAACTGTAAAATGATTTTTTTTTATTTTAAAAAAGTGTGCTTATAATTAGGGCACATGTCACAGTTTGTCACAGTTTGATTCAGTTTTGCACCTGGGAAAGGCAAATGGACTGCATCCAAGCTGTCATGCAAAATGCCATGTTGTGTCCTCAGAGAGGATGCTGCTATCTGACACACTGGAAATTTCTCCTGTAAGAAGGTTGCTATATTGGATTGCAGTGTGATTCAGGGTTTTTGGTTTGGTTACTACTCGATTCATCTCCCCATCTGTCATAAACATCTCCACTTCATCGGTTTGGTTAGTTGCATGACGAGTAAAAAGAAAAAAACCCATCAGAATGATTTCCACTGCTGGGAAAACCGGAGCAACGCTGGCTGTTAAAAGCTGTTAATTGCCGTTTACAAAAGAGAAATCCCTTATCTTTGAAAGTTCACTTGCTTGAGTGACTCATTCTTCCTGGGAGGGATTAATGCTTAATTAGAAAAAGATGCTAAACAATCTGATGTGCTTCCTGTATGAAAACCTTACCTTAGTTTTAAAGATTCTTAACAAGGTAACATGCTAATTATTTAATGAATGATTTGTGCTGAGAACTAGAGATATGTGTTAAAATAGCGGTGCTTATCGAGTTTGGCAGAGCTCCCAGAAATCAGTGCACTGACTGTTCTAGGTTTTGGTGCCAAGCCTGTTTTTTGTTGTGGTTGGTGCTTGGTTTTGTTTTCCTAGCTTTGGGTGTAAACATGTTTGTCAAAGTACACCGTTGGGAGGGGAACACATAGGACTAGGGTGGTCAAGAAGGTGAGGGCAGAAGAGGAAGAGCAAAGAGGGGGAAAGGCAGCCACTTTTGGAGTGTGACTGCATCCTACTTACAAATACCTGGGAAGAGCTGTGCTCCAACCTGGCTGTGCAGTCCAGGGAAGTTAGTAAGGGTAGCAGGTACCTTCAGAGGAAGGTAAGGAGGCATTGCAAGCCTAACTTCACACTTCGCTTGTCTGTCAGGGAGCTTTCTCCTTCACAACAATACCCCAATGTTTTGGTAGGCAGACTCCAGTTCACTTAGTAAGTGAGAGGCATGGGTGGAATGCCAGGTATGTCTACAGAGCAAAGCAGTGCAGGCAGGCTGACGCCAGGAGAGAATAGGCAGGTACCTATTGAGTTACAGGATTTCTACAAATCTAATCCGCATGTAATGTGAGACTTATTACAGAGCCAGCCTCTGCTAGGGCTGTGAAGTCTGAGGATATGAACAGTCTCTGAAGCAATGATCCCAGTTAACCCATTGAAACCCAGCTTCACTTGACCAAAATCAAACAGCCTCTTATCCTTGTAACGCTGTTTAAGGGTGATAGTGGTCACGAAGTTGCTCACTAATCATATAAAAAAAATACTCAGAGTAAGGTATTATTGAACTGAAAAAGGGAGATACTTAATATGCCTGCAAACGGTGAGCACACAATTACAGCCACAGCAACTAGGGCTATTTTAAGACGCTCTCTATTTAATATGTCTGACACTGGATAGTCTATACATTACTAATGATGGGTATCTATAATTTATGGTACATTTTTTTTCTTGTGATAAATTTGTGATGAAAATTTTAAATAGCAAAATTATTTATCAGTACTTAAGAAGCATCTACTTAAGGGAAACATTTTTTTCCCTAGGTCATCTTCATTAATTATCATAATAAATTGATGATGACTTTATTAAGGGAAGGAAATCAGAATTGCTAATGCAAATGGGAAAGAGACCCAGGTACCAGAGTCTCAAATATTCATGATGTATGTCATATACTTTTCTTGATCATCAGTTAACAAACCTCCTTGGAAACTGGGGAAAAAAAATGAAAGCGTTGTTTCTATACCTAATATATGATCATAAAAATTCTCCAAATCAGGCTTGATGATCAGTTTTCCAGCCATCTCATAATTACACAAAGATAAGAAAATTAAGACAATAGCTATTACTTTATCAATGTAATTGAGGTAAAATCCAACCATAACCAAAAAAATTCACATTACAAACTATTCTTAAGGGGCATCTCTGTGGCTCAGTGGTTGAGCGGCTGCCCTTGGGTCAGGTCATGATCTCAGGGTACTGGGATCAAGTCCCGCATCAGGCTGCTTGCAGGGAGCCTGCTTCTCCCTCTGCCTATGTCGCTGCCTTCCTCTGTTTCTCTTGATAAACAAACAAACAAACAAAACAAAACAAAAAACCCAACTATTCTTAAGACTATTCACAAAGGTGCACCTGGGTGGCTCAGTCAGTTAAATGTCCAGTTCTTGATTTCAGCTCAGGTCGTGATCTCATGGGTTGTGAGATGGACCCCCACATGGGTCTCTGTGCTCAGCGGGGAGTCTGCTTGAGATTCCCTCTTTCCCTTGCCCTCTGCCTTACCCCATCATTCTCCCATGCCACACATGCTCTCTCTCAAATATATAAAATAAATCTTTAAAAAAAGACAATTCACTAATAGATAATATTTAACCTCAGAAATATTCTATGAAGGCATGGCTCCAAATTACCTTTATGTGGTTATTACTTGTTGATACTCTCACCAGAGGTTCTTTATGCCCATTACCATATTCAGATGTCTGGAATACACCTGCAACATCAACTTTCTAGAGTTTTGTTTGTTAACACAAAATGCCAAGATCAAGGATTTTAAAAATTCCGTGCACTGATATGAGAATTAACACTTGTTGAGCATCTTCTGTCATCTATGTATTCTAATAGATACTTTGGGTATGTTAATTTATGTGTACATTTTTATGATTCCTACTTTTCAGATGAAGAAAATGAGACTCAGATCAAGTGAGAAACAGATGGAGAATTTAATTCAGGACTGGTCGATTCAGTGCACATTTAGGGTGGAACTAAATGTGGGAGATAAGCTAGTACTCCCCAAAGAGGAGGAAGGTCTAAGGATGAAATGAACATTAGTTTTGCTAACTGGAGGTCTGGGTTGACAAATGGCTCTGTTCCTTCCTTGTTTCTGAACTGACATAAATGAGTTTCTATGTGCCTAAATGTCCTCACCTTTGAGTAAGCATATACAAGTTACATCATCATGCTTTTGTGAGGCCTGAAAAGGCAAGTGACCACAAGTCTATAGAAGATGTGTATTGGGTGGTACTACAGGTAGCTTAGCTCTATCATATACACGCAAGTCTATGTACATTAAACCATGTGTTTTCCCATATATGCACAGTGCATCACAAAAGTAATTCTCTATGTTGAATGTGGTGGGAGAGAAAGTGATTTAAAAAAAAAACAAAAAACAAACCTTTCACCACCACCACTCCCCCACCCCCACTCCTGGCTGAACTGCACAGCTCAGACAAAATGCATTGAAGGAAGTTGACTCTGAACAATATTGAAAAGTTTGCTTTTAAGTTGATCTGTGACATTAAAGCCAACCCAATCCTAAATTTGTTCACTCCCCTGCACTGCTTATTTCTTTTAAGCTATTGCCAACATTATCCCTGTTTAACCTTTGTGGGAGATAAGCAGATGCTATTAAATTTTGGACTACTGAGTAGGCCTCTTGAAAACAGCAGTCAGGTTTTGAAAAAGCAGGTAGAGCAATATTCTAAGAAAAACACTGATTACAACATAAAAGACTGATTAAAACACTGAATAGAACATTTGCAGAAATAGCATCTTTTTAATGCTGCTGCTCCTAATCCCCAAGCTATTAATATCTTTAATATTTGGTAAAAATAAGAATTCTCTAATGAGAATGAATGGTTTTACAGAGTAGTGATATATTCTATGTTAATTCCTGCTTTGACTTTGGTTTCATTTATTTATTTATTGTTAAGATTGTACTTATTTATTCACTAGAGACACACAGAGAGAGGGAGAGACATAGGCAGAGGAACAAGTAGGGTCCCTGTGGGGACCCCGATGTGGGACTCAATCCTGAGACTCTGGGGTCATGCCCTTAGCTGAAGGCAGACGCTTAACTGCTGAGCCACCCGGGTGTCCCTGACTTTGGTTTTAATATGGCATGAAATATTTCTCCTTATTTTTGGCCAAATACATATTTGAAAACCAAAATATTTCTATAATTAGGTATATTTCCATGTTTTATGGGTTACATTTAAAATTCCCAATGAAAATGTGGCTTAGAAGAGTTAATTTCTACAAAAAGTAAAGCAGCATCAGTGCTTGTAAATTAAATTTTTAAAGAAATACTCTAAAAATTTAAAAGCAAACATTAAAACCCCTTAGTAAATAATATCTAAATCTGAATTGTTCAAAATAAAATTTCTTGGTTATTTTTTTTAAATTTTATTTATTTATTCATGAGAGACAGAGAGAGAGAGAGAGAGAGGGAGAGACACAGGCAGAGGGAGAAGCAGGCTCCATGCAGGGAGCCTGATGTGGGACTAGATCCCGGGTCTCCAGGATCACACCCTGGGCTGAAGGCAGTGCTAAACCGCTGAGCCATAAGGGCTGCCATCTTGGTATATTTTTTGTGTGCACTTTAAAAATGCGTATCTTACTGTTACTGGGTGGGCGTTTTATGAATATTAAGATGGTGGGCAGTGTTGTTCAAATTTACCATACACTTGCTAATTTTTCATCTACACATTCTATCAATTATTGAGAGAGCAGTATTGAAATCTATTGCTGTACTTGTGGATTTATCTATTTATTCTTTCAGTTTTATTAGTTTTTGTTACATATAGATTCTTTTTTTATATATATAAGATTTTATTTATTTATTCATGAGGACACAGAGAGATAGAGAGGCAGAGACACAGGCAGAGGGAGAAGCAGGCTCCCTGCAAGAAGTTGGATGTGGGACTCGATCTCGGGACTCCAGGATCACGCCCTGGGCTGAAGGCAGATGCTTAACCACTGAACCACCCAGGCGCCCCATGCCCTTTTCATTTTAAAATGACCACCTTAATCCTGGAAATATTCAAATATTTTAGACCAAATATTGGTCTAAAATCTACTTTGTCAAATACTGATATAGGTACTCTAGCTTTTCTTTTATTAGTATGGACATAAATATAATTTCTTTTACACCTTTTAATCTATTTGTTTCCTTATATTTTAAGTTTCCTTTTTATAGGCAGTATACAGTTGGGTCTTTATTTTTGTATTTAATCTGGCAATATCTTCCAATCAATTGTTTAAATCACTGACAGTTAATGTGATAACTTATACAGTTAGGTTTATAAACGTCATGTTCCTATTAATTTAATATATCCCATTCCTTCTTTATTTCTTCTCTCCTCTTTATCTGGCTCCCCTAGGCTGGGTATTTTGATGATATCATTTTATCCTCTTTGTTGGTTTATCAGTCATGGCTCTTTGCTAGTTAATTCTGTTTGGTTGAATAGTGCATATCTAACTTACCTCAGGCTATATTCATGTAATATCATCACATGTCTTTTATCTTGTCCCAGCCTGTATGCTATTTTTGTCATACTTTGTATTTTTATCTGTATTATAAACTCCAACCTATATTTTTTTTAATTAGACAGTCAATTATATTTTACAGTGATTTAAATAATAAAA
Organism: Vulpes lagopus; assembly: GCF_018345385.1. Classification (NCBI taxonomy): domain Eukaryota; kingdom Metazoa; phylum Chordata; class Mammalia; order Carnivora; family Canidae; genus Vulpes; species Vulpes lagopus. The sequence goes on from NC_054826.1 coordinate 24,593,233, forward strand.
AAAGTCATCTATTATACTTTTCTGGTAATCATTTCCAGGATTCTTCATTTATTTGTACAACTCCACAGAGGATTTCATCTAGTATTATTCATCTATATCTCATCTCATACTATTTTTCTTCTTGAAGGACTTCCTTGAACATTTCTTGCAGTACAGTTTTGCTAGGGATTAATTCTTTCAGCTTTTACGTAACTATTTTACCTTAGTATTTGAAAGATATTTTTGCTGAATATAGAATTCTAGGTTGACAAATTTGTTTTTCAATACTTTAAAGATGCTGTTCTACTCTCCACTCATTTTTATTGTTTCCAATGAGAAATCTACTCTCATCCTTTTTCTTCCTCTGTATGTAATATATCTCCCCCCCCCCCCCCCCCCCCGGCTGCTTTTAAAATGCTCTTTCACCATTTATGAGTGCTTTGATTATCAGTGTCGTTGGTGTAGTTTTTTTCTTGTTTCTTGCGCTTAGAGTTCATGGAGTATCTTTGATATATGGATTTATTGTTTTCATTATATTTAGAATAGTTTTGGTCTTTATTTATTTATTTATTTATTTATTTATTTATTTTTTAATTTCTCCTGCATCCCTGCCTTTTTTCTTCCAGGACTCCAAGCACATGCACATTAAGTGGCTTGAAGTTATCTTCCAGAGACTGGGGCTGTGTTAATTTTTAAAACTCATTCTCTTTTCTTCTTTGTTTCATTCTGAATGGTTTCTCTTGTCATGTTCATTAACCTTCTCTTCTGCAATACTTAACTGTTGATCACGCCCAGTTTATTTATTTTTTTTATATCATCCATTGTAGTTTTCACCTCAATAATTTGATTTAGGTATTTTTTAAAAATATTTTATTTATTTATTCATGAGAGACACAGAAAGAGAGAGAGGCAGAGGCACAGGCAGAGGGATAAGCAGGCTCCATGCAGGGAATCCGATGTGGGACTCGTTCCCGGACCCCAGGACCATGCCCTGGGCTGAAGGCAGGCATTAAACTGCTGAGCCACCCAAGGATCCCTGATTTGGGTATTTTTAAATCTTCTATAATCTCCTGTTAACTCTTGAACATATGGGATGCAGTTAAAATAACTGTTTGAATGTTCTTGTCTGCTAGCATCCTAATGTCTCATTTTACAATTTTTTTTTTCATTTTACAATTTTTTAGGTAAATGTGGCCTGGTGCTCATTTTAGGGCTAATTATCCTTCACTTCTAAGCAAGATCTTACTGAGTACTCTACCCAGTGCCCCTTGAATTATAAACTTTTCCTAGTTGTACGGTAGAAACAAGCATTCTCCGGGCCTTTGTGAACTGCTGGTGCTATACTCTTGAAACATTTTAGATGTTTCTTTACTGAGCTTCAAATAGTTTTTTCATATACATGTGCTGGTCAGTACTCTGCTAAATATTTAGGTAACCTCTCTAGATTTCTGAGTTTCTTTTTCTGTGTGGTGTTCTCCTCTGCAGTGCTGTGAGAGGAGTACTTGCACTGTGAACTCTTGCTCCCAGATCCTCTCCTCTGTTCCCTTAATTCAGGGAGAGCTCCACTCCAAGTAGTTTTCCCTTTCCTGTGGTGCAGCCTTGAAACTCTCAAGATAAAAAATTTGGATGGTCATAAGGTTCACCTCAATTTCTGTCTCTTAAGATTTCTATAAGTTTTTGTGTGGTGTCAAGTGTCTTGAGAACCATTGTTTTATTTAATGTGTTTTGTCTTTTTGCTATTGTTTCATTCTGGAAGGTAAGTCTGGTCACTGTTTCTTCATCTTGGCCAAAAACAAGTAAAACTCAATTTCTAAACCAGAGATAATAATTTAGTAATTCTAAAAACTGGAAATATTTTTATCAATTACTAAATATAAATGTACAAAAAACAGGTAATGTTTATAATATCATACAACAATTTTATTGATAATATTAAGAATTTATGTATTCTTATGCCTATATTCTAGAATTTATCTGTATATGTTTTAGTCAAGGCACATTTAAAAAGAATCACAAAAGTCATCTTTTTCCACTCCCACTTCTTAATTTTCACATAATGAAATTGAGAACCAAAGAGGTTATCGCATTGTGTGGAAACCAGAAGCTACGATGAATCTGGGCAAAGAAACAGAACTAGTTTAACTAATGGTTTCTTCTAGTTCCTGATCTGCCCAGACTGAAAGCAGAACATGAAAGGTTAGCCATGCAAACTGGCCCACTATGCTGATCCTCCTTTAGTCACAGTTCAAAGCTAAAACAAAAACAAGGATCTTGCTATGTTAAGAGAAAATCCTTGAGACCATTTTGCCTAGGGAATTAGAAAGTTAGAGTCAATGTAGATTTGCAAATAATAGATGAGTTAGCAATGGCATTATGCAAGATAATCAATAGCTCTCTAAGGAAAGGCCCATATTAACCACATGAAAAGGTTAAGAAAAGACAGAAGTAAAACAAGTTAATAGGAAATTTTTGGAAAATGCTCATGCTCCAAAACTAGTCCTTTAATTACCTTGCTATTTCTTCAGTTCTTTTTTCTAGAATACCACAAATATAAAACAATCTCAAAGAGGTACTGATTCATACAACAGATTAAATTGCTGATAGATAAACACTGATGTTATCCCACCTAAGGTATTTATGATCTAAAGGAATAACCTTGGTAACTCTAAGGCAGCATTTCTGAAAGTGTATGCCATAATCATTAATAAATGGTCATAAAATTCTTAATGATAGGACACAAACAGAGGGTCGCTGGAGGGAAGAAAGGTGAGGGGATAGGGTAACTGGGTGATAGACATTAATTGAGGAGAGTATGTGATGCAATGAGCACTGGGTATTCTCTAAGACTAATGAATCACTGATCTCTACCTCTGAAACCAATAATATGTTCTATGTTAATTAATTGAATTTAAATAAAATTTTAAAAATGATCATGAATTAGGAACTTTCTGAGTTAAGTATTTGGCTTCTCAAAATTAGGCAACTTTCTTTATTGTGACCTTTCAATCTTTAAGGTGGACAAATATACATCTCTAAGAGAGCAAATTTCCCAAATTTGCCCATGGAACCATTATTTCAAGACTAGTATTCTATAAGAATGTGCTGGAAAAAGTTAACCTAAGAAATAAATCCTATGGTTACATTATCAGGTGTTATAGTAGTTTGGTGAGAAAGTATTCTTGAAGCCAAGAACTATTTTTTGAGATCTAAGAGAGTTAACAGCTTCAGTGTTTCCAAAGGTGACCTTATGCATTTTTCAAAGGAATATGCTGAATTCTGTCTTTCTTGGAGGCTCTCATAGAAATCATGCTCAAACAAGAGAAATTAACAGAAAATTTCTACCCATGATACTTTCAAGCAGGAACCATTACCCCTTAATTACAGAACACTGAAATTATATTTTGGGGAACAAAGAGGAAAAACCTTAGATGGGTGGCATAAGGAGGAGGAATTAGGGGTTCATTTTCATTTCCTTCCAAACTAATTGCCTAAAGAGCTTTTTATTTCATCAGGAAGTACACTAACAAATGGCCTCCTTGACTTTTGCTAATCACTTTATTAATGCTTTAGCCAGATTTTAAAATATGCAGTAGTATTAATATCTGAGGAGAAAAACCTTTTTTGTGCATAAATTACGAATTTACTATCTCAATTGCAGTTGAGTTTTAATGTTTCCTTTCCAGAAAAACCCTAGTGCATATTCTTCAGGGAGCAATTCTGCACTCTTAAGGGAATGAACTGAATGACCTAATAGGGCCTTCCATCTTTAATTTCTGTAATTCAGGAAAGCCTCATAAAACACAAGCTTCCTTTGTGAATTAACTTTTCTCTGAAAGTATTGAAACCATTTTCTTGCTTTCTTTGGAAGTACTTTAAAATGTTTAACAATATTAGAAATATTTACTAGACCCATATTGAAAAATACCAGCTAAGTTATTCTTGATGGTTCAAGTGTAATTCTTCTGAAAGATACAATGCATGGCACATGGCCTCTTCACTTTTCCTATTGTAGGAAGCTGTCCATTCACAATACCAAGAAAATAATTTCAGGGAGAAAGAATCTAAAACAAAAATCAGATGAAACTAACAACTAATTATGGAATATCTTTAATGCACACAGCCCTAAAATACCATTGTTAAAAGAGTAAAGACATTTATGAAAACTCAAAAGAGCTATTATATCCCTGTTTTAAATTTTCTAGTAAATGTAATTAAACATATATAATAATTTTTGTTGAAAATCATGTGTGTTAGAGAGCATGAAAAATCTAGGGAAAATATAAGCCTTGACCACTTACTGTAAATATTTGCAATTTAAGAGGGCAAAAAAAGCCTACCATCATAGAATAATTAGTCACAACATAATGAGCCATGAATTTTAAGCATATAAAGGTTCTGGTGAAGCTGTAAGGATGTGGAGTATGCATAAAGAATGCATTGAAAGGTCATTTGTAACTCTTACGTCTACCTCCCAGAACTTTTGGTCAAATATCCAACACGATTAGAATTCTTTACCTTAGAATTCAAATTTTGGAAGGGCTTAGGGTTCTATGAAACACAGTATCATATGCAAGATTACATGTGTATGTGCCTTTGTGTTACCAAATTTTATGACATATTCACAGGTATTTGTGATCCTAGCATGTTTAAAGAGAGTAATATTGTCTTTATATGGTTATAATTCTAAATTGGCCTGAAAATTCGTTTATTTTATTTATTATTTATTTTTTAATATTTTACTTATTTATTTATTAGAGACAGAGAGAGAGAGAGGGAGAGAGAGAGAGAGGCAGAGATACAGGCAGAGGGAGAAGCAGGCTCCATGCAGGAACCCTGACATGGGACTCGATCCCAGGTCTCTAGGATCACACCCTGGGCTGAAGGTAGGTACTAAACCACTGAGCCACCCAGGCTGCCCTGAAAATTCATTTGAATAGCATAAATTATAACATTTACAATAAAATCTATTTAGATAAAAACAATAAATTGATAAAAGACCATTTTGTGACTTACTTGATAGAAAACATGAACTGATTTCCAATGGCATATTATTTTTTTAAAGATTTTATTTATTTATTCATGAGAGACACAGAGAAAGTCAGAGACATAGGCAGAGGGAGAAGCAGGCCCGATATGGAGCTCTATCCCAGGCAGGGACACACCCTAAACCTAAGGCAGATCTCAACCGCTGAGTCACCCAGGCATCCCCCAATGGTATATTATTGAATAATTTTTAATATCATCTGATAGTAGGAAACCATGTTATAACTTTATTTTTAGCACATATCTTCTCAAAGTCTAGGAAGAAAGCTATACCAAATAGACATTAACTTTGGTATTGACTTTGTAAGGTTATAATACTAGAGAATGACACATCCAGATTTCAAAAATAATCAAATTAATCAACAGATGAATAGATAAACAAAATGTATATATAGAAAAAAATGGAACATTATTCAGCCATGAAAAGTAATGAAGTTCTGATGCACAGTACAATATGGATGAAACTTGAGATCATTATGCAATGTGAAATAAGCCAGACACAAAAGGACACATATTGTATGACTTCACTTTTATGAAATATCTAGAATAGGTAAATTCATAGAAACACCAAGTACATTAGAGGTTACTAGGGACTGAAAAAAAGGAAGAAATAGAAAGTTATTGCTCAGTAGTTACAGACTTTCATTTTGGGGTGATGAAAGGGTTTTAGAAATAGTGGTGATGCTTGTATAGCTCTAAATGTAATTAACACCACTGACTTGTACACTTAAAATGGTTAAAATGACATATTTCATATTATGTGTATTTTACAAAAAAAAATGTTTAAAAATAATTGAGAACATTTTCTTGCTTTGCCTTTCCTATCAGGATCTTAAAAGTTTAATGATCTCACCCTGAAAATCTAGGGAGTTATAAAACATTTATAAAAGCCACCTTGTAACTTGTTTCGATTAGTAGCCTATGTTTGGGAAAGAAAAGATGAAATCTTAATCAAAATATGAGTATTGGTGAAAAATGAAACAGAAGGCAAGCAAGCAAAAGACCTTTGACCCATATTAGCAGTGGACTAAAGCACCACAATTATACCATTTTCTGGGACATTAAACTCTGGTAGAAAGGAAAAATGACATGGTTGATGGAGAAGAAAGGCTCTAGGATGAGAGTCAGAAGTCTACATTCTAGTTTTGATTCTATTTCTCTCTATATATATTAATTCTGGAAGCTTACTTCTCTGTGTCTTCCTTCTCTTATAAAATGAAAAGGCTAAATGAATATTTTTAGGTCTCCTTCCAGTTGTAAAATTATGTAGGTATTTAAGTTCAGGCACTATAATTCAATGATAGATCAATTGTTGAAGTCCATTCTTTAAAATCAAATTTTGACAATTTTTGTAATTCTAATTCTTATCATTGTCAGTACTGTCCACAAATTTGACATTGTCCTTTGAATCTAATGAGTTGGTTTGTGTCTATGTGGATACATATCAGAATTTATAATAAGGATGCTTTTATGAAATGCTCTATCAACATATTCTTCTAAGAACAGGGTGTGGCATTTAAGCTTGGAGACTACAGAATATAACCAAACTATATACCATAAGTTCGATTTGTACTTTTGACTATCTTACTAATCAATTTGAAAAATAATTGTTGATTTTAAAACTCATTGGCAATTATTAAGTTCTGATTAAGGTTAATTAAAGATTCCCTTCTTGTTATATGGTCAATATCATTTTCTTCTTTTTTACAAAAAGCTACAAAGACATATTGGACCTGACAAATAATATTCCTTTTGACTAGATCATTCATCCTGTATAGCTATTATCCCTCAGTTCCATCTAAAATCCTTCCCAGAGAGTTTTAAAAACTTTCACCAAATGGACACTTACAGAAGGTTGAAACCAGGATATGTTTTCAAGTCCACTGCAAGACAGTCTGTACAACTTTTATAAAAACCATGTGATTTTGAGGTTGAACATGGCAATGCCAAGAACAACAATCCCATAAAAATTCTAAACACAATTTTAAAAATTTGTCCTTTGGGTAAGATTTCATTTATTTATTCACAAGAGATACAGAGGGAGAGGCAGAGACATAGGCAGAGCGGGGAGAAGTAGGCTCCAAGCAGGGAGCCTGTTGTGGGACTTGACCCCAGGACTCCAGGATCACACCCTGAGCTGAAGGCAGATGCTCAACTGCTGAGCCACCCAAGCATCCCTAAAAATTTGTCCTTTGAATATATGTCTTTCAAGTGTAGAAGTGCTTATTGCCATTTAAAATGTTACCTCTTTTAGATGAATTACTTTGTTTAGATATTAGATTCCCCAAAAATATTCCTAAAAGAAGGAAAAGATGCCTTCTAATTATTATTTGATCCCATCTTAATATAGCAGCCATTAAGTCAAATGATAGGCATTATTTTTGCTCTCCCAACTTTTTTTTTTCCTGCTATCTTTGCTTTCTTCAGCTTCTCATAGCTATTTCTTATAAGAGACCTCAGCGGCTAAAATGAGTTTGAAGTGTGCAAGGCATGTTACCCAAGTCACAACATCTATGGGTTAGGGCTTAACTTTTAGTCATGTAATAGCAATCCCAGAATCTAGGTTCTCCAACTTTCCAAAATTCTGTCAACCATACCTGGGGTTAAGCATGCCTAAATGGCCTCTACATCATGGCTTAGGGTGGTATCTGGACTCAGGTGATCCAGTTAATAATCTTCATTGACTTATGTATCAAAATTCCTTCACTCTCTTTGGGACCAAAGTTTTGACTTTACTGCCCCTGAGAATTCTTAAACACCATTAAGTCCTCCCAGACTCCTCCCTCATGGGTTTCATTATCTATCTTTCACCAAGCCAACCGTGGGGTAGTATGGACAGATTTTTTATTGAGGAAACTCTAACTTTCTTTCCTAATTATAGTACTCGATTATATCCTTCACTACCATGACTTACCCAAAGATTTAACTCTCCTATAATATATTATAACTGATGTAGAGTCATTGTTCATTCGTTGTGCAATAAACAGATATACCTAACAATGTATCTATAGTCTGTTACATTTCTTCCATAATGATGTTCTTCATAATGATCACAAAACATGATACAAGGAAAGGGTGGATTATTGTTCCTGTTGGGACAAAAAGAGGTTCAAAACAACTTAGAATTAAACAACTTAGAAATAAATTTTTAAAAGTTAAAAAAAATAAAAAATGATGCAAGTGCTTTAAACAATCTGGTAACATATTATTGGAAAAATGTTTTAGTTATCCAGAAACATAATATCATCAGAGGACCCTTCCATTTAGTAGATACATTGTCAAGGGAAAACTACAAATTTAGGGATTTTTTTTAAAAGATTTTATTTATTCATTCATTTGAGACACACACAGAGAGAGAGAGGCAGAGACACAGGCAGAGGGAGAAAGAAGCAGGCTTCACGCAGGAAGCCCGACATGGGACTCGATCCCGGGTCTCCAGGATCACAACCTGGACTGAAGGCGGCGCTAAACCACAAATCTAGGGATATTATCTACAAATGTTTCCCAGAAAAAAAGATAAAGAAAGTTATTCATTTTAAGAATAAATATGACTTCTCACTTGTCCTCTCCTGAGCCTTATATTAGAGAATCAACAACTGTGCAAAATTCCAGAATGTCTTAAAAGTGATATGCTCAATGGTAATCAGCTTACAAAATGATTAATAAGTACTGAGACGGAGAACACATTTTCAGCTTGCTGAGAATACACAATGTCATCCCATTCAGCACTCTGATACAGCCTTCATGCTTCAAAGTGCAAAAACATAACCTGGGAAGTGTTCCAAATCCATTTTTATAAAGAGGAAGCACTTGCCAGGACACAGGAAGCACTAAATACAGTACTGGTAGTTTGCTGTGTTGTTGCAGCAAGCATTGCCAGAACTCTCCAAGAAAGTTTAGTAATGGTAAATAATGGGAAATTTGAAATTTGAAATACTATCTTAGCCCAATTCCAATGAGCTATTTTTTCCCTGGAGGCTGATAGTTCTTCTGTCAAGTATAAAATGAAAGACTCTTAGGAAAATGAGGGCATTCATGAGTAGAAGATCTGATCCTCAGAAATCTAGTATAAATGATGAAAAGTGTTAAATTTCCTGGTTAGTTTCAACAGCATGTCTGGAATAATAGGTTTATAAGAAGTCTGAAATTGAGGTTTTGTGTTTTTGTCTAGTTTCTAGTTCACGGACTTTGGAGAAGTATCCTTGATTAAAATTTTAAATAAATAAATTTAATGTGTTTTTATTAGATGTTAAATTATCTAGTTTATGAAGAAATTATTATTTTACAAAATTTATAAATAATTATTGCCTTCATTGTCTCCTGTTCCATATAATTGGGGAACTAGAAAAAATTAAAACTATAGGCTCCTTGTCCTCAAAATATAAAATATAGACATCTCTTCTGCTTTTGAGAAAGAATTTTGATTTCTTTATGTAAAATCATCATATACTATCATTATTAGTTAGTAGTAGTAGTAATAGTAATAGAAGCAGCAGTAGTAGTAGTATGTTCTTACTTGTAAGGACTAAATAAGTTAAGTATATTGTACAAAATAAGGTTAAAGGGAAGGTGAGGTTACTAGCACTCCACTGAGTTTAGTGATGTAATTTTTGTCTTTTGCAAGCCCTCTAGTAACTGTAGCTTTTATCCACACAATTGAGCATCAATATTTGAGTGGCCAACGTGATTGGCTTATACTCTTTTTGAAAGAAGCCAAAGATTGCAGGCAGTACAAAATTAGGTAATCATTTTTTGTTGTTGATTTTTTTCTAATATTTTATGGAATTTGGCAATGGTTCCAGAAATACTAAATTAATGAAATGTAGTTTACAAAAGAGTAAAGTCATCTCTACTGAAAATAAATTAACATAGTAATGATAAGTCTACATGGCTTAGCTAAAATATTAAGAGGGCTGATATTAAAACCATCTGCATCTGCCCGAATTTTAATAATTCTTTTATAACCTATTTCTTAGTTGATACGTTCTTCCCTTCAACCTCTCATTGTAACTAGACCAATTCAGACCCACATTACTTCATACACAGACTACTGCACCAGGTCTACTCTTTGTCACCTCGGTCCCTCTTGCACAGTGCTGTAGGAGTAAACTCCGGCAACATCACCAATGTTCTTGTCATGCTCTGACTCAAAAATATTCAATTATTTTACCTATTAATTTGATTCTAGTCTATCAAATATTTTTGAAAACTCCTTTAAAATAAACCTCTACTCCATTTGGTCTACTCAACTTCTATCCCCTGAATCCTTCTTATATTTTTATTATTCATTCTGATGTGCTTGTTTATAGTTGTCCTTTCAATAATGTCTCTCCCCTATACATAACCAATAAAATGACAATAAAAATCATAGTAATAATAATAAAATATATATCTTTGATGATTTAACTCAAAGATTACTTGTTTTATGAAGCGTTCTAAGAGGTATTGAACTGGTACTAGTCTTTCTTGAACTCCTTTTAAGCATCTAATGCCTATAACATTCCTATGTGCTAATGGTAAGCTAAATTTCTAGCTACCCTAAAAAAAAGTTTAAAGATATTATTGCTTCTTCAACCATCTCAGTGTTGCTGCCCTGTGTCTTTAGGATAAATGGGATGGCAAAAATAGTTGCTAAGGCAATTGAGGCAGAAAGGGCATGTCAGAGATATTCTCTCTGATTCAACAGCTGATCACAGACATGTTGAAATGTGCCCCAACTGCCCCACAGCTGAGCGATTATGGATTGTCTCCCTGATTCTTATTTTGATACAAACAAATAGAAAGCCAAGAAAATCCTCCAAGGATTTTTTTTAGAACTCTTAGGAATTCATAAAGATATTCAAAAGAGCTTAAAGTTAATTCCTTTCATAAGCAACTTACACAAACAGCAAATTTTTACTCCAGCAAATCTCAGTGGAAAATGTTAAGCTTAGTTGTTTAGAACCAAAAATGGTGTTGGGTTATGGTTACTCACAAAGATGGATGCACTGAGACAAAGATAAAGTAGAGAGGTACAAATTACCTCATGATGAAGTATTTATCTCAAATTAACGGCCATCAATTTAAGAGCAAACTTGAAAAAGATTATTGGAGGGATTTTATTAAAGAGACTATTTGCAGACAATTGAAGTTTACAACACCAGCAAGGAATGGTGCAGCACCCCAGAGGTAGCAATATCAGAGAACCTTACCCATCTCTCTAGGCCTGAAGAGGAAAGTGGGGGGGGGGGGGGTTGTTACCATGACTCAGCAAGAGCTACAGCTGTAACTGTGGGAAGGAGGAACCACCTAACAGGAGGTGGTGCGGTCTGTAGAAGAATCCAGTCACTGACAAATTGAGGACAAATAAACAGGAAATAATTTACTTGATCTTTCTCTCTTTCCATTCTCCATTTTGGACCAGGCGAATCCAAATTGATAAAGATTATAGAGTTCAACCTCTAGGGCATAGGATAAAGTGGAGAATAGATCTGAAGGGACAGACAGAAAATATCAAGCATACCCCCAAAAGTCATGCCAAATGGGAGCCAATTACCTCAATCGTTATATCACGGCTGGTTAATCACTTTGAGAAAAGGCCCTAAGGGCTAATCTACTGAAGTTATTTAAAATCTTCCCTGTGATTTGGGCACTCCTAGCCTACATATGCCTTCACACTAGTTCTTTGTGTAGTCTTACACTCAAAATGTCCAAAGTTAGGATGCAGAATTTTGATGGATAGAATCACAAAAATATACCTAAGAGTACTCTTCAGCAACCTACTCTTTAATTTACTAGTCTATATGATTATTAAATTTCACAATTTCACAGCTATGTTACCTATTGCTATATTCTATTATATAAAATTAAGAAAATGGATACAGGTAACTTAATCTTTTGGTAGGGTTGATTGATTTATTAGTCTTCGATTCTGTGATTTTTATAGGGCATATATGTCCTTGAGCTCAGTGGAATGAGCTCTCTGCAGGTTCCAGGTTTCCATGAAGCTTTGAATACTTATGATATGCATTTATTCATTCGTTATATATTTACTTATGGCCCACTACATGCCAAGTATTCTGCTAACTGCAGGATGAATGATAGTATTAGAATAAAGAGGAATGAGGTTTTGACACATCCTTGAACAGGATGAAGTTTTTGTATGCTCAAGCTTCTTTCTCTTGGACAAGATTCCACCAGAGTTTCCCTGTATTAACTTCTAACGTTACCTGTGTTCATCCTTGTCTTCAACACACTGGCCCATGTGTTTTTTTCTACACTGTCTTCTCCTTTTTTATTAGTTGGAACATGCAAAGTAATTTGTTTAGAAAAAATATGTGTGGCATGTTTTATGAGTTTGTATTGTTTAAAATCTTAATAAATAAATATTACATAATGCATCCTGCCCATTTCCTTCAATGAAATTATGTCATACATCTATAACTCAGATTCTTTTAAAATTTTTTCTTAAGCTTTTTACTTTTTTTTTTTTGCTTTTTTACATTTTTAAATAAATTTATATTGCCTTTCCCATTGCCTTCACTCCCATACCTGGCAACAACCAATCTGTTCTCTGTATCTATTGCTTTTAGTTTTTTGTTTGTTTTGAGACTCTGCATGTAAGAGAGATCATATTGTATTTGTCTTTCTCTGTCTGACTTATTTCACTTAGCATAATGTCCTTGAGGTCCATTCATGTTGCCACAATTGTCAAGATTTTAGACTTTTTATGGCTGAATTATATATACATATGTAATTTCTTGGTCAATTCATCCATTGATGGACCATTAGGTTTTGTCCATATCTTGACTATTGTAAATAATGCTATAATAAATATGGGGTACATAACTTTTTGAGTTAGTAGAGGGTTTTTCTGATAAACATATCGAAGTGGAATTTATGAACCATAGTTCTATTTTTATTTTTTAAGTTTTTAAGAGATTATTTATTTATTTATTTGAGAAAAAGTGCAAGAGCATGAGCAAAGGGTAGGTTCAGAGGGAGAGGGAGAAGCAGACTCCCCACTGAATGGGGAGCCGGATGTGGGGGCTTGATCCCAAGACCCCAGGATCATGTTCTGAGCAGAGGCAGATGCTTAACTAACTGAGCCACCCAGGCACTCATATTTTTAATTTCTTTAGGAAGCTCCATACTGTTTTTCACAGTGGATGAACTAATTCAGTGCACAAAGGTTTCCTTTTTCTCCATACCCTTGCCAACACTTGTTATTTCTTGTCTTTCTTTTAAGATTTTATTTATTCATGGGAGACACACAGAGAGAGGCAGAGACACAGGCAGAGGGAGAAGCAGGCTCCATGCAGGGAGCCTGATGTGGGACTCAATCCCGGAACTGGGGGATCAAGCCTTGAGCCAAAGGTAGGTGCTCAGCCTCTGAGCCACCCAGGCATCCCTATATCTTGTCTTTTTGATAATAGTTTCTCTAACAGGTGTGAGGTGATATCTCATTGGGATTTTGATTTGCATTCCCTGTTGATTTATGATGCTGAGTATCTCTTCATGTACCCATTGACCATTTGTATGTCTTCTTTGGAAAAATGTTTAGTTGGATCATCTGTCCATTTTTAAACCAGATTTTGCTTTGTTTTGTTTTTGCTTTTACTTTGTTTTGTTTTATTTTTGCCATTGAGTTGTATGGTGCTTTATATGTTTTGGATATGAGCCCCTTATCAGATGCATGATTTGCAAATATTTTCTCACATTCAGGTAGTTGCCTTTTCATTTCTTGGTGATTCTTTTGATGTGCAGAAACTTTTTATTATGATGTTGTCCCACTCATTAATCTTTGCCTTTTTTGTTTTTGCTTGTGCTATCTGATTAAAAAATCATAATACATAATCTATTCTTAATTGTCTAGTCTTTGCCTATAAACAAATCATCTATGTATTTTTGTCACATTAAAATGGAGGTGAGAACAGAATAAGATACTTTTATGTGAATTCTAAGAAAATATACTCTTACACTATAAAGGATGCTAAACTAAATTTTAAGGTGAATGAAGTTATTAGGAACATTTAAACATATGAAATTAAATATGAATATTACCTACTACTGTTTTAGTCCAGTAATTTTTGGAATACATTGATAAAGACAGTTATTAATTTTTAAAGTCAATGTTCAACTCAATATTGAGTTTTCTTGCAATGGAACTGAAATTTCATTTGATTTCTATTTAGTTTACTTTGTTAATCCCAAGGATTTGTTTTAGCTAGGGAATAATAAACCTTATATGGCATTGCAACTGTTTAAAATAGAGACGTATCAAATTATCTAAACTCTAAATTTAGCAACCAGAAGATTTGTTTGCATTTTTAATGGACAGTAGGGGAGAAAGAATAAGATATTTCTTTTTATTTTACACTGATGACTTATCTGCATCTATTGCAGTGACATGAGTATCTGGGAATGGGGATACCCTAATATTTGCCAACTGCAAAATGACAGTGTTATATAGGAATTCAAATGATCAATGGTCTTTTTTTCTCCCAAAGTAACACTCTTTTCCTGACATAAAATGACCTTTATTAAATTCAGCAACTTCCCTCAGCATGATAAATGACGAAAAAACTCAATTAGGGGATGAGTTCCTTTGCAGCATAAATAAGACATGCATCCTTAAATCATTCAGTGGATTATTACAGCTTCCGGGAACAAGCCCAAGTTCCTTAGCATGCCACATAAGACCCTTCTCAATCTTGCCCTATATTCTTCCATTTTCACCTTATACTCAAGTTATATTGAAATTCTATCCATCCCTTAAATCACCAACTTCTCTCTCCTTCCTCCTCCTCCATGCATTTACAATCATGGCTCTCCCTTGTTGGACTGCTTATGTTCCCTCTCTAGTTCTTTCATCTGGACAACTCTTTGTCATTTAAGGACAAAACTTCAAATTACCTCCTCTTAAGAGTTTATTTTAGCCATCTAAATATTAACTGAAATTGGGAGGCAACATGTCCTGCAACAGCATGCAGTACTTTTCTAGTTTATAGCATTTAAAATAGCAAGTTAAAACACCCCTTTTATTTGTCTACCTCCCCAGTAGATGGTTTTGAAAATATGGATTGTGTCTCGTTTACCTTTCTTATTTAGTGCTGAAAATGTTTATCTATTATAATCTCCTATCCCACCCCCTTCCCAAAGAAACCTTAATTGACAACATTTGAAGCAATGTTGATCGTATGATTCTCTTGAAATTTTGAACATTTGAATTTTACTTCATTGTCATTCTAATGAAGTAAACTTTCACTTTGGAAAGACCACATCATAAAAGTTGGGAAAAAGTCACAATATCTACATCTTGGTTTTGCTTATATTAACTATTGTGTAAAAGTAAGTGATATGTTCGTTAAGTTTTTGGTTTGGGGAAGTTTTATGACAACAAACTAGAGGGAGTTGATATCTATTTTGATGGAGTTTCACATATTGCTACTTTATTATTATTTAGTGATAATAAATAAGTGAAAAGTGATAATTTATGTGAAGTAAATCACTTGACTTGATTGACATTGATCTAAATAACTTGTTTAGTTGATCTAAACAAGTACTTGCATAATCTTTCCCATTTCCATATTGGATATCTATGTTCTTGATTATTAAATATCACTAGCTCTAAAAAATGGAATTTTGCTCTTCAATATTGCAAGAAAAATCTTAAGAATTTTATGCTTTTGGGGGTATATTATTTCCAGATGCCATGAGTAGAGTAGATTTATTTCTTGTTCCTTGGAATATAATCTCTGTTTTCCCATAATTTTCCTTTTAATCTTTGCAATAGTACTAATAGATAAAATAGATCTCATTTCATCAATGAACAAGCTGAATCCCAGAGGTAGTTGGCAATATTGGGGGTACTCAAAATAAGAATTCTGACTCTGAGCCCCAAACTTTCCTCTATACACATATCAAAGTTAAATATTTCCAAATAGCTAAACCCAAAGTACCTGTCTTAGGTTTGTCTAATTCTCTGAGACTAATTATTATACCTTTCATTATACAGAAATTGTAAACTATTTTACTTCATTTTGGTGTAATATGAAGATACTCTCTAAATGTTTAGCAGTTTAAGATTTTAAATTATGAAATCAGGGATTCAATAGTCATTATTTTTATGATGGTCGTTCTTTGATGGCTCAAAGTGATTGTCACCTAGTCATCACTATCAATGAGGATAATTAAAATTTTTTAAATAAAACAATTTAAAATGGACTCTAGGGGCTCCCCGATGCCTCAGTCAGTTGAGCATCTGCCTTTGGCTTGGGTCATGATCCCAGGGTCCTGAGATCTGGCTAGCTGCTTTGCAGGGAGCCTGCTTCTCTCTCTGCCCCTCGCCCCACCCATGCTCTCCCTCTCTCTCAAATAAAGAAATAATACAAGAAATACAATCTTTAAAAAAAATGGACTGTTTTCTTTCATCTTTAAATTTGAAATTATTTAAGATTCCTTGTTTCAGTTATTCCAAGAAGGTAAATGTATGATATTTTAATCTTTATCAAAATGCATTTATAATTGCTGAGTAATATTCCATTGTATACATAAACCACATCTTCTTTATCCATGTTCTCATTCATTTGGGGAATATGAATAATAGTGAAAGGGAATATAAAGGAAGGGAAAAGAAATGTTGGGAAATATCAGGAAGGGAGACAGAACATAAAGACTCCTAACTCTGGGAAACGAACTAGGGGTGGTGGAAGGGGAGGAGGGCGGGTGTTGGAGGGGAATGGGTGACGGGCACTGAGGTGGACACTTGACGGGATGAGCACTGGGTGTTTTTCTGTATGTTGGTAAATTAAACACCAATAAAAGTTAATTTAAAAAAAAAAATTTTTCAAAATGCATTTATAGACATAGTTAAGTTACAAAAAGAAATATCATATATCTTAATGAAACTTGCATTTGGTAAATAGAATAAACACTGCCTATATAAAACACCCAAATTTAGCACAGTGATTGTTGGTTGTTCAAGACATTATTTCTTGGAAAGAAGAAGATCATATTTATACTGTAAAGAAAAATGAAAAATATACTTTCCATATAAGAGCCAACTTCAAAGGCTATTAATGGTTGATGTATGCTATGATATTCCACAAAAGTTTGCTATTACAGAATGGTTTTAAAGAGGGTCTCTTTAAAATTCATAGGCTAATTATTTCTTTGGTGTGTGTTTGCTTCTATGTCAGGAAGAGGATAGAAGAAAGGGTTAAACATTGTAACATTTCCATCTGAAAAAAGCATACATATCTTTATATACAAAACATCCTTATTTTTCTCAAAATTACTTTGCCCACCTTTTAAAATTCTCATCTTGAGAAATTTTTGAGTACAATCATTCACTTACTTCTTAACTATTCTTTAGGGTGTATATGGCAAATGGCCTATGACAGTCAGTTTGTAACGCTACAAATGAAGATTTAAGACCTTTAATCTTAAGAATACCACTTGGCGCCAGCAGACAAGCAGGACACTCCTTTACCTGTCCTCCCACTATTCTAAGCTATTTCTATCAATAAGAATGAATTTACTTACAGACTATAGAGACATAATATTAGCTTCTAATTTGGAACAACAGTTACCAGATTCTGATTTCATTTAATTATTTTTCTAGGAGATAAGATATGTTATTAGAATATGCTTACACAATTTTTTGCATGTGACACAGAACTTTTGAAATATAGCTTTTAACCTAAATGCAGATGGTTAGGTGGCTACATTCCTTCACAATATTATCTAATGAAAGCAGCTTGTATGCTCAATTGAAACTCCATAATTTCCATACAATTATAAAATGATCATAATTACAAAATTTCAAAATACTTTTTTTCTGGCTCTCCCAAATGGCCATTCCTTCAACATTTATTCAATAAGCTTTCATTCAAAAAATATTGAATACAGCAATACTTAATATAATAAGCGTATAAGATCCATGGGGCACCTGGGTGACTCAGTTGGTTGTGCTTCCAACTCTTGGTTTTGGCTCAGATCATGATCTCAGGGTGGTGAGATCAAGCCCTATGTCAGGTTCTCTGCTGAGAGTGGAGTCTTCTTACCCTTCTCTGTTCCCCTCAGCCCCTCCCCCAACTTGCTTGTGCCTCATGCAGGCTCTCTTCCTCTCAAATAAATAGATAAATAAATAATACTTAAAAAAAAAAAGAGTATAAGATCCATGAGGCACATAGGGATTTTTGTTTACTATCTTCACTGACCTATTTTCAGTACCTAAAATAGTAAGGCTGTTTAGGTGCACACAACAAATACTTGTTGAATTAATGAATAAAATGTATATGAGATGTCAGTCTCCCATAGCCAAGCATTTTCAATATGAAGATAAAATAGGAAATGATCACAAAACTCAAGTTCACAATCCTTTCTTTCCTAAATTCTCTTCCAAAACAAACCTCCGTACCTCTAGGGAATTTATGATCAGTGTGCACAGTAGCACTAGAAGAGTGGAATTCTGGAATACCATTAGGGGTAAAAAAGCTCTATGCCCATTTTAATGTCCAATGTTACCACTCTATAAAGCTAAGCACTTTCAGTAAATAGTTGTAGCAATTACTTATTTCACTTAATCTTTGAAGGTTTACTTTAATTAGAAACATAAAAATCCAATCCCAATTGGGAAGCTAAAAAATATTTCACACGTCACATTCAGTCTGATTAAGGCACTTCCTGAAACCCATTTATGCTTCATTTGTTTTTCCATGTAAATGTAATTCTTATGGTTCTTTTCTTTTCAGAATCATCTTCTCCAATTGATGATCTCTTCAAGAAGCTTATTTTCTTACAAATTTAGAAGAAAAATCTTCATTACAAAAAGCTATTTTTTTAGCAAACACATTTATTTATTTATTAAAAATGAGCACACTTTCATATTAACATATATAGATGAATAAACACTTTTGAAGTCTTTATTGGCTTACCAAGAGGACTTAACTCTTTCATTTTACATAGTAGATTACTATTTAATTTACTCCAGTGCATCAGTTGACTAAAAGAACAAATACACCTCATAGTTCATAACAGCAATTTTAATGTGAAAGATTTTTAAAAATATTTTATTTATTTATTAGAGAGAATGAGAGGGCATGGGTGAGGGAGAGGGAGAAGCAGGCTGAGCAATGAACCCGATGTGGGGCTCAATCCCAGCGCCTTGGGATCATGACCTGAGCCAAAGGCAGCCACTTAACTGATTGAGCCACCCAGGAGCCCCCTGAGAGATTTAAGTGCCATTTTTAGATAGAATATTATTCTCAAATATTAAATTTCATATACATGTTAACGTGCAATTTCTCATATAGTAAAATTCGCTGGAAAATTTTGCCAAATTTAATATTCTTCAAAATCATGTCCTCAGAGAAACATTATCTCTGAGGTGTTAAACTAATAAAATAGCATTCCTACAATATGTGTGAGTCACTGAATTCTGAAAATCAGAGATGTCTTCATTCAGATTGAAGTGATGTTATTCTAGTTCGTTCTAAGAACTTCAAGATGTTAAAAAAATTAAGCAATCAAATTGTCTTTTGATATGTCTGGAAAACCATAGGAGAATAAAGTAGTACTAACTATTTCATTATTGTGGTTGAAAATAGCCATTACTTAAAGTAATGCTTTACGGTCTAAATCAGAAAAGGAAAAAAAAGTTTTTCAACACACTGTTAGTGAAAATGGGATGTCCTTACCCATTTGAAGAGTCCACTTTAAAATCACAGGTGCACTTTATTGCCTGTGCATGGGTCACCTAAAGATGTTTATGTCAGTGTCTACAGATGTATACGTTAACAAACTGTGCACAAATATAGTGTTCTTAATTACTGGAAAAGTTCAAGTAGAGAGTTGCAAATCCCATTTATCTTTCAACATATAGGTAGGTACCTCTTGTCTTGAATTGAGGAATTAATTTAGCTCTCTTGTGCATATTGTCTGCAGCCTTTTGTCCAGCCTTCCGAAAATGTAAGCAAAACTGACTATTTACTCTGTGCTAGGCTTATAATCCTTCGCATCCAAGAATAGGATTGCTGACACAGTCTGCTTACAAACCCCTTTCTGTGTGTGGTATTGTCTGATATGACCATATATGAACTGTAGTCCTGACCGTTAAGATTAACCAAGTTTTCTAGCCTTTGGATAGCAGGCATATGCTCCTTTTCTTTATTCTCCTAGAGAACTCAGGAATCAAAAGGACGCTAACAAACAACTATTTGGAATAAAAAAAATAAAGCCTAAAGCTAACTGTCTAATTTTAAATTTGATTTTTAAAAAAGTTTGATTTGATCATGGAGGGGTTAACAATCTCTCATTTTTCTTAATATACTGTTTTCCTGCCTTATGTTCCCCCATCCTGTTTAACTTTTGTTGTTTGACATTCTTCTGATGTGATAAACTCTGCTGAATTGAGCTATATGGGACATGATTTTATGTTCACACTTAATAACTTTTCTCCAAGTCCATTTGCTATTATTAATGAAACACATTTATGAACAAAATATCTTAATCACAGCAGACATAAGTCTGACACAAACTTCTTATTGTCTTTACTTCTGATAATGGAGGCCTATGACAGACCTTGCAAATTTAGATTTCCCCTAAAAATCATGGACTCACTAACCACAGCAGGTCATAGTAAGCTTCAAAGCACATTAATTGGTCTCTCCAAAATGGCCTCTAACCTGAGCCTTCCATTGAAAGCCAACAACACTTGTTTCTCCAATAGTTAAATAAACTCTAGTTTCACCTCTAGCAATAATATAACCATTAGCCACTTTAAAAGCAATGTTTCCTTTCATAAACTATAGTACACCATCCTTCCTGTTGATGTAGAAGAGATAGCAGCCATCTATCAACAGTAATCACATTGAAGGTAGCACATGGGAGAAATCTAAGTGCTTCTAGGGAAGGAATTGCTTCAGGAACCTGAAGAAAACACAAATCTAGAACAATTTCATTTTTTTTAACAATTTCATTTTTAATTCACTCTAAATTCATTTCTGTCTTGTTTCAGCATGTGATAGTCTTTTCTCCTTGCCCTCTAGTCTCTTTTGGCTTCACATGAAATTCTGGCTATCCAAAGTCCCCAGTATAACTTCCCCAAAGACAGTATACATTTGGTTATTTTATTTTATGTTATTTATTTTTTAGTAATCTCTACACCCAATGTGGGGCTCATACTCACAATCCTAAGATCAAGAGTCACATGCTTTACCAACTAAACAAGCCAGGTGCCCTTAAAAGTAATTTACATTGAAGTGCAAACTTATAGATTCATTTCCAGTAGAAGGGCATTTGGAATCTTACAGAGGAATTTTCATTTCTAATATCTCAAATATATATACAAAGATAGATGTTAGCTAACTACCTGGATAACTAAATAGATGGATACATACAAAGATAAATAAAAATCTCTTGATGTCTTCTGTGTACTCATATTATTGCCTCAGACTAAAAGACATAGATCACAAGAATCAACAGTGGGTACTCCATTTAGGAAAGCTTGCTCATATCTTCTCTGAACAATTCATTATCATACAAATAAAAGCTGAAGGTTGGTGTGTCTACTGATGTATAATACAGGCATCGTATTATGAATATTGTCTTTAAAGACATGTTTTGTAATGTTTTAAATAAAAAATGTGATTTTAAAAATTTTCTCAGTAAGAGTATAACTGGCCACAGCCAGCAGTGCAGATTATTCATTGAATGGGCTTCCATCTTTATGCATATTCTGCATTAAAATTATAACTAGATCAACAAAAAAAGAGCATTTTTAAATGTTTCAACATTTTCTATGATACGATTAACATTTGCTATTCTTTTTGGAATACAACTAGATTTCTTAAAGACACAGTCCCATTGATACTGTAATACATAACATGAAAATATAGTGCTGGTTTCTTTAATTTTTCTAACAGGGTATGACTTTCCAATTGTTTCTTCCTATAGTCATCTGAGAATCTCTTATTTATGTTAATAGTGGGTGCTATTGTTGATAAGCTACTTGTAACAAATGAGTCAAACAAAAAGGCATGAATTCTGCAGATGGTGGAATAATTCAGTGGGATAATCTGCATAAGCAGATTCATATTTTCATAGAAAACATTTTAATTTAATGTTTGGCTTTGATCACTAGCTTACTGCACATACTTATTTTTTTTATCTAGTTCCCACCTTCTTTTTAATTAAAAATTGTACTGTAATTAGTGATTAATCTTTTTCCAAATAGCAACACGATTATAAAGCTATGTTATATGGTACAGATTTTCCATTGTTATAACTTTATTCAGATATATAGCTTTATGTCATCTGCTTCCCTAGTGAAATACTGTTCAGCGTGAAGGGAAAGGAAACAATTTTATCTGTAAAGAGAGCACAGGTTTTCTGGTCTGACATAAAAGTCAGTCACTCCATTCTAACGACAAGCAAGGAGCTGAACAACAAAAATCAAACTTTCCTAAATCAGTCAGAGTAGTGGGGTCACTGGGCAAACTACAGCCCCCCAAATTAGAGAAACAGACAGGAGGATACAGATTCACAATGTATCAGAGCAGAAATCCCAAAGCAGAAACTTTCATGGGAATTGGTGCTGGGAAGGAAAAGCTGAACTGTAAGTGATGAATTGCTGAATATCTGAGAAAATCTCTTACTTCTTTGAAATAAATTTGAACATTCTGTTCTTTTTTTTTTTTTTAATTTTTATTTATATATGATAGTCGCAGAGAGAGAGAGAGAGGCAGAGACATAGGCAGAGGGAGAAGCAGGTTCCATGCACCGGGAGCCTGATGTGGGATTCGATCCGGGGCCTCCAGGATCGCGCCCTGGGCCAAAGGCAGGCGCCAAACCACTGCGCCACCCAGGGATCCCGAACATTCTGTTCTTAACAAGGCCTACCCTCAGAAGAAATTGTTTTACCCAAGTAAACTACCGAATTTTTGTTTCAGAGCCTAATCTAAATGGAGAAAGGGAAATAACCAACACCAGCCCCCTCTAGCCATCCTCTTTCACTTAAAGGGGTGGGGGGCTAGGAAACACTGGTGAAGTTCACAGTCTAGGGACACAGTCCCACTAAAAGACTGAGACCTAATCATATGATTATAGAATACTTCCTCTCCCCCTACATCTTACTATTATATTACTAATGACCTATTTACTACAGTGCCTTTTACCTAGTCCTTCATGTCCATCCTTCAATAAAAAATTAAAAAGCACACTATAAAGCAAAAATAGTTTGGGGGGACTGAACAAGGATCAGAATCAGAGTCAGATATAGCAGGACAGTTGGAATTATCATACCAAGAATTGTTTTAAACTATGATTAATAAACTAAGGGCTTTAATGGAAAAAGTAGACAATATGTAAGAACACACTGATAAAGCAAGAGATGAAAATTCTAAGAAAGAATCAACAAGAAATGTTAGGTATTAAGAATACAGTAAGAGAAAGGAAGGATGTCTTTGATGGGCTCATTAGGAGACTAGACATAGCTGAGGGAAGAATCTCTGAGATTGAGGATATGATAATAGAAATTCCTCAAACTGAAAAACAAAGAAGAAAAAAGACTGAAAAAAAACAAGTAAAGTATATTCAAGATATGTGGAACAACTATAAAAGGTGTAACATACATGTAATAAAAATATCAGAAGGAGAAGAAAGGAACAGAAGAAATATTTGAAATAATAATGATTGAAACGTTCCCTAAATTAATGTTAGTTACCAAACCAGAGATCCAGGAAGTTCACAGAATACTAAATACGAAAAATACCCCAAATCCTACACCTAGGCATGTCATATTTAAACTTCAGAAGAGATAAACAAAAAAGTCTTAGAAGAAGACAGCAGGAAAAAAAATAAACATCTCTTCAGAAACCATGCAAGCAAGAAGAAAGGAGAGTGAAATATTTAGAGTGTTGAATGAAAAAACACCAGCCTAGAGTTTGCTACTTTGCAAAATTACCTTTCAGAAATTAAGGAGGAATACAGAATTTCTTAAACAACCAAAAGTTGAGTAAATTTGCTGACAGTAGACTTGCCTTGTAAGAAATCTCAAAGAGAGAAGGAGAGTAATATAAATCAGAAACTCAGATCAACAAAAATAACAGAGGGCACCAGAGAAGTAATAAGTGAAGATAAAACAAAATTTTTATTTATTTGTTTATTTGACCACAGTTGGTTCAAAATAGTGGCAAAAATGTATACAATGTATACATTATACAATGTGTAAGTATATATATATATATATATATATATATATATGAAATAAATGATAATAGATGACAGCAATGATACAAGAGACAAAGAGAGGAATTAAGAATATTTTGCTATTATAAGGTACTTTCACTACCTGTGAAGTAGTATGTTATTTGAAAGTGTACCTGGCATATTGCAAACTCTCAGGCAACCATCAAAATAAGTTAAAGAGGAAGTGAGGAAGACGAATATAAAAACAAAGAACAAGAACAATAAAAAGAAAACAATAGAAAGTATAATAGATATTAATCCAACTATATTAATAATCTCTTTAAATGCCAATGATCTGAATACTTCAATTAAAAGATTGTCAGGGCGTGCCTGGGTGACTCAGTCAGTTAAGTGTCCAACTCTTGATTTCAGCTCAGGTCATGATTTCATGATCTTAGGGTCATGAGATCCAGCCTCACATGGGGCCTTGTGCTGGGTGTACAACCTGCTTAAGATTCTCTCTCTCACTCCCTCTGTCCCTCATCCCCCTGCATCATCCCCCTGCATGTGTGCCCTCTCTCTATATATATAACAATAATTATATATATAGTTGTATATAGTTCAATTATTTATATGTGTGTGTGTATATATATATATATATACATACACACACACACACACACACACACACACACACACATATACTACAGATTGTCAGAATGGACCAGAAAACAAGACCCAGTTATGTTTCCGACAAGAAACTCACTTTAAATATAAATACACATATAGATTAAAAGAAAAGTAATGGAGAAAGATAGACCATGCTAACACAAATCAAAACAAGCAGAGTAGATATATTAATTTCAGACAGAACAGGCTTCAGAGCAAGGAAAGTTATCAGGGATGAAGAGAAGCTTCACATAATGATAAAGAGGTCAACACTCCAGGAAGATATAATAATCTATAATGTATAGATGCCTAACAACAGAACCTCAAAATTTGTGAAGCAAAAACTGGTAGAATTGTAAGGATGAATTCACTATTAATGTTGGAGACTTTAACATTCCGCTATCAGAAATGGACAGATCCAGCAGACAGAAAATCAGTAAGAACATAATTGAATTTAAGAATACCATAGGTCAACTGGATGTAATTGGCATCTATGAATTACTTCATACAAAACAGCAGAGTTCTTCTCAATCTCACATGGAATCTCATATCTCACATGGATATCTCATATCAAGATAGACTACATTTTGGGCCATAAAACATATTTAACACATTAACAATAAATAGAAACCATACAATGTCTGCTCTTAGATCACAATGGAAGTAAACTAGAAATACTTGGTGGTCAAATGACACACTTCTTTTTTTAAAAAATTCAAGCATAATTAATGTACAGTGGTACATTAGTTTCAAGTGTACACTATAATAATTCAGCCATCCTATACATATCTCAGTGCTCACTGTTAATCCCCTTTATTTCACCTTCCCCCTCCTCTCTGGCAATCATGAGTTTATACTCTACAGCTAATAGTCTGCTTTTCTGTTTGTCTTTTTTTTTCTTTGTTTATTCATTTTGTTTTTTTAAATCACACATAAGAGTGAAATCATATGGTATTTGTCTTTCTTTGACTGACTTAACTCATGTAACATTTTACCTTCTAGGTCTATTCATGTTGTTGTAAATGGGAAGATTTTGTTCTTTTTTAAGGCTTAGTAATTTTTCATTGTATGTATATATCACATCTTCATCTATTCATCTGTGGATGGACACTTGAGTTGCTTACATATCTTGGCTCTTGTAAATAATGCTGCAATAAATGTAGAGGTGCATGTATCTTTTAGAATTAAACAACAGACTCCTAACTAACACATGGGTCAAAGAAGAAATCCCAAGAAAATTTTTTAAATATTTTGAACTAAATGAAAATGGAAGTACACAACTTTTCAAACTTTGTGGAACTCAGAGGAGTAGTATGAGAGGGAAATTTATAGCATTCAAGTATACATTAGAAATGAAAGAAGATCTAAAATCAACAAGCTAAGCTGCTTCCGTAGGAAACTAGGGAAAAAAAAGAGCAATAAATCCAAAGTAAACAGAAGAAAAGAAATGATAAAAACTAGAACAGAAAGCAATGAAATTGGAAACAGGAAATGAATAAAGCAAACAAACAAAACAAAAAAAATGGGTTCTTTGAAGTATCAGTAAAATTGATTAACCTCTAGCAGGAGAACTAAGAAAAAAAAAGAAAATATAAATCACTAATATCAGAAATAAAAGTAAGGTCATCCCTACAGATCTCAAGGATATTAAAAAAATAAAAATAATAGAGGAACACTAAGAACAATTCTATGCTCACAAATTTGAAAATTAAAGGGACCAAATCCTTAAAAGATACAATTTGCTAACCCCTCTACACACAAATAGACAATCAGAATAGACCTGTATCTTTTTTATGAATTGAAGTGATAGTTAATAACCTTCCAAAACACAAAACCAGGCCCACGTGGGTTTACTGGGTAATATTACCACATATTTCAGGAAGAGATTATACCAATTCTCTGAAATCTCTTCCAGAAAATAGAAGCAAAGGGAATACTTTCTAACTCATTCTATGAGGGCAAATTACCTTAATACCAAGACCAGGTAAAGATGTTATAGGGAAAAAAAACAAAACTACAGAACAATATCTCTCATGAACATAGATGTAAAAATCCTTAACAAAACATTAACAAATCAAATCCAACAATGTATAAAAAAAATTATACACCACTACTAAGTGGGACTTATCCCAGTATGCAAGGCTGGCTCAATAGCCTTCATGGATAGGAAGACTCAATATTGTTAAACTGTCAGTTCTTCCCAACCTGATTTATAGATTTAATCAAATTTCCAGCAAGTTTTTTTGTGGGTATCAACATATATATTCTATGGAAAGACAAAGACCCAGAATATCCAACTCAATATGGAAAGAGAAGCATAAGTTGGAGGACTACTACCCATCTTCAAAATGAATAACTTGCTCAAGACTTACAATAAAGCTACAGTGATCAGAACAGTGTGGTATCAGTGAGAGAGTAGTTAAATAGATCAATACAACAGGATAGATCCCAGAAACAGACTCATAAAAATATAGCCAACTAATCTTTGACAATGGAATAAAGACAACACAATAGAGCAAAAATAGTCTTTTCAACATATGGTGCAAGAACAACTAGACATCTACGTGGAAAAAATGGAATCTAGGCACAGACCTTACACTGTTTACAAAAATTAACTCATAAAGGATCATAAGATTCAATATAAAATGCAAAATTATAAAACTCCTAGAAGATAACATAGGAGAAAATCTGAAGGAATTTAGGTTTCATAACTTCTCATACAAAGGCATCAACTGTGAAAAGAAAACAATTGAGAAGCTGTACTTCATTAAAATTATTCTGCTCTGTGAAAGCCAATGGCATGAGAATAAGAAGACAAGCCACAAATTGGGAGAAAGTATATGCAAAACAAACAGCTGATGAAACACTGTTATCTAAAATATAAAAAGAACCCTCAAAAATTCACTAATAAGGTAATTAGCAACCCAAGTAAGAAATAGAAAAGACCTGACCAGACGCTTATCCAAGGAAGACATTTAGAGGGCAAGTTAACATTGGCAAAGATGTTTAACACCGTATGTCAGCAGAGAATGAGATATTACAATGTGTTTCTTAGAATCTTCAAATCTAAACCCCTTCCAACAAATGGTGTGGTTGTGGAGCAACAGGAATGAATCAAGAACTTATGTCCACTCAAAACCCTGCACATGTGTGTTTATAGCAGCTTTATTCATAATTGCCAAAACTTCGAAGTGACCAAGATGACACTGTAGTGCATTTCAGTAGGTGAATGGAAAGATTAACGAGTACATCCAAACAATGGAATGTTATCAGTGCTACAGTGAAGTGAGCTATCAAGCCGTGAAAAGACTTGGGGGAA
Organism: Vulpes lagopus; assembly: GCF_018345385.1. NCBI lineage: Eukaryota > Metazoa > Chordata > Mammalia > Carnivora > Canidae > Vulpes > Vulpes lagopus. Next base: position 24,621,413 of record NC_054826.1, read on the forward strand.
GTCTTACTAAGTGAAAGAAGCCAATGTGAAAAGGTACCTACTATATGATTCCAAGTATGAGACATTCTGGAAAAGGTAAAACTTTGGAGACAGTAAAAAGATCAGTGATTTTCAGGGTTAGGTGGGGGGAAGGAGGGATGAATAAACAGAGACAGGATTTTTAGAGCAGGTAAACGATTCTGTATGATGCTACAATGATGGATACATGTTGCTAGACATTTGTCCAAGCTTCTAGGATGTACCAAGAGTGAACCCTAATGTAAACCATGTGCTCTGGGTGATTATGATGTGTCAATATAGGTACATTGATCGTAATAAATATACCACTGTGGTGCAGGACATGGAAGTCGGGTAGTTTGTGTTTGTGTGGGGATAGGAGGTATAAGGAAACTTTCTACACTTCCCCCTTAGTTTTGCTACGAACCTAAAACTTTTTTAAAAATAAAATTGAGGGTTTTTTTTTTTTATTAAATGCACATCAAAGTTTCTATGGGCCACACATATTTGGCTGTTCATTTACACACACACACAAAAATACTATGCATGATGCTCAAAATTCTGCTTCTTGTAGGTTTGTTCATCAATTTACTCAACAACATTTTCTTTGGGTGACAATATTTTCATGCAATTAGTTGAAACTCTTCTAACTAAATAGAAAAACTATCAATGAACCTTTTGCCCCACACTATTTTTACATTACGTTGATGATTGAGTATCTAGGAGAATCCCTAAGAACTCCCTGAAATAGATACGGCCACCCAAGGATGATGTGAATCAAATCTCAGGTCTCTGCTTCAGTAAACCACATTCAAGAATAGTTCAGACTGGGGCACCTTGCTGGCTCAGTTGGTTAAGCATCTGCCTTCAGCTCAGGTCTTCAATCGATTCTGGAATTGAGCCCTGAGTTGGGCTCCCTTAGCAGGGGTCCTGCTTCTCCGTCTCTTCCCTGCTTGCGCTATCTTCTCTGTGTGTGTCTCTCTTTCTCAATAAATAAAATTGTTAAAAAAAAAAAAAGGAAAGAAAAAGAATATTTCAAATCATGATGTGATGTGGGAAAAGTTTTAAGCAGTAGCCTAAGTCTGACCTGACCCTTTTGTATTTTATGGCTCTCCTCCTTTCACTTTAAGTATGTGTTTATGAATTAGGCATTATCTTAGTCACTTTGGATTGTTGTAACAAATTACCATAGACTAGGTCACTTATAAACAACAAAAATTTATTTCTCACAGTTTCAGTGGCTGGAAATCCTCTGAGATCAGGGTACTGGCCAGTCCATTCAGGTTCTTGTGAGAATCCTCTTTCAGGATGTGGATGATCACCTTCTTGTATCTGAATGTGGCTGAGAGCAAAACAGAAGCAGACTTTCTTATAAGGGCACTAATCTCATTCATGAAGACCCCACCTCATGGTCTCATCTAATTCTAATTACCTTGGAAAGGGCCCACTTCCTAATACCATCACATTGTAGGATACTGTTACAACATACGACTTCTGTGAAGTCATGTGTTGGAGTGTTAAATAAACCAGTAAAAGGCACAAAATTATCTCACATTCCTATGTGGGAAATGGGAATTAATGGAGAAGTATATTAAAGAGGCTTCAAAAATTTTTTTTCACAATAGTAAGAATATAGAGGCTATATTAAGGGAAATGAAATTCTACTACTATACCTGGAAGCAATAAGTTCTTACCTGTACCAGAGAGCAGTCGCTTGTGTTTCAAGCAAGAAAGCTGTCCTTTGATCTCTATAGAAGGTGTATCTTTGGGACCTCAGTAGAAATCTGTTTCAATAGGAAGTTTCAAACACATTGTTGATTTGAATAGCAATTTATCTTCCTCCACTTCACTAGATAGAACTATGGTTCTTAAGTTTTAATGTGCATTAGAATAGTCTACGGAATTTATTAAAATCAGATTTCTAGCCCCCAAACAAATACCAATTTGGTAGGTCTAAGCAGGAGGAGTGTGTGTGTGTGTGTGTGTGTGTGTGTGTGTGTGTGTGTGTGGCGGGGGGTGTTTGCTTTTCTAGCAAGTTTCCAGGGGATGCTGATACTCCTGGTCAAAAGAACATATATTGAGAATAGGCAGGATTGAATACTACTGGTCAAATGTACACATATCCTCATAATATCCTAAATTGTCATTTTTGATACCAACAGAGACCATCTTTCCCACTTTATATAAACAGCTCTTTAGATGTGAATTTTTTTTTTTTTTAATGAGCTTGTCCCATAGAATAGTAACTTTTGTAGCCAGAAGAAATATACCAGAGAAGTCCTGCATTTGGAGTAAGGAAATTTGAGTCTTGGCTTCTTCACTTTTCTGTGTTCAGCAGCTTGGGATAATCAAATACTATGAGAGGCTCACTTTCTTTCTCTATAAAATGGGAATGATATCAGACTCCCACAGCTGTTTGTGAGTGTTAAATGGGATGAGGCTATATGAAAGTGTCTTGTAAACAGCAAAGTACTTTACAAATGAAACAGTTTATTATTATTGATCTTATTATTGATTTGAGAATGACTTCCCACCTTCAAAATTTCTGATGTAGAAAAGACTCACCATAGTGGGTGAGTTTTATTGACAGACTACAGTAAGCAATCAATAAATATTTATAAACTAATTGATAAAATAAGACGGATTCAGGTGCTGATATTTTACGATAAATATATAGACAGACTAAGAGAACTCTGCTATTCACTTGTAACAGCAGACTAAGGGAAATTAATTGAATACAATTGAATAAGTATTTATTAAGTGTTTCCTCTCTATCAGGTTTCATGATTAACCATTCTCTGTTCATGTTTTAAGTTATTTCAAATACCAAACACCAAATGAATTTCCCGTTTGAGAGTCAGTTGCTTCTTCGAAAACAACCCCAGCAGAACTGAGAATTTAGCCCAGGGAACTTTGCTCTGAGTTTGAATTTAGGATCAGTATAAATCCTCATACATTGTACTAGCATAGTTAAATTTCTATCTGTGGCTTGGTGATCTAAACAAAGGATGTTAAGTCAAAAAAATTACAGGGCAATACAAATTTAGTATGATCTCATCTCTACATAATTTTGAAAACCATTAAACACGGCATATCTGGAGAAATGAAAGATAGGATTGATATATACCAGTTAATGAAAATTACCTTGGAGGGGAAGAATAGAGGAAAACTTTAACATTTTACTTTGTACATTTCTGATAGCATATACTCATTTATATAAGAATATTGTACTGAGAACAATCAGAAAGTAAATGGTAATTTTAAATATATATATATATAAAATAAATAAATAAATATATATATATACCTACAGGGGGTTCCTGCTTGGGAAGCAGTAGTCTCCCACATGATGAGTTTGTATTCCCCTTCAAAAATATCAACCTGTGAATGAATCATTAGGCTTTCTGTCCTTGCTAAAATGGAATCCCAATCCAGTTCCCTTAACAGGTTATTTTTCCGTCAGCACTAATTCACATGGTTCCTGTGCTTTGTGTCAAAATGTACCACTGCTGAGCACTGGGCTTCCCTTTGAGGGGTCAGTGAGAGTGATGTCTAATCAAGAACAACTTTCCCTGCAGGATTCCTTCCTGTAATTTACTTCCCACTGATTCTCAGGGAGGTGATTCCGCAGTACAAATACATTCTCTGTTTAATCAGTTCCCTTGATTTCTTTCTGAAATCCATAAGAAGATAGCATTGCAATAACACCCTCTCTCTGGGGTGGCTTTAGACACTTCCAGCATTTTGTCAACAAGCCCTCTCTGAGCAGAACCCCGCACTAGGCACTCTAGCTGGGTAGAGAAGAGTAATGAAATAGAAAATGGCACTCTGTCTCCACACCTAGAACGTAAAGCCAGGAGAAAGGAGTGAGAGATCTGAGTCTAAAAAGAGAAATCAGAATAGGGTGGAAGGTAGCTGTAAAAAGGAGCAAAAGAATTAAGGAGGGTGAGGGAAAGGAAAAGTAACTAGATCCCATTTTGTTACAAAATTTTTTTAAAGGTTTGAGGATCAATGACCTAACTTTGAAATTTAAATTATAATGTCAAGTTGAAAATATGGCAAAAGTTTCTAAAGCCACCCTACATGTAAGATGTTAATTACCCAGAAAAAATGTAAGCAGAGCCTGTTTCCACCACACTCTTGCCCAGCTCAGAGCTGCCTCAGCTAATGATCGTATTTACTATCCTGGTTTGTCTGAATGGGACTGCAGACTGTTCAACGGCAGAAATTCAGCTCTTTACCTCAGTTTTGTAAAGATGGCTGTACCCAGACTTCATAAATATATTGAGTAAATACATGAGAATCTACGTTGTTGGGGTTTTTTTGAAAAGTGAATTCCTGAAACAATCTTAGGCTGAAAGGCATTCACGGTTCTTTTAGAAAAATCTTGAATGCTATTGTATCAAGCCCTGTATTTTTCAGTTGTTATTATCTAGAATTCTGTATATTCTTTTCACGATCTCATTCATTCTTTTCCTTTATGTGGAATCTCTAACATATCCTTTTTCTTTTCATTTTTCCTTAGATTGACTTCCAAACTCACCCTCTTGCTCATAAAATGTGCTTCTGAATTGTCAGTGCAGTACAACTTGTTGGTCCTTTTATTTTGTTCCTACTTTATTTTAAACTGAAATAAAATAAAATTGAAGGAAACTTGTCAAGGTAGCTGTTGAGAATAGAACTGTGAAAGAAGATTGCTGCCAACAGATTTTTTTTTCTTTCTTTTTTTTTTTTTTTCTGAGCAGGAGAAAATCACTATGATTTTGTTTTCCTTTGAGTGACTTCTTTTCTACACGTTGCTTGTTGCTGTAGCAAGTACTAGAAAGAAGGGAGAGGCCATTTTAGGACTAACCCGGCAGTGGCAGCAGTGGCAGCACAGTGGCAGCCTGCAGGTAATTGGGGGCACAGAGGAATTCAGGACCCACCCACCCACAAGAGAAGTAAAGAAACCAAGAAGACTAGGAAGAGACAAGGGAAGAACAGTTGAAGGCCATTCCAGGCAAGAAATCAGGCCTAACAAGCAGTTGCCAGATGGAAGTCCAATTAATTTGGAATGGAATCTGGGGCAGGAAGAGAAAAGCTGCTGGAGTAAACGAATTAATTTCATAGAGAATTATGATGCCACACAGATCTAAGGTGACAATCTCCATATCAAACTGCAGTCAGTCTTCAAGCCTAAATCACACCTGGTGAAATTCGTTCTTGACAACCCCAAAGTGTTTTTTCCAAACTCCTTTAGTTCTCAGGGTATGCACCTCCCAAGTAGAGAGCCACCAATTGTTGCTATGTGTTCTGGGAACATTTTATGTATGGTTTGTGATCTCTTCTGCTGGATTATAAATTTCTTTCTTGAAATATCTACATTGTTTATCTGTCGCATAATAAATACAAAACTACTGCAATAATAATTTCCCTGATATGATCAGATGATGATATCAAAAGCCTCATATAAATATTGTTAGTCTCTTTCAAGTCAAGTTCAAAAGCTAAAACCTCTATCCTCTATTATCTTAAACACTGAACAAAATTGGTAAGAACTGATGCCATGTCATTGGTACATGGAAGGTGTTCACAATAAATGTGCTGTTGATGAACCCCAGACTCTGAAATCACTATTTTAGTTTATTCACATTTTTTTTAGAGAGAGAGAGAGAGTACCCATGCATGCAACTGGATTGGGGGAATAGGGGGTACATACTGAGAGAGACGGGGGAGAGAATCTTAAGCAGGCTCCCAGCCCAGCATTGCGCCCAGTGCAGGGCTCAAACTCACACACTGAGATCACGATCTTGGCCAAAATCAGGTGTCTGATGCTTAACCAATTGAGCCACCCAGGAGCCCTAATTCCTTCACATTCTTAATACTCCTTGAAATTACTGTATTCTCTTTTTTACTGTCTCCCTCCCTCTCCATACTAAACTATAAGCTCTGTATGTGCAAAGAGCATATCTGTCTTGCTCACTGCTAAATCTTCAGGGCCTAAAGAAGTAGTTCTTAATTCAATATTCAATAAATATCTATTAAATTGAAAATGTATTTTTGATTCTGACTGTACAAAAGGAATTATGACCCTTGTAGAAGAAATTAGACAAGAGCCTGACTGATACAGAAAGATAGTAAATAATGTAAAAGTAAATAAGCCATAGAGTTATATACAAAGGCAGAAATACTTTTAGAAACAGCATAATACAACTTCTCAAAGGCCGACACGAAGATTCTAGCTCACCATTTCCCCAGTCTTCATAGAATTCTTCTCAGTTTCATGGCTTTTATTGTGCTTTATGCCTACCATCATGGATGCTCAAAATGTCTTTACCTTAGATTATATACTTAATTGTGCAACTCACACAATTATCCATAATAGATCATTTGACTTACCTTTTGAAGTCCATCCTTTCATGTTATGTCCTTGACTAACATACATTATAGGAGTAACTCATAAAGGACATTACACTCACACACTGGTCTCTGTTCCCCACTGCACATCAAGGGTAAAAGTGTAAGTCAGTGGGGCCTCCCTGCAGAGCAGTATGGCACCATTTAGTTTAGATGGAGAAAATCTTGTCCTAGGCATTGGAAAAACCAATCTGTGCATAAGGAAGCATGTAAAAGAAAGTCTTTGGAGCCTTGTCAATAAAAGACAAATTAGAGGGCAGCCCAGGTGGCTCAGCGGTTTAGCACCACCTTCAGACCAGGGCCTGATCCTGGAGTCTCGGGATCGAGTCCCACGTCCGGCTCCCGGCATGAGCCTGCTTCTCCCCCCTCCTGTGTCTCTGCCTCTCTCTCTCTCTGTCTCTCTGTCTCTCATGAATAAATAAATAAAATTAAAAAAAAAAGACAAATTAGAAACAACCTAAAACTTTATTACCTTGAAAATGGATGAATACATTGTCATACAGTAACACAAGGGAATATTTCACAGCAGTCAAAACAAATTAATACAAGCTATATCTATTAACATGGTTGAATCTAAAAACATAATGATAAGTTAAAAAAAAAAAGTTAGCTATAACATGTTGTATAAAACGTAGGAAATCTTATCCACCAACCTCTTGGAAGAGAGGACTCTTCAATGAGCTAGGCAGCCATTTATCAAATGGGGACTTGCCCAAGGTACCATATTTTTATTTAAAACAAACAACAACAAAAACCCTTCCGGGAATTACTAGTCACACTAACTGTCTCCATTGATCTCTTTACCCTTGTTTTCAGTCAGGGAACAGAAAACTAGGCATCCTTTCATTAGAGTTTTTCTTCCTTATGTACATAGAAGGCAAGGTAAGAACAGAGAGGAAGAGGCATAGAGAATATGAGAAAAACAGAGAGTAAAAGGCAAAGAGGTTAAAAAAAAAATCTCCAATCATAATCAAGTCTGTCACTGAGAAAATGTCGGTAATTAGTTTTATTAAGTAAACACAGAAGCTTTTAATCTGCACATTCTTGGTTAATTGTTCAACTCTGCACTTCCCCTGCTTTTCCTAAGGTAGCACTAAAAGATAAGAACTAATTCTGACGAGTTGGTTAACTACCATTAATGTTCTTGATAATTTAGGTGTGACACTTTATTTGAAAAGGGAAAGAGAGCCTCTTTTTGGAACAAAGAAGTCTTTCTCAGGATTTTCAATGTTTTAAAAATAAATACATAGAATTTGAATAATTTAAGACCTTCAGTGTCAGGCTTTGAAAAACTTAAAAGCATAAGTAAAAATACTTGTGGATAGCCTACAAACAGTTTCCTCTGAAGTGGGATTATTAATTATTGAACTTGTCTGTACCAGATTAGTTATTTTGAGTTGTTTTGACTCGATTCTGCAGCCACATTCTCTGCGGTGATATTTAGTTCCCTTTAAACTCTATTTTACAATCATCTTGCTTCAATTTCATGAAGTTCAGATTTATTCTAAGCAATTTAGAGGACATTTGCACATACTCAGTTCCCTAATGCAGCAGTCATACTGTCTCCTGGCTCATTTTATTAGAAAGGAACAGAAGTGATGGGAAAGGTGATTGGAGGGTAGAGGTGGGTCAGCAGGGCAATTGATTCTTTTTAAATTTCATATTTCAAATGGAAGGTAGTACACTTGATTTTTGTGTTAAAACAAAGGGGCATATCTATAATATCACCATAACATCTATGTCTGGGAATGATGACATAGCAAGTCAAGCATCTTCTCCAAACTATGTTCTCATTTTAGAAAATCAGAGGTCCCTAGAGGTTAATCTCATAATCCAACACTCATTGCAGTGGCCCTCTTTGACTAACGATATTTAGGACTATTTGGAAACGTGAGGTATGGCCGACTTTTTCATTGTAGAAACAGCTGATTCCATTACTAGAAAAGTCCTACTGCCCTAAAAGTCTTCCTTATATCAAGCTTCAACCTGTTTCCCTATAGTTTATACCCTTTATTTTCTGTCTGCACTTAGAAACAACCTAGTTCAAAACTCTTACTTCCAAGGGCTTGATAGCTCTCAAACTAACTCAAGACAACTGTCTATTCTCTCTCTAATCTTCCCTACTTTAGGATATTTATGGTTAATTTTTGCCAACAACTCTTCCTGGGACAAAATATACAGAACCCCCATTACCTTGATTGCCCACTCTCCAGACCACTTTTGTCTAACATTCAGGATAGTGGTTAAAATTCCTAAGTTTTAGAGTCAGAGGGAGCTTGGATGAAAGCTCAGTCTCCCTGCATTTTAGCTATGTGCTGCATAGGATAACGTTGGTTGCATTAGTCTTCCTTATTGAATTTTCTCTTCCAATCACCAGTAGCAGCCCCATTTTTTCCCTGTTTCCAGGAGCATTCTTAGACTTTAGAAACTGGTTTTGCCCAGAAGAGAAAGTATCTAGGAATTTACAACCCCCTAGGATAAGACTCCACAAATTACTGCTCAGTGTGGAGGCAGGAAAGATGGAGCTCTCTTGCTTTGGACTTGAGTAATCTTGAGCTCACCTCATACCCCAGGACTCCCCTGTGCTCGTAGGCTAAAGTCACCTCTGAGACTTCGTCACGTTTCTTCCTTCCTGGCTCTCTCCCTTTTCCTGCTCTCTTGCTCCCACTTACCTATTGGTTTCTCCTGGAAGCACTTTCTTAGTAAACCACTTGCCCTAGAATACTTATCTCTGGCTCTGCTCCAGAGAAACCTGGCTGAAGATGAGAAATTACTATAATCTCTCAACTCATTCTCTATAATTGGAAGTAGGATCAAAATAGCCTCTACTTCTAGAATTATTGTAGGGATCAAATGAGAAAAAGTGTATAGCATGATATCGTTTCTGGCATAATATAAATGCTCACTAAAAGATAACTTACCAGATCCTCTGGGCCAAAAACTTGAATGTGACATTCAGGATGCAGAATATTCAGGATATTAGGTAATCCAGTTTTCACTAACGAAGCATAAGAATGCTAGCTTTCCTTGAGAATGGATGACATTGACGGCTACCATGGGATTAGAGGTCATCACAAAGCTCACTACTCAGGATTTATGCACCGTGCCAGGTATCTGTTCAGTAGCCTTGCTGCTTTCTTTTCTCTTGGAACTGGTTGTCAGTAAACCAGAAGGCCCAGATCACCAACAGTACTTTTTGATGTCCTCTCTGGGGCACCTAGAAGAACAATGTTTCCAATATGAAACAGACCAAGTCAAAATCTAGAATGTTTGTCCCAAATACCCGTTTCAAAGAGCTATCCAAAAGATTTAAATATGATATAAGTCTATATGCCAAAAAAAAAGTTTAGGAAAACTGAGGTTTTCTGGTCTTTGTTTGGCACATCAGACCACATATTTGAGAGGTACAACATTGTGCAACCAATTACGAGATGAGATTGGTATTCGAGGGTTGCATTCAACCAGCTGCAGAGCTCAATCAGGGTTATATGCACAGCTGAAGGAAACTGGGCAACAGTTTTAATTAATTGGCAATTTTGAGCCTTTCATGCTAAAGCTACCTTAATGATGGGAAAAGAAATGATATGGGAAAGCAATACAATTTGAAACATGCAGATTTCCGACTCTGAGCTTTTAAGCAGCAACCTATCATTCGCACAGTGATTATATGCTAAATATTTTCTAGTTACAAAAATCTTAAATAAATGAAAACCAACTTAGAATTTTGAGCTCGCTAAAAGCTTTTTGGCTTCTAAAAAAAAACAATTTAACTGGATTCTAATGCTGTTCGCACTTGAGTAACAACAAATATTCTATTTATTTGCATAATATACCTACTATGATTGCTAAAATGGAAACAGTGTTTTCTGATTTATAAAGTCCTATTATACGTTATTATTTTATTTAACCCTCAAAACAAAGATAGAGAAAAAATATTATTTTTTAGAGAGAAAAAGACAATAAAATCTTGAATGTTCTTAGTGGTGATGTGAATCTACTGACTCATATATCATTTTTCCAAATTGCATTGTCAGCTCACATCAATTTATTTATTTATTTATTTATTTATTTATTTATTTATTTATTTACTTTGAAGGGAGGGGAGGGGCATAAGGAGAGGGAGAGAAAGAGAGAAAGAATCTTATGCAGGCTCCAGTCCAGCTTGGAGCCCTATATGAGGCTCGATCTTATGATCCTCAGATCATGACCTGAGCCGAAACCAAAGGTCTTTTTTTTTTTTTTTTTAATTTTTTTTTTGAAACCAAAGGTCTAATGATTAAGTGACTAATCCACCCAAGTGCCCCACAACAACCTATCTAATAATCTTGCTGATTTTTCTAACCAAAAAAAAAGAGATTGTTTTTTATTATGATCCAAATATCAAGGGGAATGAACTCATTTGTAAAGTATAGTCCAGTTTAATTCCTACATAATGGTAAAAAATAATAATCTTTCCTTCAACCCTGACCCAACTGGAATCCCAGCTTCTACCTTGCTTCTTGTGTTAGATGATGGAGGCAAAGTGACAAAATGGCCCCCCCACCCCCGCCCGCCAGAAAAATAAAGCCCCAAGCCCTCTGACAGCAGCTGCTGCAGCCGTATGAAAAAATAATACAAATTCTTCTCAAAAAATAGATTACACAGAAAGAACCCAGAGGACAGAGGGCCACGGGGAGGGGCGTCCTGGGGAGAAGCCCGGGAGGGGCACTGAGATGGACTTTGGGGATTGGGATGCTGGTGGACAGCATGGGGGTGGGTTGGAGTCCTGTCACTATCACAGGCATATTCTTGATAAGCAAAGCTTAATTCTTGTTAGGTAATATGCTTCCTAAATAAATAACTGAGTTTGCTTGGGAATGCAGAAGTTACAAGAGAATTATTATGCATGAATATTTCTTGGGAAGAGTTTACAAGCTTGCTGAACATAGAAAAATATATACAGGGCCATAAAGAGCAAGAAAGTGCAAAACTAAGTAATGCTAGAGACGAGTTTAGTGAGGCTTCAATCAATAGGGAGTGACAGTGTTAGAGAAGGTCGGGAAGCTGCCGCTGACACCAGGCCTCAGAGCTATCTCTGAATGCGTGACCAGCTTTGTACTCCCAGGTTCCGTGTGCCTACATTCCGAGTAGCCAACTTAGAGGTCTCTGTCACAACCTAGAGGCTGTGAATACTCGTGCATCTTTGCCCCTTTCCACCAACTAGGCACAGCCTAATCAATGCACCTGGATGAGATGGTTCAGAGGTGTCACGATACTGTCTCCAGAGCTCCTCTGCAAGGCTGAGCCCAAGTGACCCTCTATGCGACTTCACTACATATGGTGGCCATGCTTGCTCCCTTCTCATCCATCTTCCTCCCCTACCTACTTTTTCCTGCACCATCTTAATAAATAACTTTTATACAAATCCTCTTTTCTGGGTTTACTTTTGGAAAGCTCAATTTAAGCCAGAAAAGTCTGAAACTTATCTAGGCATTAAATATGCTTTAGATTTGAGTGGTATGTTGAAAGTCTTGTTCCCTTTGTGAGCAAAGGCTTGGGGAGATAGGGCTTTGTATAGTTTATGTAGGTCGGGGGTTGGGAGGGGAGCCTTTCTGATAGCTGACTCTGGGTGTGGTAAAGCCAGGGGGCACAGTTTTGTGTAGGTAGGATAATAGGGCAGAAATAAGATCAAGTAAGTCCTACAAGGAGAAAAAAAACACAGATATTTGAACTCGATGTGCTAAGGAGTGGGAGTCTTAAGCCATTTTGAGTCCTAAGCAGAAGAACACGAGGAAAGCCCTAATTGCATTTTTTAAAACATAGTACAGCACCCCAGTTTCTGTAGATACCATGTGGAAAAAAAAAGTTTCTCTGGTCAAATAACTTTGCTAAACACTTCATACATTTAGCTCCTTGATGACTACCGAATGACCATAAGCCTATGAAAGCTGGGGTCAAGGATTAGTTTTTAATTTCTTTTCAATATCTACTCTTCTCAGTTTGAGAACTACAATTCAATGTAGTGCTATTCAAAGTGTGATCCACTGATGGTAAAGAATCCTCTCGTGCTTTATAAAGCATTCCTAAACACGCTTGCCCACTGAACACTGTGGAGAAGTCATTCTCACTAATACAGTATAGAGCTGGTGTTCCTGTAAACCTACTTTAGGAAATGCTGTCTTTAGGAAGTTCAGTGAAAGCAGCAGAGACTGGATGGAGGCCAAGAGCTTTGTTAGGGGTGGGACTGGACTCGGTGGCCAGAGAAATGTGAAGTAAACTAAGAATTGGAGATCATCTAAAAAAGTCATTGGATATTGTGAATGGAGAGATGGGAAGACTGAAAGAACTTGAACTTTCCAGCCCCATCACAGTAGTGTAAGTAACACACATGGGTCTGTCTAGTAGTACACATTCTTTCAGATTTCTGAGGTATCTAATGGAGATACAGATATGTCTACTAAAGATATCTAATGACTGATATCTAATGAAAACTAGGGAATGGAACAGCATCTTGAAGTGAAAATTTTTTAATTAAAAATTGAATGATTCGGGCAGCCCGGGTGGCTCAGCGGTTTAGCGCTGCCTTCAGCCCAGGGCCTGATCCTGGAAATCGGGGATCGAGTCCCATGTCAGGCTCCCTGCATGGAGCCTGCTTCTCCCTCTGTCTGTGTCTCTGCCTCCCTCTCTCTCTCTCTCTCTCTCTCTCTCTTTCCATGTCTCTCATGAACAAATAAATAAAATCTTTTAAAAAATAAATAAATAAAAAATAAAAATAGAATGATTCAGTCCAACTGGCTATATTATCCAGCATCATTTTAGCAATGTTAAAAGGTAGTTTTATTGAATTTAAACATTAAAACTTGATTATTTTTACAAGCTTGTCTGTAGTTTCAGTTGTAAGCTCAAGTAATGCAAGGATAAGTTTTGATATTTTCTGGGTAGGCTGGGTAGGATTTTTTTCAAATTTTAATGAGTAGATGAAACAGCTGGAAATTTGGTTAAAATGCAGATTTCAATCTCCTGGGTCTGGATAAGGACTGACATTTTGCATTTCCAACAAGCTCCCAGGTGTTGTAAGGATATGGTCCAAAGAACACACTCTGAGGAGCAGGAGGATCAAAGATAAAGTCCAGGTTATAATATGAATGCAGAGACTCTAAATTAGAATTATGATAGAATCCCTGGGTGGCGCAGCGGTTTGGCCCCGGCCTTTGGCCCAGGGCGCGATCCTGGAGACCCCGGATCGAATCCCACATCAGGCTCCCGGTGCATGGAGCCTGCTTCTCCCTCTGCCTATGTCTCTGCCCCTCTCTCTCTCTCTCTCTGTGACAATCATAAATAAATAAAAATTAAAAAAAAATATATAAGAAGTTATTTCTACTCTATCAGGTATTTACTGTATTCTTTCAACATTCCATTTGTTCATTTACTTTGTTAATTTCAAAAATGATAGTCACTGTCAACTGAGGATATTAGAGAAGACTGAATGATAGGGAGAAAAGATGTGGGTAAAGGAAATTTAAATGAGATATAAAAACCGTGGGAAGCTCAAGGGAAGACTAATGGTATACTTTTAGAATGAGAGTTTGGTACAGGTGGGAGGTTCCCATGGCTAATTTACAAGTTATACAGAGGGAAGTGAACGTTTCATCAAGATATATTTTTAACATTTTTTTTCATTCTGAGTTCTTCTTTTAACTGTTAATTTTGTACATGCTGTGGGCTGAGAAATATGAATAAGATTTCGCTTTAATAGCAATGTTACCTAAAGCTAACCACACCAGTTTTTAACAGAATCTTTCTGCTCTATTTTATTTTGTTATTTCAATAAACTTTCAATAAACTAAGGAAGTATCCAATAGGACTTCCTTCATTTTTGCAGTTAGTACCTTCTTGATTCTAAAAGCATTAGCCAGTGTCTAAGAAAAAAAGAGAAAGAACGTTCTTGTAATCATTTGTATTCAGAACACAATGGCAAAAGAGAAATAGTAGTTCCATTGGTTTTCAGAGTATCTTTGTTACTCTGTGGAAACAAAAGCAAGGGGATTTAAATAGTAAACCTTTGAAATCCTGGTGGTTCCTGAAATAGCAATGATGAAAACATAAGCTCTACCCTTTTGTTCTTCTTGAGACGGTCCTATTGACCATATCTGAATATTTTAATGCAGAGGTCCACCTTAAAATTAATAAGAGAGTAATAAAAATAATTGTTCATTTTAAAATCTTCATGTCATTACAGGATGTTATACATAAAACAAGTTCTCATTTTACTTTTAAAATATGACTATACCTTTATTAGATATTCAATGTATTTTTCAGAAGATTTATAGGTAAACTTTGTATTATATTATTAGTCAGCCATGGCTTCCTCTATGGATTAAAGAATTAAAATGTTAATGGGAAATTCATGGCTTAGGAATTAGAAAGCTTCCTTTTTCCTCTGAATGACTAAGTATATATTTGGCTCTTTTCAATATCATGACCCAGAAAATTCATTAGATTTACATTAACAAAGTGAGCAGTGTATATTAATTTTCCCAGTCTAGAAAAAAGTAAGAAAACTAACAACTCTTGAGTGTTTCTACTGTGCCAGGTACTATTGAAGGGGCTTTCATTTAGTCATTTCATAAAACAACTAAAATGTAGGTCTGTAAATTACAAAGAGAAAATTATAGACTATCTCCAAATAATTAGGGTAAAACCATCCATAAAAAAAAGTTGTAGGGCAAGGAATATAATTTATTGTGACAGTAAATAATTACTGTGCCCCTCATGTGCAACTTCACAATTAATTACAGCTCCAGGATACTGAAAGAGAAACCCACAGAGGATGGGGGTCCAGCAGATCCCCCCATGTAGGACTGGATCATTGACAATGGATCTGAGAATTTGGAGTTAACTGAAACTTTCACTTCCCTCTGAGAGACCACAATTTTATACTTGCAACTCTTACATCCAAAGGCAAAAGAAGAAGACACAGAACTCTACCTTAGCTGGAATGTTTCTTTAATATTTGATTTGACTTTGCAAACCCATGTATTAATAAACAGCTGATGTTAGAGCAACTCAATCTTTAAGAATTGCATCAACAGAGGAATTAATACCTATGGAAAAATTTTTAAGTGAAGAAAATTACCCAACCACTATGAAAATACATGGTAAATCTGGCATGAGAGTACTCAAATGAAATTAAAACAGATAAAGCAAATAAAAAAGAATTTAAAAATTATATCTGGAATTGTAGGAGTTAAAAATTTTATGGCCAAAGAATCAGTTTACTCATATTTTCCCCTGTTGCTTTCCACTGGGGATCATTACTATAACTAAAAGAAAAAAGTCTTTAGAGGAATTTTCAGACAAAAATCCCTTCATACTACCTTACTTCAGTCTTAAGCACTTACAGTTTTGTTTTGTCTGGTTTATTAGCAAATTTACATTGAAATGGTTAAATTGTTTTTAGATTTTACCAGAAAATATGCATGCCAGAATGAATTTGAAGTTTTCATAATATATTGTTTACTATAGCTATAGATGGAAGGGGAAAAACAGATTTGTACTTATGTTAGATTTTTTCTTTTATGATTAGATTTTTAAATTTCTTTATAAACTGTCTCTTAAACTGTGAATTATTCTTTTTTTAAGATTTATTTATTTATTCATGAGAGACAGAGACAGAGAGACAGAGAGAGAGAAAAGAAGGGACACAGGCAGAAGGAGAAGCAGGCTCCATGCAGGGAGTCTGATGTGGGACTCCATCTCGAGTCTCCAGGATGACGCCCTGGGCCCAAGGCAGTGCTAAACCACTGAGCCACCAGTGCTGCCCCATGCGAATTATTCTTATTCTGTGTAACATTACCTTATCCTCCACTAAATTGCTTCTTTTTCTTTTTTTTTTTCCAGTCTCATTGTAAAGGCTAAAGTTGCCTTTAATTTATTTCAGACACAAAATTTGAAACTATCACCAAAATTTGTCTTATGAAATGTGATATTTCCCTGCAATTCCAGAAAATACACTGAGATTTTGGATGTATACACCAAAACAAGGTACACTGTCCATAATTATTACATATGATTAGGAAAAAATGACTGAAATAATAATACAAGAGTGTCACCAATGAACCACAGGAGGTCCTGAGACAAAACTGACATCTATAATTTCATTTAATCCTCCTCACAACACTAAGAGATGGGTTCTATTGTTACTATTCCATGTAACAAATGAAAAAATTATTTTTAGTTCATTTTTAAGAAAAATATTTTTCTATAAAAATTATACTCTTTTTATCTAAAAAGAAAATGGAGCAATTTATAAAAGGAGGAAGAAGGCATAATACCTTCAAAAACTCATCACACAGGAAAAAAATTATTAGTGTTTGCGGAAAAATATTTCAGATGTGTCTTTTTGCATGTGTATGAACACAAGGCTATTGCTATGTGTTATGTCCATACAGATTGACAGATAAGCAGTAAGATGACAGATAGATGAATAGATAATATAGATTAATATATAAAGTGGTGATAAATAACAGATAGAAATTCAGCTACTGTTTTTTTTTCAGCTAGTGCTTTGAAAAACAATATATTTTTCTTTCTTCTCTTTCCATGCACGTGATCAACACAAAGCATCCATATTTGATAGAGGTGGTAAGATTTGGATGCCCAAAAAAATGCAAAGAAGAAGTTACTATTCAATATCTGATATTCAAAACAGAATTTTAAGAAGACTTTAGGCTTGAAAGTCCTACATCATGGGATCCCTGGGTGGCTCAGCGATTTGGCGCCTGCCTTTGGCTCAGGGTGCGATCCTGGAGACCCGGGATCGAATCCCACATCAGGCTCCCGGTGCATGGAGCCTGCTTCTCCCTCTGCCTATGTCTCTGCCTCTCTCTCTCTCTCTCTCTCTCTCTCTCTCTCTGTGACCATCATAAATAATAAATAAAAAAATTTAAAAAAAAGAAAGTCCTACATCATGAAAGGAAAGAATAATATTTTATATAATCTTTTATCTTCCTTTTAGTGTATCAAGAGCCAGTCTTCAAGAAGTAGCCCATAAAGTCTTCATAATGTGATTTCCATACAGGAAGAAGTCCTTGGTCATTTATATTTTGCCAACGGTAGTGGTTAATTCTCAGCCTCTGACCCACAGGTAAAAGATGGGCTCTTCCTCGGGCTGGCAGTGCAGGGTCAGCAGGATGGGGCAGGCCGTGCATGCAGGTGCTCATGGGGTCCTGGCCCAGCCCTGGCCATGGTGCAGGCCTGGTACAGGGATGAGTCCGCCAACGACAGTGTGCAGCCAGGCCACCTGGTCTGCCTGGAACAGCTGTCTAGGCTCGAGGTTCTTTACTGGAAGCTGGATCCTGACAAATAGGAGAATGATGCAGAATTAGAAAAGATCCAAAAAGAGAGAAACTAGTCCTGGACAGACATAATAACCATATGTAAGGACAAACTCCCAAATTATACAGTAAAGATAAAGATGTTCTATGAGGAGCATTTGCACTTGGATGGAGATCCACCACGTTTGGCCAGTGGTGGATACTTTGATATGAGAGACAAAGAGGACAGGTGGGTGTCCTCATTTTCATGCAACAAGGAGATACGATAACTCTTCCTGTAGGGATTGATCACCACTTTACACAGGATGAAAAGAACTGCACGAGGGCCACCTGGTTGTTTGTGGGGGAACCAAAGTGCACGGGGTACAACCTGCCAGCTGACCAGAGTAGAGCTCCCAGGGCCTAGCTCTCCTTTCGTCCTTGTGAATGTTCTGAACATGATCCCAGCAGAGAATCTGTCCTTTTTCCTTGCTTTTCTATTATAGACTTGGGACTAGGAGAGCTTCCCTTTGCAAGATTATTTGATCACACTGTGTTTTAATGAAAGGAGCTTTTATTATAAAAGTGATTTTTACATGGAAGCAGTTGTGGGAATGTGGAAAATCACATTCATTTTACCTAATTCAAGATCAGCACTCAGCAGCCCTGTGTTAAGCACTTGCATTCAACTTTAACCTGAATGAGAGTCATCTCTCCAAATGTGCGCGCTGAACTGCTCCTTGGGGACCTGGGTCTTCATCTGGAAGCAGATGTCAATCGATGACATGTCTGCCTTGTAAGAAGGTATCATCATAGATGACAGGACTGGCCTGATGGAAGACACTTTTTCTCCCAAAATGGCGTAGTGAGTGCTGTGTGGGATTGAGCTCTCGTATTAGTGGGTGGATCCTTGGAGTTGCTTATGCCACTTTCTTATTCAAAATAAAATAGCTGCCTTAATTTTATACTCTTGGTTTGGAGTCCTTATATTCAGGTTCATTAAAATCACTCCATTTAGAGCCTTAAAAAAGGGAGGTGGTGATATTAAAAGATGTTTCACTACTTCACAAGTTTATAATTATAATTACCTTACCTGTGTGGAGTTTTGTTTGTTTTTTAAGATTTTATTTATTTATTCATAAGAGACACACAGAGAGAGGCAGGGACATAGACATGTGGGACTCAATCCCCAGACCAGGATCACACCCTGAGCCAAAGGCAGATACTCAACCACTAAACCACCCAGGCATCCCTCTTTTCTTTTCTTTTTTTTTTTTCTTAATTTCTTGGAAATTGTTTTCATTTTTGTTATCATGCTTATTTTACCCCATAATTTTACATAGCCAAGTCTTTTAAAATATCAATGTTTATATTATAAGACATGTATTATTACTTACTCGTTTTACTAGTTAACAAAGTACATAATGCTAATAATAATTCAAATAATTAATGATGATTGGTTAATAATATTTTGGGTCAATATATAGCTTTTAAC